>NC_091476.1:172943468-173303060 GCF_036971445.1 Narcine bancroftii
AGCCATGCCCTCTTCACTCTGCTACCATTGGGGAAAAGGTACAGGAGCCTAAAGACGAGCACTCAATGGCACATGGACAGCTTCTTCCCCGCTCCCATCAGATTCCTGAATAATCAATGAACTAAAGACACTGCCTTACTTTTCGCACATTATTATTTTTATATAGTAATGTCGTAAGATGGTCCATAATATGAATGTTCGCACTGTGACGCTGCCGCAATAACACCGAATTTCATGACTTGTTCATGACAGTAAATTCTGATTCTGTGACCAGCTCCTTAGTCTTCCAGATATTGAGGGAGTGGGTGTTTCCCTGGCACCATGCCATTAGTCCCTCTATCTCAGTCCTATATTCCGATGTTATTACCAGACTGTCTCGGTGGTATCATCTAAAGATTTATGGATGGAGTTGGAGTTGGCCATATGGTTGTGGGTGTACAGGGAGCAAAATGGGGGGGGGGGGTTTGCATATACCCTTAAGGGGCACTGGTGCTAAGAATGATCATGGAGGAGGTGCTAACACCAATCCTCACTGATTGCAGTCTTCAGGACAGAAAGACGTGGATGCAGTTGCAGAAAGGGTGCCAAGGCCAAAGTCTCAGAGTTTGGGGCTGAGTTTATGTGGCACAATGACATTGAGGTCGTGCTGTCGACAATGAAGAGTAGGCTAACATTGGTGTCTTTTGTTATCCATATGTTCCAGGGTTGAGGGTAGGGAATTCAGGACGAGACCTCAATTTAATCATTGCTTTTCCTTGTTCCAATCTAATGGTGAAGCACTTAAGGTTATTTTCCCTGTTTTTTACTATCCCTGTTTACTGTCCTAAATATCCCCAGATCAAAAATCCTTTTTATTTCCACCTTAGGTTTATTCCCTTCTGATTCTACCCTAGGGTCCCTACCCCTGCCAGGCTAATTTAAACCTCCCCCCCCCACCCTACCTCATCCCACCTAACCAAACCCCATTTCACCAACCCAATGAGATTACTGGTTGCAGTCGTGTTGAGGTGCAACCAGTCTGACATGCAGAGATCCCAATTCCTCAGATTCTAAAGCTCTGCCTCCTACACCATCTCTCCACCCACACACTCATCCTGTTTCAGTATTCATCAGCACACGGCACTGGCAGTGACCAAGAGGTTATTGCTTTGAGATCTGGTTTGGTAGCATCTTTTCTGCCTCCCTCATCTCTGTCTGCAGGAGGTCATCCTTCTTCCCTCCAACACCATTAGTACCAGTAGACCACAACGTCTATCTGTGTTCCCTCCCTCTTCAGGATGCTCCATGTTCATTCACTGAAATCTTTGACCCTGCTACCATGAAGGCAACATATATTGTAGGGTCCTGTCCGTGACTACAGATATGCTTATCTGCTGCCGAAGTATTAAGGAGTGGAACAGATTCCAAGGCCAGATGGTCTACTCCTGCTCCTATTTCTGATGCCCTTAAAGAAGAAGGGTCATTAATTAATGAGATCATTAAGGTCATAAGGATTGACACTTAAGATACAGAATCAATTTATGTGGCACTACCAGTTCCTCAGCTGCACAGGCTGGGATGCTAATAAGTAAGAGGGATTATGGAAGATTTGAAATCTTATATAATCCCTCTTACTTATCAGCATCCCAGCCTGTGCAGCTGAGGAACTGGTAGTGCCACATAAACTGATTCTATATCTTGAGTATCAATCCTTACAACATTAATGATCTCATTATTCATGGATCAATCCCTCTTCTTTTCCTTTCTGCCAGCCCTCAATTTCTGTAAGGCTTAAACACCTGACATCCCCCTTCTGGCCGCATTTAAACTCCAAGGTTCTCAGTCATCAGTGTGTTTAAACAGCCAGGATTCAGTTCCTGCCGTGTATACATTTCTGGGGCCTCCGTTCCCACCAGGTTTAAACTCTATCAGGTATCTGTGACTGTCACTCAAGGTCTGAATAAAGATTTCGATCATATTCTTGAAATTTTTCGTCCATTAGAATTACGAGTGGTCCAAATAAATAGGGCGGATACAAGGATTTCTCTGAAGTTTCTTACGATGGTATTTAATATGGTTAATTAACACCATGTGGGCTATTTGCAGTTATCCAAATGCATTTATTTATTGTTGAAGAAAACTAATCAGTTCCAATGCCTCATTATTCTGTGCTCCTCAGGGTCAGAGCTTTCTGGGGTTTGTCAAGTCCTGTAATTGTGGATCTAAGGGAAACAGTTTTCAAAGTAAACGATTTGTTCCCTTACTCAGGGAAAAAAATTATATCTTCCAAGTTGGCTGCAAGTGGCAGATGTGGAGAGAGAATAATTTTTATACTGATGTAGGTCTTTGCAGGGCTTCCTAAAGAAAGACCAATGATTAACTTGGTTTGGCCCATAAACTGCCGTGAGGCTCCCAGCTGAATTAAAGAGCATAATTTGAAAACCATGCTGGCAATGTTAATGCATGAGCTGAACACCGCTACAACCCTAAGTCAGCATTCACTTGCAGTACCATAAAACAGCTCTGTGAAAACAAAGCTCAGTGTTGCAATGTAAATTGCTTTTACTGCCATACCTCACTGCAAAGTGCACTGAAGTGTATTCTGAAAAGCCTCAGAAAATCTCATCGTAAAACAGACATTTCTAAACTTCCACGCGACTTCTCAACCTGTTGAATCGAAAATGAAGTACATTTGAAATGTAGGCAACACAGTCATGTAGGAAATCCAGCCGTCAGGTTTTCACAAAGTTGGAAGCTAATTGATGAATAGATATTGTCTAAGCACTGAGAGTGCTGCCCTACTCTTTGACATAATGCCATGGGAGTAGAAAGTGAACTGCAGTACGCAGGCTTTTACCACGTTCATGTTTGTCACACGTATCAGGATGAACTGACAGAAGTTTGTTTGCAAGCAGACCAGTACACATCTCATACATTGTGCAACATTACACGACAAAATGAAGAGTTACAAAGCAAAGGCAACATAGTTTTTCCTACTTTAGCGTTCTGATAATGGCAGGAAAGAAACTGAAATTGAACCTGGTGGTGAATCTTCTCCCTGACAGGAAGGGGTTGAAGAGTGCATGGTAGCAGGAGATCCAGCTGAAACTGCGATGACCAGTTCCTGGTCACGTCAGAAATGAGAATGGTTGTTTCCAGTGTAAGTCTTCCTTGTGCCTCTGATGCATCAGGAGCACATGAGATAAAACAGTAAAATCCCCGCTATCTGGAATTCAAGCAAGTGGCAGCCTCAAGCAACTGGGAAAAAGATTGCAGAAAATAAATAGGCAAAAAATACAGAAGCTTAAACTGGAGCCTCCCTAGTGGTTAGTTTGCCAGTCACACAACAGGCAATCACAAGGAATTGGAAAATTCACTTATCCGGCATATACCAATTCCCATAGGTGTCGGATACCAGCCATTTTACTACTATTCCTCAAGCAATGGTTTGTTGAAGAATCTTTGGACAAGTTCAGTTATCAAAATATCGACAAAGTTACAGGGAATATTATTTTTCCATTGTGCCATCAGGAATCCAAAAAAAGTTCAATTTTTATGTGATTTTCAGAATATTGGAATATCTTGAAACAGGTTATCAATAATTAATGATTATTACTACTGAAAGAACACACAACCAGACGGGTTGAGCTCAGTGAGCAGAACTGATTTATTGCAGGCTGCTGGCCTGGACTTGTACTCCCAGCCCGGTCCTGGCTGAGAACTGCGATGGGGGGCGCTAACGTCACCTGGGCGTCACATGGTCCCCTAGTGCGGGCTTCTGAGCCCTGGGCTGAGAAGAAGGGGAAACCCCTGACGGCGCCATTTTGGCTGGCTGTCCCGCCAGGTGGATTACAAGCACGGCCAGTTCGCCTGCCGAGTGGTGTGCTGCCACACAGCACCCCCCCCCCCCCACCCAGAACCAGCGCCAATGTCCTTTTTAGCTGGGCGGCCTCGCTTCTTAGGCTGGGCCACAATCACTGGTTCGGTGGGGTCAAGGTGTGTTGGCTTCAGCCTGTCCACGGTAAACAGTTCCCGCCTGCCGCCAATGTCCAGCGTGAACGTCGACCCTGAATGCTGGACATCCTTGTATAGTCCCTCGTAAGGTCTCTGCAGAGGTGCCGCAGGCGAGCCCCGCCAAATAAAAATGTAGTTTGCGGAAACCAGTTCGCTGGGGACGTGAGATGGCCGTGTGCCGTGTCTGGGCGGCGGTGGGGATCCGAAGGAGTCCAAGTGGGCCCGGAGGTGGGCAAGCAGCTCATGCGGCGACCGCTGGCGGTTATGAGGCGCATTGATGAACTCACCAGGAAGTGCCAGCGGTGCGCCGTGGAGCGGATGCCCAGGAGCACCCAAGGCAGTTCGTCCACCCAGTCGGGACTGGTGAGGCGGGCCATAAGTGCCGTCTTAAGGTGGTGGTGCAGACGCTCAACCAGCCCATTGGCCTGCGGGTGATAGGCCGTGGTGCGGTGTAGCTCAATCCCCAACCTGTTGGTGAGCTGTGCCCAGAGCGCAGAGGTGAACTGGATGCCCCGATCGCTGGTGAGGTGATTCAGAATGCCGAACCTGGCGACCCAACTGTGCAACAGCGCTCGGGAGCAGGAGTCCAGCATCAGGATTATCTCAGGCCAACAAGTGGTGCAGTCCACCACCATGAACAAGTAACAGTTGTCCCGGGAAACGGGTAAGGGCCCGACTATGTCCACGTGAATGTGGCTGAACCGTTCCCAGATGAGCTCGAACTCTTGCACGGGCGCCCTGGTGTGCCTATGTACCTTGGACATCTGGCAATGGGTGCACGTTCTGGCCCAGCTCGTGATCTGCTTCTGTAGCCCGTGCCAGACGAACCGCTCTGCCACCATCCAGACTGTAGACCTGATGGACGGGTGCAAAAGGTCGTGGATGTGGTGGAAGACTTGTCTGCGCCACTGCTGGGAAACCACTGGCCGCAGGGTGTCCATGGAGACATCGCATAGGATGGTGCTTCTGCCACTCGGAGTCGGGAGGTCTCGGAACCGCAGGCCCGTGATGGCAGTCCTGAAGGCTCATGTCTCTTCGTCGGACTCCTGGTCCCGGGCGAGGTGGTCGAAGTCGAGATGGCCGGACGCGAGAGTGCATCAGCGACCACATTGTCCTTCCCCACCTTGTGCTGAATGTCGGTGGGGTAAACTCCAACATGAAGGAGAAGTGACGCTGCTGGCAGGCCGACCAGGGGTCCTTCGCCATCGCGAGTGCGTGGGTGAGGGGTTTGTGGTCAGAGAAGATGGTAAAAGTCCTCCCCTCCAAGAAATATAGGAAATGCCATACCGCCAGGTACACGCCCAGTAACTCACGCTATACTTGCGCTCTGGTGGGCGGAGAAGCTGGCTGAAGAATGCCAGCGGCTTCCATTGTCTGTTCACCTGTTGCTCCAGGACAGTACCGATGGCTGTGGCAGAAGCATTGACGGAGAGTGCCATATGCAGGTCAGTGTGTGGGTGGGTGAGCATGTTAGCCTTCGCGAGGGCGTCCTTGGTGGCCTCGAATGCACTGCAGGCCTCTGGGTTCCAGGTGAGCGTTTTGTGCTTGGCTGCGGTAAGGGTGAATAGTGGCTGCATGACGTGTGCAGCTCCCGGGATGAATCGGTTGTAGAAGTTGACCATACCCGCAAACTCCTGCAGCCCCTTGAGATTGTCAGGACGAGAAAACTCCTTGATAGCGGAGACCTTCGTAGCAGCGGGCATGGCTCCCTCGCCCGTGATGGTATGGCTGAGGAACTACATGGACTCTCCCAAACTGGCACTTGGCTGGGTTGATGGTGAGGCCGAAGTTGGCCAGCCGGGAGAAGAGGGTGCACAGGTGGACCTTGTGTTGCGCCCGATCCCTGCTGGCAACGAGGATGTCGTCTAAGTAAATGAAGACAAAATCCAGATCTCTGCCCACTGAGTCCAAGAGGCGCTGGAGCCCGAACGGCATGCAAAGGAATTTGAACAAGCCGAAGGGGGTGATGATGGCCATCTTGGTTATGTCCTCAGGGTGCACCGGGATTTGGTGATACCCGCATACCAGGTCATCCTTGGAGAAAACCCTTGCCCCATGCACATTGGCCGTAAAGTGCTGGATGTGAAGGATGGGGTAACGGTCAGGAACTGTCGCCTCGTTGAGCCGTCAATAGTTTCTGCAGGGGTGCCAGCCGCCGGAGGCTATCGGGACCAGGTGGAGCGGTGAGGCCCACGGGCTGTCGGACCACCAAATGATCCCCAGCACCAACAGATGTGAAAACTCCTTCGCCACCTGGAGCTTGTCAGGCGGGAGCCGGCGTGCCTTGGCGTTAACCGGTGGGCCCTGGGTATGGATGTGGTGGAACACCCCATGGCGCAGTGAGGCAGCGGAGAACTGTGGCTTGAGGAGGGTGGGAAAATCGTCCATGATTCGCTAGAACTAGTCTCTGGGCGTGCTGATCGTGGCCATCCGCAGCTGCTCTGTGCGGGAGGCGTCGAGGCGAACGGCCTGAAAAATACGGGCATCCACCAGGTGCCTACCCTGAATGTCCACCAGAAGCCCGTGGGCGAGGAGGAAGTCGGCACCCAGGATGGCGGTTGGATGGGACGAGATGGTGAACCTCCACGAGAACTTTTGTCGGCTGATCTGGAAGTGGACCGTCTTGTCTCCATACTTCCGGATCTCTGTTGTGTTGGCCGCACTGAGGGGAGGTTCCTGGACTGGATAGGATGACGCTGATCTGGGCCCCAGTGTCGACAAGGAACTGCCGGACGCTAACTGAGTCCCGCAGGTAGAGGAGGCTGTTTCCTTGGCCAGCCGCCGCAGCCATTAACAGCGACTGGCCTGCTCGTTTCCCAGGAATGAGCAGGGCTGATGACACTTTCAAGCCTTGCCTCCCCAGCGCTGGTGGTAGAAGCAGAGGCCTGGAACGGATGCCTTGCCCCTGGTTATGCTCTTGGTGGTCACTGCATGGGCCGGATGCTCTACTGCAGCACTAGGGGCGGGCTTGGCATGGTCATGCCTGTGCCTCTTGACCCGCTGGACCACCGAGCCCTCCGGGAATCGCTTGAGCCATAGCTCTTGGGCCTTCTGAGCAACCTTCTTCTGGTTGGTAAAGATCTCTTGGGCCAGTAACGGCCGGATGTCCTCGGGCAGATGTCGATGAAAATGCACTCTAAGAGTTGGCAGTTGGCATGAGCACGAGCATCTCGTCCATCAGCTCCATCGGGGACCTCTCCCCCAAGGCATCGAGGTGCAGCATCCGAGCAGCACGCTGGCGCCTGGATAGTCCGAGGGATCTGGTGAGCACTCGCTTGATGGTCTCGTATTTGTCTTCGGTGGGTGGGTCCTGAATGAGGTCCAGCACACGTTTGGCGGTGGCCTGGTCGAGGGCGGTGACTACATGGTAGAATTTGGTCATGTCGGATGAAATCTGGCAGAGGTGAAACTGAGCCTCTGCATGGCCGAACCAGGTTTCCGGCTCCTGAACCCAGAAGTCAGGCAGCTTGATGGCTATAGCACTGATCCCAGGTTCGCTCTTGATTGGTTCAAAGACGTTTGAACCAGTCGGGGTTACCAATTGTAGTGCCAGCTACACTACTACTGAAAGATCACACAACCAGATGGGTTGAGCTCCGTGAGCAGAACTGATTTATTGCAGGCTGCTGGCCTAGACTTATACTCCCAGCCCGGACCTGGCTGAGAACTGCACTGGGGGGCGCTGATGATGTCACCCGGGCGTCACGTGGTCCCCCAGCGCGGACTTCTGAGCCCTGTGCTGAGAAGAAGGGGAAACCCCCGAAGGCGCCATTTTGGCCAGCTGCCCCGCCTTGTGGATTACAAGCGGGGCGGGTTCGCCTGCCTAGTGGTGTGTCGCCACATAAGTAAAATTACAATTGCATTTTGGAAAACTTGCAGCAGATTTTCACATCATTAAGAAATGTGATAGGAATCCCTGAATCTGCTTTTTAGTGAAGCTAATCAAAGGATAGATTTTAGCCAAGGCACCAGTGTGGTCTGCTCAGGTCTTCATTGTAGTACAATGACAATGATCTAATGTCTCATCCAAAAGACACAGCATTCCCTCTGTACTAGAAGTGCCAACTCATTTACGTGGTAAGTGCGTCTGGAGGGTGATTTCAAACTGCAACTTGTGGATTCTGAAGCCAGAGAGCTTCCACAGATTCATTGGGTACCACTCTTGACTTTGCTTCAAGTGGTTGCTGGTTCTGGGGTCAGGTTGATCAACAGCTCACCTCCTATCCCCACCCCCAATTTGTTTCTGATCCTTCAATTTCAATTATGATTTTTAGACTGCAGGCACGTAACGGCACAATTAAGGAATTTTGCCACGACAGGGACAGTCTAAAAAGTATTGTGCAGGAATTTGGAGTCAATTCCTGCACCGCAATTTATCCTGCAGGACCCCTGGAAATTTTTGAAGGAAGCCTGCAGTGTAAATCTTACTGGAAAAATTTGTTGTCGGTCATCCACTCGACTGCATGTCCAACCCCCGGGACTGTTGTACTCAGGTACTTGCAGTCTAAAATGGTACCCAATGTGAATGACCACTGTTAGGTCTGCTTTGTTCATGAATGAGTGAGACAAACACCAGACTGAGTCGAAATCAGGGTTCTTTGTTCTTTATTACCGGATTGTAACACTTGCAACTAACAATGTTAGTCGGAGAATGCATTCTGCCGTTATCAGCAAAATGGTGATTTTTTTATACCCTTGGATACGTGCTTAGAACATCATCATATCATTACTTGTCCAATGACTAAAACTGTTGCTATCCTTTCCCTGCTAGCTTCCTGCCTCTCAATCCATCAATGTCTCTCTTATCTTGTAAGTACAAGGATGCATTCACATCTTGTTACAGCCCTGCACAGGGTAACTCCTTACACATTCCCATCTCATGATGTTTTACCTTACACCACACGGGCAGATATTATGTTAATTTTTTCCGCGATTTTCCCGACATTGCAGTCTAAAAACCATGTATGACTGCCAAGTCTAGACCCCAAATCAAACAAACAGATGCCACTCCCCCACACAATTCCCCTAGCAGTACTATTTAAACCGCTGATTCTCCCCTCCTCGCTCATTCATTATTCAAACTGCTGGCCCTGATCCCCACCACATCAGCAATCAAATTGGCAATCCAGAGTCTATCTCTATTGTATGAATTACGATCTGGCATGTGTGCATAAAGCTGAGTGGGAGAAACAGAAGAACTGCAGATGCAGGAATCTTCAAGCAAACAATGAGTAGTTGGAGGGACTCAGTGGGTCAGGCAGTATCTGTGGAGAGAAAATAGTCAGTAAACGTTTTGGGTCGGGATAAGGTCTTGATGAAGAATACTTACGATACCTGAAACATTGGCTGACCACTTCTTAACAGATGCTGCTTGACCTACTGAGTCCTTGCAGCTTCTCTTTTTTTTAAATTTTTTATTTTTCACACCATAAATCACATTAGCCATGATATACACTTTTTCTTTTTCACACATTTACAGTGACTTTTTCTCCCCCCCCCTTCCTCCTCCCAAGCCACCCCCCCACCCCCCCCCCCCCCTCTCATCCATTTTAGGTATACAATCTAGGTTCTTGCAGCTTCTCATTGTTTGTCCCTTTTAAGTGTCCGTAGTTTACACTGTTTCAGCAAGAAACTGCAGAATCAGAATCTATTGTCGTGAACAGGTCACGAAATTCAGTGTTTTGCGACAGCATCACATAACAAACTTTCATATTATAACCATCTTATGAGATTACTATTTAAAAAATTAAAATAATAGTGCACAGTAAAGTACGGCAGTGCTTTGGGTTCCTTGATTTTTCAGGAATCTGATGGCAGCGGGGAAGAAGATGAGTGCTCATCTTTGGGCTCCTGTACCTTTTTCCCAATGGTAGCAGAGTAAAGAGGACATGGGCTGGGAGGTGGGGGTCTTTGAGGATAGAGGCTCCTTTTTTTTTGAGACTCCACCTCATATCGATGGCCTCGATCGAGTGAAGTCTGGTTTTAGTTGGAAGTCTCTTACGAACAGTAATGTGTTTCCATCCAGCTAACCCAAAGAAACGTTTGTCAAGACATCGGCCATCATGCAGGCAATGCCTTAAAAATCTCTGGACATTGGTCAGTGCCCAACATCAGCCAGCGGAAAATTAATGTTAATATTGCCATATAAATATTATCATTGTTCAATCAAACAGTGAACCAAAAGAAGACAAGATTATTAGTTATTGTTTGGTAAGCTGCTAATTTAATTTCTGTGCCACCATCAGTATGTTTCCTCTCATCCAATTCCAGGAGTGTTAATATTGTCCTGGTACCCTTCTGGAGTAGAAGATGACTACAGTGATCCAGTGGATGACCTCGTACCTTCCATACTGGATGCCGCCGAAAGTTACAGTCTCAAGGTAATTCTCTCTGTCTTTCTTAGATTTTAATATGTGCAATGTGGAAGCAAAAAGAGAAATTAAAATAGTTGCATGAGAAGATTTTTTTTAAAATGGAAGTGGAAATTAGCTGTGATTTTGATGGTCCACAATAAGCCACCTATGCAGTGAAACAGATGTATACCATAGTCCAGGATGATTTAAGTTTCTGCATAGTTTAAAGCTTCATGACGGCTATTGAGAGTTGTTCTGCAGATAAATCATCTTTCCTGAGAAGCCGCAAGGGATGCACGTTAAAGGAAAGCAGGTGGTGCAGTGGTTCACCTGGTCGTGCTGCTGGCTCGTAGCGCCAGAGACCTGGGTTCAGTCCAGACCTCAGTGGTGCTGCCTGCGAGGAATGCTCTAATTTGCTCCCCAAACCGTAAACATGGTTTAGTAGATTAATTGGTCACTGTGAAATGCCCCTGTGTTTGGGCAAGTGGTAAAATCTAGCAGAGGTAATGAGAACATGGAGAGAATAAAAATGGGATCAATGTTAGTGTAGTTGGTGGTCATCACGGTCTCGTTGGACCAAAGGGCCTGTGTCTGTCTGTGGCTCCATGATCTTTTGATGAAGGTGATGGAAAGTAAGATTTTTTTCCCCCCAGTATATGCAGTGGATCTGAAGGCCCTTCAGTAACACCTTCAGAAAAAAGTGCAAGCAGGTAAACCTCGCTAGGGTGAGGTGAACTCGGATGTGGTCAATGTGAATCAAGTTCCCAGCATATGAATACAGTGAATGACCTCGCTCAGATGGTCATCTTCAAGCTCCATATCCAACCAAATGCTCTACCACTGCTCATTTCAACATGCCCCATCCCTCACATGCTAGGTCACCCACCCCAGCAATCATCTACTAATAATCTCTGCCAATTCAATCTGCACCCAGCAAGTGTCATATTGAGCTTGGAGTGAATCCTTTCCAAAGTGAAAATGGAAGCCAATCCATTCCCACACTTGTGAAGTCAACCAACATCGACCAATGTAAAGGCTTTCATTGCAGAACAAGCATCAGCCAACCAACCTTTGTGCTCTGTAGTGACTCATGCCAGCATTATGATACAGCCTAAAATGGGCAGAGTTCCAAAGCAATTTAACAAGTGGCACAGGCCAGAGGGGTTGCAATGATTCCATGGAACTCAACCTATTTGCAGGACGGTAGCATTTTCACCCACACTCATGAGTGTCCATGTTACCCACCAAGCAGCATAGCTTATTACCTCAATTACCAACCTGCTGGAGCTCACTTCTCAAGTCAACCACCAAGAGTGTCTGCCAAAATTCAGCAGTCTTCCACGAATCATGCTGCAGCCACTAGGACAAGACTGTGCAGGAGCACAAAGACAAGCAAAAGCACTTGGAAAGCTTGTACTAAGGGAATGGACGAGGATTACAAAAGGATTTGTGAGGATTTGCAAATTGGTATCATTTAATTCATAAATATGATTTGCAAAATTATTTTGCACTGTTTTGTGCAATTGTTGCCAGATGAATGCAACAAAGATGGTGAATGTGTAATTAGGATTTTATTCACCATTCTCACATACTCAGATGCAGTGTGATTTACCTGCAAACTAATGCACTGCACAGCCACCTCTTTGCACTTCTAAAAGTTCTTCTTGTGGCCAAAATATAATGCAAATCATATAACTCTACCCCTATTTTCCTTACAAATATCTTGCAAGAGGTAAAGGGGCAAAGTAATTATACATGAAAAAGTTTCATGAATATTTATAGAGGATGTGGACAAGGGTGGGAGGAGAGGTTGGGGGGGGGGGAGGGTCAGGTGGTATAAAGGGGGCTATGCATATAGACAATTGAAACTCACGATCTGGAGGTGCTGGAGCCCTGATTGAACAAAGAGAAACTGGAGGGAGTCAGCAGACTAAAGGGTCCTGATCCAAAATGTTGACTGACCATTTCTCTCAGTGGATGCTGCCAGATGTACTGAGACCCTCCAGCCTCTCTTTGTTTACTTATAGACAAGAATCAAGTTCTGAACTGGTTGGTCAAGTTTAATGTGGGCTAATCTCCACCGTTTATGTTTTTTTTTTAAACACAGCCGCTGCGTTCCAGGAAATTATTCCCATTTTTACAGAATGCATGCTATGTAAAAAGCTCGGAATAGGAATGAGGGTGCCATTCCCGTTCTGACATTTTACCTCCTAGACCCCTAGTAAATGTCCCAGAATGCCCGCATTCTGTGAAGAACGGGCTAATGAATAGAACGTATCGATGATGCATAAAAGCACACTTCCGGTATGTGGTCTAAACTCATGTAAAGAAATGGAGATTTGGTCGTTCGTGTATGAATAACCAATGCTGAGGTGTTGGACATTCTTTAGACTGGTAAAATCACGCAAAGTCTATCTGAAAAGATAGAATTGATTCCCTGGATTCTGAGGTGGCGAAAGAAGGGCAGTAAGGAAATATTAGAGGCTCCATCCACAATGCATTCCTGAAATGTTCAAATTACATAGATCAGAAACTAAACATATTTCTCAAATATGCAAATGATGAATGACACCTCTGATCAAGGAAAAGAATAAATAGATAATAGCACATTGTGAGTTTAATATTAGTGGGTGGGAAATTCTTGGAATTTACGTTGAAGTCAATGAGCATCATGCTTTAATCAAGAGCAACTCATTTTATATTGACTAAAGGTAAATTGGCAAGATGTGTTTGACAAATAAGTTTTTTTAAAAAACATTTTTTGATTAAAGATGATTGCTTTAGGTTGGGTCTAAATGATTTTCAGGAAAAAGCATGAACACAGCATGTAAGTGGAAATAAATCAGTTACCACTGAGTTGGATAATGGACAAGAATCAAAAGTTCTATTGTTTGGATTAGAGGGAAAGATTGCCTAAGTATCTGGATGGAGAGACGATATGGACAGGAACTGGGAAATGATACTGTTAGCACAAAATTCTGTCAGTCAGGAAATTATAAAAGATTTTAAACAGGTTGAAGAAGACACAAAAGAAACTTGAATGTGGAGGTAGAGCAATTTCTGCATTGCTGCCTGTGCCATGTGCTAGCGAAGGCAAGAGCAGGATAATATAGCAGATAAATAGATGGCTGAGAAGTTGGTTCAGGGAACAGGGTTTCAGATTTCTGGATCATTGGAATCTCTTCTGAGGAAGGAATGACCTGTATAAAAAGGACAGGCTTCACCTGAACATGGTGGGGGGGGGGGGGGGGGGGGGGTGTAGTAGTGAGAGAAACCAATATCCTGGTAGGCAGGTTTGTTAGAGCTGTTGTTGAGTGTTTAAACTAATTTGGCGGGGGGTGGGAACCAGTGAGTTGAGGTAGAGAATTGGGCAGTTGATATACAAGTAGATGCTGGGCGTCGTCAGACTGTGAGGAATGAAAGGCAGATGATAAAGCAAAGATGCACTCAGATAGATGGGTTGAGGTGTCTATTTTACTGCAAGAAGTATTGGGAATAGAGGAGATAAACTCAGAGTGTGGGTCAATCTAACCAAACTCTGATCTTGTGGCCATTACAAAGGCTGTCTCAGAACAAGAATGGCTGCTGAATGCTCCAGGCTTGAGATGTTTCAAAAAGGCCCGAGTAGATGGTAACAGAGGTGGGGAAATGCCATTGATGATCAGTGATAGTAATCACGGCTGCAGAAAAGGGAAGTAGTGGAGGCATTGTCCACTGAGTCGTTATGGGTAAAAGGATCAGGAAGGGGGCAATAACTCACCAGGTGTATATTGGCCACTCCACAGTAATAACGGGGACATAGGGGAGCAGAGAGGGAGGCAGATTCTAGAAAGGTTCAAAAATACTAAGGTTGTGGTGATAGGTGCTTTTAATGTTCCTACTATTGATCGGCACCATCTTAAAGTGAAGGGTTTGAACGGAGTGAAATTTGCTAGATGTTCTGCAAGGATGTGTTCTGGAACCCCCTCCTCTTTGTGATTTTTATATATATGGCCTGCATGAGGAAGTGGAAGGGTATGTTAATAAGTTTGCAGATGACACGAAAGTTGGTAGTGTTGTGGGTTAGTCTCAACAGTTGCCGGGGGCTACAAAGGAACAAAGAGCAGGGCTGAGAAGTGGAAGATGGAGTTAACTTAGAAAAGTGCAAGGTGGTTCATTTTGTTAGGTCAAATTTGAAGGCAGAATACAATATCAATAGGAGGACTCTTAAGCAGTGCGGACAAACAGAGATCTTGGGATCCATGTCTATAGGACACTCACACTGCTGTTGTTAAGAAGGCGTACGACGTGTTGGCTTTCATTAACCATGGGATCAAATTCAAGAAGCGCGAGGTAATGTTGCAGCTATACAAGACCTTCTAGACCCCCACATGGAATATTCTGTTCAGTTCTGGTCCTATCACTACTGGAAGGATGGAGATGCTATAGAAAAGGTTCAGAGGAGGTTTACAAGAATGCTACCAAGATTGGAGAGCATATCTTATGAGGATAGGCTGAGTGAACTTGGTCTTTTCTCCTTGGAGCGAAGGAGGATGAGGGATGACCTGATAGAGGTGTGTAAAAGAATCAAAGGCAATGATCATGTGGATGGCCAGAGAAATGGCTAACACAAGGGAGCATAACGTTAAGGTGCAGGTAGGGTTCTTCACACAGAGAGTAGTGGGTGCATGGTATGAGCTGTTGGCAGTCGTAGTGGAGATGGGTACAATAGAATCTTTTAAGATATGTACTTGGAACTGAGAAAAATAGAGGGTTATGAAGTATGTAAATTCCAGGCAGTTGTTAGAGTAGGTTATTAGCTCGGCACAATACCGTGGGCCGAAGGGCATGTATGTTGTAGATTTCGAAGTTTTGTGTTCTACGTTTTAGAAGCACGATAACAAAAAGGTTCTCGGTTCTTGATTAGTCAGGGCATCCCAGGTTATGGGGAGAAGGCCAGGCAGTGGGGCTGAGTGGGAAAATGGAGCAGCTCACGATTAATGGGCTAAATAGCCTATTTCTGCTCCTATGTCTTCCGATCTTGTGATATAGACTGTAGAAAGGCCACAAAAACCTTGAGGTGACCATGACCTGAAAATACCTAAGTACTTGGAAGATCAAAAATAAGTAGATAAGGCTATAAAAAGTTAAGATTTTGGATTTTACAAATTAAGAGTACAGAGTGTATACATTTTTATAAGATACAATATTTAATCTTAAAAGTTAGGTTATTAAATTCATAGAAAATTCATAGCATTGATTCATTATGACACTCAACACACATCCCATTATCCCCTCTTACCTGCCCCTCTCCAAACCTTTCACACATAGATCAGCCTATAAATGTGTAATAAAAATGTTACTTTGTTTCTACCTTCTACCGAGGCAGAAACTAACAGGAGTAGGATGATGGCCCAAGTGGAGAGACTGTGCTTCTTGAGGCAAGAGAACTTGGCCATCCTCTCCATGGGCAGAGGGACCACTAAGACACCCACTCAAGTTCATAGTCATTCCCCTTTATAAAAAGGTCGGGTGTAGTCCGAGTTGGGGGAGATGTGTATGTGCATTTGCCAGTGACTTTTGCACGGCCTTCCTTGTGAAATGTCCTGTTCTGAGCCACGTGGCCCTTAATATTAGCATTCACTTGCAGAATTGAGGGGTTGTGACTATCCAAAACCAGTCATTTTCCTGAATCTCAGAGTACCAACTTATGCCAGGAAGTCATTAACAACTGAATTCTTTCAATTCATTGGAGATCAACAAGAAATCTGCAGATACGGGTCTAATGCAGTGCACTAAAACGCTGGAGAAACTCAGCAGCCATGGAAAGTAAAGGGCAGTCGACGTTTCAGCCTGAACCCTTCTTCAGGCTACATTCCTGACACTAGGAAGAGATCTGGGGCAGTAAGTAGCATGGATTGCAACCAGAAAAACCCAATCCAGTTTTGCTACTGGCAAAGCTACAACCAGAAATGTTCACAAACACAACTGATTCCAGATTATATTGATTTTACATTAGACAGTGGTGATAAAATAGAACTATGCCATCCAGTTTCGAGGCATTTAATATTCAACACACAATATGTGGAAATGGAGGAAAAGATTGGGCAGTTGTCTAGGTTTGGATACTTTCACAAAATGCAAGCATAGCTTCCTTTTGTAGAGTGTGGTTTTCCTCTTCCCCTCCTTTATTATTGTATTGTACCATCCCCCCCTCTTTCTCTCTGCACCAAAAAAATGAACTCTCTCTTTTGAGTTCTTACTTCCAGATGTTAACAGCCAACTTTTTGCATTTGCCATCTACTGTGTCCCCTGCCTCTAATTTGCACACATCATTTAAGACAGGAACTCAAAGTATTTTTCTTGAATTTAATCCATCATTGTTTTGATGTGCAAATTAGGTGGAAAGTTTCTATGGTTACCATATTATGCAAATATGTCACTGCAGTTATTTAACTTGGCAATTTTCAGAGGTGATCAATTAGAAAGATTATCAAAAGAAAAGCATAAGCTACAAGGAAATTTAAAAAAAACTTTAATGAAATATACATTTATGTAAAATTGCTTCATTTAAAGAATTAGGAATATTCTCAACAATTCAGTCAGCATTTGTTCAAATTCAAAACACTGAGGCAATGCAAAATGCAATTGGATAATTAGCTTCTGTCTTCACAAGATGAATGATGGTTGCTTCACAGAACATAGGAACTCATTGTCTGCCATTCCAGTTCGTCTATGGCGAGTCTGTCTCATCATTTCCATTTACCAACTTTTACTATGTTTTCCTCATCCGACAAAATTCCATTGGTCTCGGTTCTGAAATGTCCATTTGGGCCACAGTCCAAACTTGAGCATTCCTTTTCTGTTTATTGTGGCTTCCTGACATCACACCTGGTTGCTTAGTTCAATCCTTGTACTTGCTTTCACTCAATAGTTTGGCCTTGGTTAAGTTCATTTATTTACATCAGTAATATCGGCACACTCCAGTGAACATTGGCCAAGCCAACCCAAAAGATTGGGGTGTTATAAAGTGAGTTAAATCCAAAAAAAACCCCTCAACAATCGTAGATAACTCTAGCCTAAGATTTAATTTTCAAAATAGTTTGGCATGGACTAGATAAGCTGAAGGGCTTGTTTCCATGCTGTAACGTTCTATGGTTATGAATCGCTGCTTTTAAAACTAGCCATGCCCCTATTAAAACAGATCGACCAACTTCAGAAGCATAAGAAGTCTCTTTACCTTTTCTCAGGTGCACAAGAATAAGGAAGACTATTTTTGAATAATTTTATTTTGCATATTTAATTTACTAAAAAAGATATTACAGTATACTTTTAAGTCCTGTTAGTGATTGCCAACTATCTATTTAATCGCAAAATAACTGAAGTCCTGGTCCATTTCACTATTTGAATCAATCTCATTTGTGACCCCTCTGAGGCCACGACTGTCCTCTGAAAAGAGGTTGTCCAGAAGTAAATCGCGAATATCTGTGGACACCGTTGGTTGAAGTAAAAACACAAAATGCTAGAGAGACTCAGCAGGTCAAACCGTGTCCTTTATGGAGCGTCAGTTCTGTATCTTTCCCTTTGCTAATAATGCTGGAGTCTCTCCAGCATTTTCTGTTGTCCAGAAGTGGTTAATATATACTTCCATTAGATGTTTCTTTGCACTTGATCCTATTCTCTTCCTTGTTAGCTCCTGCAAGAAAGTAATAACGATTCTACCTTGTGATGTCTGGAACCTAAAACTTGATTAATTGGGTGAATGGAGCAGAATAAGTAAAACAGCATTACAATTAAAATGCTCAGTGGATGATAGATCCTCATAAGGCCGAATTGCTTTATGGTTAAGATTTATTTTGTGCATGATTCATGAGGAATGTATTGCTAAAGGACCCAATGAGAATTGGCATTGGAAGCACGGCAAGAAAAATCATTAAATTTGAGACTTTCATCCTCTATGATTGACAGATGAAATCGAACCCTTGTGACAATTGAAATTAGCATCACCATTTTCTTGCATTTCACTGAAAAAAAATTGGACAAAAAAAGTCAGTTTAAAGGAGACATTAGCTCCAGTTTTGATATATAAAAACATTTTAAAATTTGTGGGCGTACTGGTTAGTACAATGCTATTAGGGCACTAGCAACCTGGGATTCCACTGTCTGCAAGGAATTTCTATGTTCTCCCTGTGTCAGCGTGGGTTAATTCACCACATGTGGGATACCAGTAATTGGGTAGTGCTGGCTTGTTAACATGCACAGCTCTAAATTAAAAAAAAAGATAGAAATGAGTAAAGATCTAAATCAATTCGTATTTTGGTGCAAATGGAGAATGTACGAATACATCAATAATATGATCAACTTCCAGTCCCTATGGCCATTAACTATCATTAATTGCTCTGCAGACTTTAGTATTAGCTTTTATTTTTGTCAAAAATATTTGCTAGCTGAAGCCCTG
Source organism: Narcine bancroftii (assembly GCF_036971445.1). Taxonomy (NCBI): domain Eukaryota; kingdom Metazoa; phylum Chordata; class Chondrichthyes; order Torpediniformes; family Narcinidae; genus Narcine; species Narcine bancroftii. The sequence continues at coordinate 172,962,252 of NC_091476.1, forward strand.
AAATTTTCCTTTCACTTGTGGAAGAGCAATGCATTGTGGCCGATTAAAGCATTTAATTAATTTTCTGGGCTGTGATTAGGCACAGGAGTCTATTGCTTCTTTCAGGCCTATTCTAAATTGATGTTTATTAGCCTGACAAACAGGGAATGAGTTGAGCAAAGATGCTTTCACTTGGTTGACAGATCCACATTCTTATTTAATGAGCTGTTCTGACCTGAACTCAGTCTGCAATCTATTTAGAATCTCCATTTTAATTAGCGAGTTCAGTTTCAATGCTGGATATGGAAACTGAGTAGATACTTCAGCCAGCAGGTACAAAACTCCTTCTGCACACTCAAATAAAGTAAAAAAACCTTTGCAACATGCTTAGGTGAAAATATATTATCTTCATACTATAGCTAGGCACGCAGTGAGTGAAAGAACCACAGAGAGTTGGAAGTGAGTTGAACCAACTAATAGAACTCTCACATACATTTAAATCCCTTGGAACCCGATAAATGCTTTATTTTTGATCACAAAATGATAAAGCTTGCGACTCCTGGGACCTTTATGATGCTAGCCACCAGGCTGTGGACTTGACCTGCACCCGAAACTCTCACAGTCAGATCTGGCGTGGACTTGCCCGCAATCCGGTTCGCCCATTGTGTGGCAAGCCACCACAATACACACCTCTAATTTAACATGCATTTCTGATATATTAATATTCACATGTTGCCCTTATGTATTCTCCTGCTTATGGCAGTTAGAACTTCTGCAGTTTACCACCATTGGTTATCAGGACTTCAGAAAGCACACATTGCAACCAAATACACAAATTGAGGTTATCCCGATGATCAGGATGGATTGGCATGTGGATAAAACTATGCCCTTTAAAGCAGACATTCAATTTGCATTTATGTGGCACCCCAAAGCACATTGCAGCCAATGGTGTAATATGCAACACATGGTGACCAGCATAATCAAATACAAACAGATAATCTCTTAATTTTCTGACAGTATTGTTGAGATCAAACTTTGAGCAGTACAGCTAACATAACTCTCCTGGACAGCTCCAAAAAAACTTTGTGATTATTTTTTTACATTCATCAGAAGTACTAGATGAGGCCTTGTTTCAATGAATTTATCAAGGACAGAACCTCTGACAGTGCAGCACTCCCTAATACTGTGCAGGAGACTCAGTTCAATTCTCCAGATGTGTGCTCACAACCATCTAATTCAGCATGGCCACCACTGAATCACAGCTGACAAATTTGCTAATTGCCACACACCAAGTCCCTTCTCTCTTCAGTTTTCTCCAGCGAGTAGAAATCTGTTCTTCCGCTTTGCAGCACGATGTCCAGAAGACAGGTGCCACACCTAATCTTAGCCAACAGTAGGGCAGAGAAATCCAAGAACCAGAATACCAGGAATTATTTTAGAATTCCTGCTCGTTATGCAAAACTTTATCATTTTGTGATCAAAAATAAAGCAAATTCACAGAAAATCATTCTGTATGTGAAAAATTCTGAAAGTAATAAAATTATAATTTGTTTAAATTGCTTTTTAATGTAGAAATGATGATATTGTTGAATACAATGAGATACTATACATAAATCTGCACATGGGTCCATTACAAGGTTTCACCTGTAGTATAATCAGCATTACAAAGTGTATCAGAAATCAGTAACTTCCACTCCCAGAGCAATCCAATCAGTTTTGTTCTCCCCAATTATTTCCCTGCAATCTTTTCGCCCTCACATGCCCGACAACTTCCTAATTCTTCTGTCGTCTACTTACCCTGGGGTAATTTAACATACCAACTTGAAACATATACCAACAAGAAATTCAGAAAGATAGCATATAGGTTGCTAACAAGTTGTTAACAAAACAAATGGAATATTGGTCATCAAGGATGGGGATAAAAGTATGGAAGTCCTTCTCCTACTGTATAGGACTTTGAGTAAAATGTATCAAATGGTAACATGGATCACAGTTGTTAACGACTGATTATTGGAAAAATACAAGGACATTTATTTTAGAATTTTGTGAGAATACTTAGAAGCCAAGTTTGTTCTAACTACAGCCAGGAACTCCATTAAAACCATACTCACTTAAGGTGCTCATGCTGTACTATTTAGATTAAAATATGTTATTTTAACATATTTAGCTTCAAATATTTACCCCTACCCCTACCTCAAAAGCAGGACTGACATTGCCAATTCCCCAACTTTGTTTCCTCCATCCATCCACATGCCTAAAACTGATGGAAACTAATTTGATGCCAATCTGTGGTGTTTTGTGAACTCTGACCCAAAAGGAACAAGAATTGGATGGTCGTAGATTTCACAGGAGCAGAGAAGGCAGTCATTATCGCAATGGCCAAAGATGCATTTGAACCCTATCAGTGAGTTGCCAATCTTTTTGAATTTACATTTTTTTTTTAATTTTGATTTCCCATGCACTTAGATGACAAGGACAAAAACATGAATCTATATAAATGCATCAACCAAAATATTAAATGCTGAAATATTCTCTAATCAATAGCTTCTGGCAGTGGTTAAAAAACTAAATCTGATGAATAATTACTCCTGCTGTCAAGTATTGTTTCAATTTTTAAACAATAATGTAAAATATGGTTTATGTAGCATCAACACTTAGAAATAACAGGGCAATTCCAGGGCACCTTAAAACAACACTTTTTTGTCTATTTACAGGATGAGGATGTCGCTGGTGATGCTAGCATTTATTGTCCATCCCTAAATGCCCTTGAACTGAGTTAAGAGTCAATGACATTGGTGGGTCTGAAGACACAGACAGGCCAAACTGGGTAAAGGTAACAGATCTCCATCCATGAAGGACATTAGTCAACCAGTTCAGCCTTGAGGACAGTCCACTAGTTTTACAGTTACCACAACTGTAAATGAAACACAAAATAATTAGAATATTGTCTTGCATGTCATCGTGGTGAAAGATAATTTCACATGGAATTTTTGTTACTGTACTTCATGCTTCTATTCCTAAATATCCAAATCAGATAAGAATCAAGCTCAACATTATCACACGCCATCAACCTAAAAGAGTTGTGGTGAATAGAGATGGACTCAAAGATTAGAGGGAATGTCTAGGCAGCAAGATAAAGAACAGCCCTGGATGCAGGAAATAATTTAGCACAGCTCCTCTGGGCTACAGAATTCCACACATTCAACTATTTGAAGGAAGAAATCCCTCCCCACCTCTGCTTCAAATGAAAGGTTTTATGCTGGCTTTCATCTCAGAATTAATTATGGTGGTTACTGAAATTTAAATTCCTCATTTACTATGGTAGAATTGTTTCACATACAATGTGGCCCCGTTATAAGGTGATTGTTGAGGTCCATAAAACCTCATCATGAAAAAAGTGGGATTGCGCTAATATGGGGTTTCAATAAATTGTTGTTGTAACAGTTGAAATTAAAACACAAATTAATTTTTAGTAAACTAGAAATGGCAATTTCACCAGCAGGAAACAAGTGTACGACGCTGAACGCTCACAGTTTAACAGCATGTTTAAACGCGTTTCGAAGTAGCAAGAACTACGTTGGGCTAGGAATCTGGATTCCAGTCTTGTCCAGTAACAGGAAATGTCCATGATTAGCATGTGATAGGCAGGGACCACTCTCTCTGTGATTCTCTATTTTGTTCTTCCCTTCCCACCCATTTGTCCACCTGTCCCCAGACCTTCCTGCTGCAACCATAGTAAGTGCAAGACTGATCGCTGCACCTTCTCCTCACTGGGATATTAACAGAGCTTCCAGATGAGAGAGGGTTTCCTCCAACCTCGTCTACCACATTTAGTGCCCTCGGTGTGGTCTCCCCTACATTGGTGAGATCAAACATAGATCAGCCAACCACTTTCTTGAGCGCCGGCCCTCTATCCTTGCACATGGGTTGGAACTCCCAGCTTTCAGCCATTTTATTTCCACTTCCCCTCATCCATTGCCAAGATGACCCCAATAACAAACTGGAGGAACAACAGCCTATTATACTTCACCAGATATAAACAATGAATCTTCAGATGAAACCCACCTCCAGTTCTACTATTTCTATTTGTCCTTTACCATTTTCCCAGCCTATTCTTATATTCAGCTTGAGTAGTCTTCACCCCTATTCCCCTGCCTGTCCCCCACGCCACATCTCCCACTTTAATTTTCCAATATCCTATTACTGCTTGGACAGTGGTGGCCAACATTTTAATTTTTAATTTAGACATACAGCAGGATAGCAGGCCAAATGGCCCACAAGTATGTACCAGGTTGTAGGTTAACCGGGCAGCATGGACTCATGGGCCAAAATGTCCTTTTACTGTCCTGTATGTCTAAATTAAAAGGTTGGCCACCCCTGTTCTAGACCCTTACCCCCTCCTTTTAATCCTCATTAATATATGTATCGAAAAAGGGTCCCGACTTGAAAGGACTGTCCATTTCATTCCATGTTTGCTGCCTGACAAGCTTCTCATTATTTGCAGGGACAAACTCTCAGACCTTGGTAAAATGTTGCAAGTTTCAGAGAGATCCTTTCTCATTCTTCTAATCCATTCACTCTCTTGGAATCTTTGAGGAACCAATCCATTGGATTTTCTCTATACTTCCTCTGTGACAATATATTCATTTTTTGAAAGCAAGGAGTCCAAAATTTTACATGGGATATCTAAATGAGCCATTTTTATCTCTCTGCAGTTTATGGGAAGCTTCAAGATTGATGTGGCAATCATTAATGTGCTGATGCCTGTGGTCTTTCGAACTTTCTTTCCTGCAATTTCATTAAGCTGTGTGTCCCACCATAATCACAGCAACCACCTGCACCACTGGGCTATACCGCACATCCAGCAAACTGCATCTCCTTTAGGCACTGGACTGGAAGATGAGAGAAGTAGTTTTGGAAAGGGTTCCATAATGATATGCAATCTTTGGAGTGAAGGCTATCAAGATTTAGATTCCAAAATAGGTTTAAACAAGTTCATTTCCAGAACCTCAATAAACAAATTCTACCACATGAAAGGCCAAAGGGTACTACCTTCAAATTACACTTGTATTGATCAAGCAGACACATCCTTGAGTGTGACTTGAAGGTGGTGATTGATTTTGTGCTGTCCACTTTCTCACCCAGTCGCTGATTCTATTTGTGTCCAACCATTATCAATTCAAAGAGATCCTTTCTCATTCTTCTAATTGGAATCTGAGGAACCAATCCATTGGATTTTCTCTATACTTCCTCTGTGACAATATATTCTGTGACAATAATCTTCTCAACAGCTTGGCATCTACAACTCTCTTTCAAAGGTTTGCCATCATTGTCTTAAAGAAATTTCTCCACTCATTCCTATTCAACGTCAATCACCCTTGTTCCTTCCAATCTCCAGCTGGAAGAATAAGCCTTTCAGCATCAACCTCAGAATTATGGCTGTCCCAATTACATAATTTCTCATTCTTTAAATTCAAGTGTTTGTACAGCCAGTCTTCCACAATACCTATTGATAAGTTAATCCTCCTACTGCACAGAAAGCGTATCCTTCAGGTATGGAGGTCAATACTGTAGACAGCAGGAAATTCTTGAGACTCCATGATTAAACAAGCTTCACAAAACAGACTATATTTCTTCTTGGAGGTACGATAGCTCATGACCACTTCCTAAATGCCAAATAGCATTGGACAAAAAAATATTGAAGACGATTGTTTTAAATGCAAGGCCTATTTTCAGAAGGGCAACGTCAAATTTAAGATGTAATTGGTCAGCATTTTAAAACAATGGGTTTGCTTGGGTGGCTATGAGCTTGGATGAAATTAGAAACAAACGGCATTGGTAGAATTCTGCAAGCAAAGCATTAGGTTCAATTTCAGGAAATATTATCTCACCATGTCATTGACCTCTGGGATAATGAAATTGCTTACACATGTTGGATGCTGCAATGCTTCAGGTTATTGGATAGTTCCTTGAAATTCAAGAGCATCTACAGTTGAAGGGCATTAATAAAGGTCATCTCCAGCATCAATACAGTCTTTTGTGGGAAGGAGGGAGAAGAGAATTGTACAGTTAATGAGGCACAGTCAAGAACCCTGTCAACCACACTGCAGAAGAATTGTACTATGGTCATCTGACCAGCGGACTACTACCTCACATTCTGCTTCTGCTATAAGCAATTCCACAAGGTTAAACCTACAACATAAATGAAAGATGAACTGTAGGAAATGGAGATTGAGCTAACAGCAACATCTAGACCCGTATTTCACTGTAACAATAAATTAAGAAAGGCAAGGTCAGATTAGTGACAATCAAAATGGGTTTGTGTGGAAGTGACGAAAGTGGCTGACAAGGGTAAGGCAGTGGATATTACCTTCATGGACCTTAGTAAGGCATTTAACAAGGTCCCCAATGGTAGTCTGATCCAGAAGGTATAGATGTACAGGATACATGGTAAATTGATAGCTTGGATTCAAAATTGGCTGGCCCATTGAAGACAGAGGGTAGTAATGAAAGGGAATGCCTTCCATGTCTAGTGGTATTCCACATGGATCAGCATTGGGATCCCTGTCATTTGTGATATAAATAACTTGGATGAGAAAATTGGTGGGTGGGTTAGTTTGCAGATGACACAAAGAGTAGTAGACAGTAATAGAGGAGTATTAGAGGATACAGCACAATTTTGATCAGTTACAGATATTGGCATGGAGTTTAATTTAGACAAGTGCAAGGTGTTGCACTTTGGAAGGTCAAATGCAAGGGCGATATATACAGTTAATGTTAGAGCTCTTAAAAGCATTGATATGCAGAGGGATCTGAGAGTGGAGATGTATAATTGAAAGTAGTAAGTAGACAGGGTAATAAAGCTGTATGGTATTGCATGCTGTATGGTACTGTATGGAGGTGCACCAAAGAAGAGGTACAAGGACTGCTTAAAGAAATCTCTTGGTGCCTGCCACATTGACCACCGCCAGTGGGCTGATATCGCCTCCAACCGTGCATCTTGGCGCCTCACAGTTCGGTGGGCAGCAACCTCCTTTGAAGAAGACCGCACAGCCCACCTCACTGACAAGACAAAGGAGGAAAAACCCAAGACCCAACCCTTGCCACCGTGCCTGCCTGTCCCGCATCGGACTTGTCAGTCACCAACGAGCCTGCAGCAGACGTGGACATACCCCTCCATAAATCTTCGTCTGCCTGTCCCGCATCGGACTTGTCAGTCACCAACGAGCCTGCAGCAGACGTGGACATACCCCTCCATAAATCTTCGTCCGCGAAGCCAAGCCAAAGAGAGAAAAAAAAATTGCATGCCTACATTAAGTTGGACTCTGTATTTTTTCAGTCATGTTGCAAGTGTACTAAATGTTGTTTAGGCCACACTTGTAACATTGTGTGCAATTCTTGTGGTCACATTACTGAAAGGGTGTGGAGTGTTTGGAAATGGTACAAAAGAGAGTTAATCTGATGTTGCCCATTTTAAAGGTAACAAGTTATGGGGAAGATTGGGCAAACTTGGGTTGTTTTCTCTGGAGTGTCAGAGGCTGAGGGAGATCAGATAGTTTAGAAAATTATAAGAGGCATTGATATGGTAAAAACATCACATACTAAAGGACATGCATTTAAGGTGAAGGGAGTTAAAGTTAAAGGAGATGTGCAGGGTAATATTTATTTGACACAGAATGGTAGATGTCTGGAGCAGGCTGTCAGAAGTAGTGGTATGTAGGTAGGCACATGAATATGTAGGGAATTGAGTGATGCAGATCATGCGAAAGCAGAGTTGTATTTTAATGTGAGCATTAAAGACACGTGGTCCCAAGTACGTTCTGAGGTATAGAACATGCCCTCAGTCAACGATGTTGTGCGGAACTATAAAAAACTTACTCCACAACAACGTAACCCTTTACAATCATAACCCTTTATTTTTCTTGCATCCGTGTGCATTTCTAAGAGTCACGCATCCAAAGGATTATTCCTAGTTATGTTATAGCCTTTCACCTTTTTAATTCTGTGCATTATTATTTTTCTTAGGTGACATTTCACATCTTGCCATATTCAGGACGCAGTGAACGCTCGCTATATGAGAATATCAAATACATTGTGGACAAGTGAGTTCTTACATTGAACTGTGACTCCATGGACCTCAGGCACAGAAAACACAAGCTAGCGTGGGTGCCCAGAGTCAGGAAATTGGTGGTTGAGCAGGATGGTAAAGACTAACCATATAACCATTTACGGAGCGGAAACAGGCCATGTTGGCCTTTCGAATCCGCACCGGTTCACTGATTTTGTGCGCCCTCTTCAGGCAATGGTCCCAGTAGATCACTGATGGGGGAGGGGGCGAAGGGAGACTCCATTGATCCTCTCTGCCACTCTTTTTGCAAACAAACGTTAAATCAAAACTCAAATTTTGTCCATGTTTATATTTGTGATTCCCAAATACCAATTCTCATGATACTGCCAGGTTAAGTGATGAGTTTCTGTACAGTTCACCAGCTACAAGGGTAATAGATCTATCTCTCAGAACAGAATAGGAATAAAATCAAGTTAAACAAATTAGGCCATTATATTATTTCAAGCACCTGATTAGTAAAATGATGTCTTTAAAAGAGAAACGCTGCATTGTGCTGGGGAAGCTTTAACAACATGAGGCATGTAGTAAAAATTACACGTGAGTAATTAAATCTTACATATGATACAATGGATGGATTACAAAAGAGAAGGCAAAACTGCAGAAACAGTATTTCAACTAATGTGTGCTGTTTAATGTGGGACCAGATACTCCTGCTTGAGTGTTATGTTACACCGACCACCCTGAAGGTTTTGTCAGATCCCTTTCAAATCTTTCCCCTCTCACCTTAAATCTCTGCTCTCTGTTCTTGGGTTTCTCAACCTTGAGGAAAAAACTCTAATACTAGTTCCCTTCTCTCCCTTAACCTCCTCTACTCCAGGGAGAAAAGTCCCAGTCTCTCGATACTATTCGAGACTACCAGTCCCGGTAACATTCTTGGGAATCTTTTCCACACCTTTTCCAATATAAATGATACCTTCCCTATTAACTGGTTGACCAAAACTATGCACAGTACTCCAAGCATGGACTCACTAATATCTTGTACAATTGGAACATTACGTCTTTGCTCTGGTACTCAAGTCTCCTGATGGATGAAGTGTGCCAAATGCCTTTCTCACGTCCCAATCTATCTGTGTCACCATTTTCATGGAACTATGTACTTCTACTGCCAAATCTCTAGTTCCACAGTACTCCCCAGGCCTTACCATTCACTGTTTAAGTCTTACCCTCGTTTAGCCTTCTAAAATGCAAAATCTTTCACTTGTCAGTTAAATTTCACCTCCCATTCCTTGGCCCATTTTTCCAGTACATCTGGATCCTGTTGTAATCTTAGATAAACTTCTTCAAGTTTATTATCTCATCTACCAAGATATTTTGCAAGTACTCCATGCAGACATCTCATACATAGTTCAAGAGTGCAGAGAGAGAGATCAGTTGGTACAGAACAAAGGCAACATGATGGCACTAATTTAGATTTTATTCAGGAGGCTGAGAACAGCAGTAAAGAAATTGCCCTTGAATCTGGTGGCACATTTATCTCATACTTGTGAATCTTTTTCCTGACAGAAAGAGGAGCGTGGTTGGGGGGGGGGGGGGGGGGGGGGGGGGGGAGGGTGGTGGTGTTGTGAAGAGACTGTGACAAGGGTGGGATGAGTCCTTTAATATGTTTGCTGCTTTTCCAAGGTAGCAGGAGTTCTAAATGGTAGTCGATGGAAGGGACTGGGTGAGGGTGTGGGGGGTAATGTAATGGCTTGAGCAATTTCACAACGCTCTGCAGTTCCTTGAGGTCTTAGGTGGAGAAGTTCCTGTACCATGGAGTGATGCTCCCCGATAGGATGCTTTCAGTGGTGCACCTGAAGAAGTTGTGAAGGGATGCAGTGATCTATGGATTCTGAACAGAGGTGATGATGGCCATTGTATTGATGTGGATGGACCCGGAAAGGTCACTGGAGACGTTTATGCACCTGAACTTAAAGTTGTCTATCATCTCCACCTCAGCATCTTTGATGCAGACCAGAAAGTGAACATCATCTTCTTTCAAAGTCAAAAACAAGCTCTTTGATCTTGCCAACATAGGGAAAGGCTGTTGTCCTGGACCATGTCACTAGTAGCTTTCTCTCTCTTCTGTACTCAGCCTCAACATTGTTAGAGATCCTGCCTATGATAGGGTGCCATCCATGAGGGTATAGATGGAGCTGGAAGTGTGTTTGACCATGCACTTGTAGGTGAACAGGGAGTCTTGTAGGGGACTGAGTACACAGCCTTGAAGTGCCCCCTGCATTGAGGGTGATCGTGGATGAGGTACTGTCATCTATCCTCACTGATTGCAGCCTGTGGGATAGGAAGTCATGAATCCAATTGCAGAGAGGGGTGCTGACATCAAGGCCATGTAGCTTGGAGATTAGTTTGATCTGTGGGAGTATTGTTGTTGAAAGTGGAGCTAATCAATAAATAGTTGCCTGTCATTTTTGTCCAGGGTTGAGAGTAGGGACAGGGAGATGTCATCTTTTGCCATGATCTGAATTGGAGTGTGTTGAGAGTGGCAGGTAGGCTGGAGTACATGTGAGCTATGACCAAAATCTCGGAGCACTTCATGTTGGCAGATGTCAGAGCCACCACCTATTTTAGTGTCATCCACAAACTGACCATGCTACTTTGTCATTCCAGTTATTAATATACACTAGATGACAAGCATCAATGAACCTGGCACCATCCCTGCAGCACAACACTGGTCACAGGCCTCCAATCTAAGTAACATCCCTCCACTACCACTCTCTTTCTCTTACCATCATGACCAATTCTGTATCTAGTTGGTCAGCTCAAACAATCTTACCTTCTGGACCAATCCACAATGCAAAACTTTGTTGAAGGCCCTGCCAAAGACCATATAGACATCATCTTCTACCCCACCCTCAATCTTCTTGGTCACCTTTTAAAAAAAATTCAGGACATGATTTCCCACGTGCAAAGCAGTGTTTACTTATCCTGAATCAGACCCTAATATTTCACATGGAATAATAAACAATGGATGGACTTGTTTGTGTGATCTTTCCCACATGGGAACATTTACTCACAATTCATGAGTTTCATACCGGGCCTTGGGGCACAGTACTCCAAGGTCATGAACAACCCAGATTCAATTCTTTTTCAGGTGCCTCACTGAGTCTGAGGCCTCCTGCCACTGAACATTCTGAGATGTATTGAAGCATCTTTGAGGAGTCAAGATCGGCACCCTCAGACTTTTCCCACTGATACAAAGGTCAGGAGGTTTCACTCCCATCCGTGCAGCATGCATAACTGGTTTGAAGGCCTTAACCTACTCAAAGATCATTGGTAAGCCAGCACCCAATTCTGCTGCCCCAACCTCTTCTGAGAGTTAATCAAGGGTCCAATGATCTGGTCCATTGTTTGAATCCCAAGGCAGTTTGGAATATGACATAAATAGGCCTTGAATAGACTGTAATAAGATGGACTTTTATATCTATTTCAAAGCAATGAAAAACAGTTAAATAAACAGAGTTCCCTCTACCTGATTTGGAAAGGTTGACAAATGTAGCGAGACATACTCATCTCTTAACATTCTATGAATCACCACCAAGCCAAACCCTTTCACTGGCTTCAATCAAATCTAATGTACATACAGTGGTGCCACATGGGCTAGGCCACCACCTAGACCAGCCAGGTTCACAAAAAATTTGTTTAGAATGGCATTTCTTTTTTTTTTAAGTTTTGATTTGTTGTCTAAGATTTCTCCTGTAACAATTTTTTTTGCAGTTATGGAGCCCATTCAGCCTTTTACTACTACAGGACTAGCACTGGCAGGTTACTTCCTATGTTTTACATCTACGACTCCTATCTGACACCCCCAGCTGCCTGGGCCAATCTCTTCACCCCTTCAGGATCCACCAGTATTCGCAATACTCAGTATGATGGCATATTCATTGGGCTGTTAGTGGAGGAAAAGCACAAACAGGACATCCTGGAATCGGGATTTGATGGACTGTACACTTACTTTGCATCCAATGGATTCTCATTTGGATCATCCCACCAAAACTGGAAGGCTATCAAGACTTTCTGCGATAGCAACAACCTGATGTTCATTCCAAGTGTGGGACCTGGATACATAGACACTAGGATACGCCCATGGAATAATCACAACACAAGGAACCGGGTCAGTGGGAAGTATTATGAAACCACACTTCATGCTGCTCTCACAGTGAGGCCAGAGATCATCTCTATCACATCTTTCAATGAATGGAATGAGGGCACTCAGATAGAAAAGGCAGTGCCAAAGAAGACTGCACAGTTTACCTATTTGGACTACCAGCCACATGAGCCAAACCTGTATTTGGAGCTGACACAAAAATGGGCCAAACATTTTTGTAAAGAGAAAGAACAATGGCTGATGTAAACCACTTATAATGAAACTTTGGCTTCTGCTGCTTTTAAATGCATTACAATGAATGGAGTATATTAGCAGTCCCATGTACCTAATGTCAATGTGTTTTCTCATGTGCTAGAGCAGGAGGCCTGGAGCTGAAAGCTTGTGTTGACAGAGACAACCAGACACATCCCTTAAGATCATTTACTTGGCATACTTTTCATATCCTGGATGAGATTCTGATTCAAGTTAATGCTAGATCTTGGATCCAGCTCAACTGGATGTTCACCTGTTGATCAAGTTCTCTCTGCTCTGCCCAATCCACAATGTTGCACAAAAAAGATGGAACATCTTTTCTCCAAAAGATGTCCAGAAAATAGCTGCAAGCATTTTCCTGAGGGAATTATGTCAAAAAAAAAAATTAATTCCATATTCATTTGCCACTTCCAGTCAGCAGCATCCTGCTATACCAGCATTGTACAAAGTTGTAGGCTATGTGCCAGGTACAGGCTGAGGTAAGTCATAAGGGAAATCATGAGGTTGCAAGTCCCAATGGCTGTTATTTACTTATAAACGTACAATCTGGAAGATTTAAAGCCGCAGTTCACCACCCACTCTGGGTAATGAGGGTGGAGAGGAATAAAATTTAAAATCTTGCAGGATCTAACATTGACTATTCCTGAAAAAGTTGCAATAACTTTTTATACAAAATCATCCTGAAAACAGCGCGAGTACTTTAAATGCTGAGTGACACAGGGCAATCGGCAAGGAAGTAGTAAATACAAAGCAAATTGCAGCAGTTTATACAATCATCTTACAGCTATTCTTCAGCCAGCCTAGGGCGCTTAGTGTTTGGAAGGCCCTTTCCTCAAGGTTAACTGAAGAGTCAAGAAAAACTAATTATCAAGCACTGTTGCAGTTACTTACAACTGGAGTGAGTGGAATAATATTTACACTTGGATGTTTAGCCCCAAGTACATAAATTAGAACAATGAAATTTGTTGTATGCGTTTTCAGAATCAATACAAATGTCATCAAAATAAAATTGCCATTAACACGTGGCCAATTGAGTTTCTGAGGTGGACAATTACATCTGATTATTTAATAATAAATGGCTAATCAACACCACTGATGGGAAAATTATCTCATTATTCATTTTACATGCTTGTGCTCTAACTTTACCATGTCGTTGATGGTTAAAATAGGAAGACGGCAATTTTTTAAATCATTGTGAACAGTTTGCGATGTTCATTCAATGAGATATACTTGCCCCTTCCTCCCTCCTCCTCTAACCCTACTTTTTATTCAGATACATGCCTGTTTTTGCTTCTACCTGACGAAGAGCCCAGATCCGAAGTGTCAGTTACCCTTTATTTCCTATGGATGATGCATGGCCCAAGTTTCTCCAGCATGTTTGTGTATTGCACTCGACCCCAGCACTGTCAGACTTTTTTGTTTAACTCGATGATCTAGGAAGCAATGAACGAACTTAGAGTAGAGAATTCTGAATATTGCTTCTATCACTGTGGATTATAAATTAACCATAAACGTCTTTGGTAAAGACTCCATATTTAGAAATCTCATTCCCGCATTGTTCCATTAATCATTATTCACTGCAAAATTTCATCGCTGCAGCTTCCTACAATTTCAAATTATATTTATTTTTCAAAGCATAATCACATTTTGTGAAGCAACAGGCAAATTAAGTGCCATATTGTACATGGGTAAATGTAGCAGTTGGAACTAATGACTGGATGCCGATAATAAAGGAGAAAGGGGCAGAGAAACACGACATGAAAGTGTGAGTATAAAGTGAGAAATAAGAGGGGAAAAAAGGGGAGTGAGAAAGGCATAAAAATGAAAGAGTACAGAAAAGCAAGAGAAACAGGGAGAGAGTGAAAATGTACAAAGACCAGGTCATCATGAACAAACTACAAAACCAGAGCCATTACTTTCTTATCTTCAAGGACTTCCACAACTTGTGCCACCAGTAAATAAGGTGTTCTCTAACATCCCCTCCCTAACCTACCTAATTACCATCCAACAATTACACACAACAGAACAAAATTAGTTCATTTTCTTTCTCATGTGAACCCAACTTTTAGAGCTTTTATGTTTTTAGATCGTTCATATAGTTTGCATTGACAGTACCTGGAGTAGGCAGCAAGTGTGGACTAAATGTGCCTGTTGGGTAGGTTGCACCAGTTTATTAGCTGAAAATAAACAGATAATTAATATACTTAACCATCTTTAAAACCTGCTTTTGCATGCAAATACCTCCCAAAACATCTTCCAGCTTTAAGAACTACCACTCCTAAGAAGGCTAAATATGCCACAGAATAAGGATTTCATATGGGAGATTACCATCCAGATTATCTAAAACATCCACTCCCTCCCCCCCTTGACAGGCAATCTGCTCTGGAAGACAAACCACAATTAAACTAAATTTAATCTTCTGATTTGTCTCAATGAGGGGAGAGAAGTGTGCCTTGAGGATCGTGAACTACGCCAGTGCCTTGTTAACAAAAAAAGGAGGGGAAGGGAAACCTCCAATTTGACCTCCCCGACAGCTTTGGTAATGAGTTTATCCTCATCTCTTTTTGTTTTAACCTAGAAGTTGCCGTGAACCCACAGGGACACAACTTAAAGAATCACTTGTTTTTTTTCCAGCACAAAATGGGGTCGACTCTCTTTGTTCTTCTCAGACACAATACTGAATTCCATCCCACCAAACACCACCCAGCCAAACCCCTCTTTACATTGGCTCTCTGCCACATAGGTGATTTTGACACACTCCATCTCCTCCTCCTGCATCTGAGATCCACCACAACGAATGCCACCTTCTGAACTAACCCGTGCATATGTGGTATTACTCCCATGCATCGCCTCAGATAGGACATCAGCGATGACCGGCACCGCTCCCAATGCAGGCAAGTATGCGACTGTGATAATACTGTATATACACTTGTAATAGTCAATACCACGTGAATGTCAACACCCCACCCCCCCATATTTGTCCCAAATTTCTGGCATTATATATTGTGTGTGAAGTTACCCCTCTATTTTAGGCCCCGACCACCCACCCATCCAAGCTCCCAACACCCCAGCCCCCCACCCACATGACTTCTGATGCCTTCAGCACCCATCCAAGCTCCTGGCACCCCAAGCACAAACTTACCACCCAGACCTAGCTGGCCTCCCTCCAATTGGAGCACCCAATGCCCCGAACACAGATCTAGCACCACCTGCTCTCATAATAGAACTCCCAGCACCCAAAACAATGCAAGTACTTCTGGATATGTGGGCCCAGATTGGGCCCTCTACAACTGACTGGCTGCGATTGGCTGGTTTCAGACAGTCATGTCACCAATGTTCAACACACAGGTGATGCCGTTAAGCCTGACAACGCGGTATGGCCCTTAAGTCCGTTAAAGGAGTGGTCGGTGGGCCCTGTGTCAGACAAAAATGTAATGACAGTCTGGAAAGTTTTTTGGGACAAAGGTGCTGGTTTGCCTGTGAGCACTGAGCTTAACTGGGGCTAGTGAGCCCAGGCGCTTGCACAGTCGAAATAATGTAACCGCCAGGAGCTCCTTCAAGTCCTCGGAAGCAGACACTAATTCACCTGGGATGTCTAGGGGTGCGCCATAGAACAACTCAGCAGAGGATGCCTGGAAATACTCTTTCGGGCGGTGCGGATGCCTAGCAGGACCCAAGTGAGTTCATATGACCAATTCGGTCTGGTGAGTCAGGCTATCAGAGCTGTCTTCAGGTGCCTGTGGAACCTCTCGACCAGGTGGTATGCTGTGGTGTGGTGGTGTGCCCAGGGCATTTGCTAAGGCGGTCCACAGGCTGGAAGTGAATTGGGACCCCCTGTCAAATGTTAAGTTTTCGAGGATCCTGAAACGTGCCACCCAGGTGTTCAGGTAGAGATTTAAGGTAGCGCACCCCCTCTGGCCATCTAGTCAATCGTCGACCATGGTCAATAAATAAAGTATAAACATTGGATACAATGTTTATGTGCACATGGCTGAAATGGTGGCATCCTGGTTTGAAAGGCTGTGAAGGGGCTTTAATGTGTGTCTGGACCTTGGTCACCTGGCACTGAGTACATTTTGGTCCGAGTGACCTCTTTACAGAAGGCCGTGCCAGACATACCTGTTGGCTACCATTTTAACTATAGTCCTGATAGTGGGGTGACCCAAATTGTGGAATGAATCAAAAACTTGCCTCCTCCAGGCGACGACAAATGACAGCGTGCAGTTTACCAGTCGAGGTGTCGCAGAGCAACATGCGGTTACCTGGGGTGATCTGGATGTCCTCCAGTTGCAGGCTGGTAAGTGCTGTCCGGTACGCCAGTGTCAGGGTCTGCTTGCTGCACATCTGCCAGGGCCGCATAGTTGATACCCAGGGCGGGATCATGCACTGCTAGTATAGTCGGATGGGATAGGGCATCGGCTACTGCATTGGACTTGCCAGCGATATGTTCAATGACGGTCGAAAATTGATGCCGTTGTTGCCTGGCTGACCAAGAGTCTGACATCTTGCTGAAAGCAAATATAAGTGGTTTGTGGACTGCGTAAATTTTGAACTTCCTATCCTCCAGGAAGTAATGGAAATGAGTGGATATGGGGCATGGGATACCTGTCAGGCATGGTGGCCTCGTTAAGGCGGCGGTAATCTCCACATGGTCTCCAACCTCCAGCTTCCTTAGATACCATATGGAGGGGGAAGGCCCTACACTGAGCCCTGACGTGGAGAGGAGGGCCCTCCATGATAATTTGGTGTCTCATCCTGTGTTTGGGTTCTGCCGAGTTGAAATGGGGTGTAATGATGGAGAATTCCGCTAAGATTTGAGCGAATTCATTATCAGCAGTACTCACCGAGTATAGATGGGGGTTAGTAAGTTCAGTGCCCTTGAGCAAGTGTCTGAAATAATTAAGCATGTACCAGTAGCAAGTTGAATCTAAGGAAATCGGCACCCAGTAACAGTTGTTGTACGGCCGCCACCAAAAACTTCCAGGTGAATTGTCTGTTCCCAAAACAGAGGGGAATTGTACGGGTGCCAAATATCTGAATGTTGGAGCCATTTGCTACTCGAAGCTCTCCTCTCGGCCTACCTTGCCACTGTTGGTTTCTAGGCTGGATGGGGGAAGCGTGCTGTATTGTGCCCCAGAGTCCACCAAGAAACATTGGCCCAAAAGGGAGTCTTGGATGTGGAGGAGGCTATGAAGTTGGCCAGCCATCGCAACCATCAACAACAGCTGGCCTTGGTGTTTCCCTGGAATGTGAAGGGGGAGCAGCATTGACTGGCCTCGGTACCCCACCGTGGATAATAGAAACAGTGCATTAATCGATCAGGCGGTTGGTCAGTTTTCTGGCCGGGCGTTGCTGACAAGGTTCCGTCACCTGTTCATGCAAAACGCAGGTGCCCCTCTTCACCACCCATAGCACATCTCCTCGGGCAGCCACCGTTGTGGGGTCATCAAAGTCTTCCTCTGCAATGAGCAGCGGATTTCTTCAAACAGCCACTCCATAAAGATTTGCTGGAATAATGGACAAGAGGAGTGGCCATCATAGCGCTCACGAGGGCAGAAGGGGCCCTGTCCCCCAAAGCATCAATGTGCAGCAGTCAGGTCGCACGCTCACACTTTGAGAGGCTGAAAGTGTGGGTTAAAAGCTCCTTGATGGCCACATATTTCCCTTGTTCTGGGGGCTGCTGGAGGAAGTTGATGATACGAATGCAGTGTCTTGATCAAAGGTATTGACCACGTGGTAGTAGCCCAGCGGCTTTAATGCTACAGCGTCGATTGTAGGTTGTTCCTCCATTGTTGGGTCCAAAATGCCATTTGGACCAGTCAGGGTCACCACTGTAGTGGTGGGGGGGGGGGGGGGGGAGGGGTCACTATACAGTTATAGCTTGAGGTAGAAAGAAGACGCACACCAAGAGAGTGGAATTGACACTGGCTTTATTGGGCTGCAGCTTTGCCTTTTATAGGCAACTGACCAAGTCACCACCAGGGCATGGCTTGAGCAAGGCTGCCTGCTGATTGATTGGTTGTCCCAGATGCGTGGGCCCAGATTGGACCCCCTGTGATCCCCGGCTTGTGATTGGCTGATTTGACCATTATTCCTGCGGCCTATGGAAGTGGGTGTCTCATCTCACATGCAGTCTGCCCAATCGTCAAGTTCGATGGCTGTTTTCTGTGTCAGTCCACTGAGCGGGACGCAGGCCGTTACAACCCACAAATTGGTCCACAAAATTCGACTATAACACATTTATAGAAGAAAAACACAAAAGTTTGAAGATACCACAATTGAAGTAAAAACAGAAATCTGGAGAAACTCAGCAGGACAAACAGCATATTTTATAGACCAATAACTAATATCTCGAGCTCTAGCCCTTCATTAAGGTGTGAGGAAAATGCAGGCATGCACCTGTACAAAATGGTGGTCGAGGGGCAGGAAAAGGAGCCCAGTCCCACAGGCAGGAGGTAATAGGTGGATAAGGGAGGGAGGGTACACCAGCAAACAGTGGGGGGGGGGGATATCTCTGTGAATGGAGAAGGTAGGGGGTGGAGAGCTGGAGGAAAGAAGATAGAGGGATAGGGGAGAATGAGCGAGCAAAACTGGAGAAGTCGATGTTAATACCATCTGGTTGAAGAGTGCCCAGACAGAAAATTAGGTGTTGCTCCTCCAATATTATATGTATAGAAATGGCAAGGTCATGAAAAGAATGTCTAATCCTTAGATAAGGTTGTCCATGGTCAGGTTGTCCATGGTCAGGTTGTCCATGGTCAGGTTGTCCATGGTCAGGTTGTCCATGGTCAGGTTGTCCATGGTCAGGTTGTCCATGGTCAGGTTGTCCATGGTCAGGTTGTCCATGGTCAGGTTGTCCATGGTCAGGTTGTCCATGGTCAGGTTGTCCATGGTCAGGTTGTCCATGGTCAGGTTGTCCATGGTCAGGTTGTCCATGGTCAGGTTGTCCATGGTCAGGTTGTCCATGGTCAGGTTGTCCATGGTCAGGTTGTCCATGGTCAGGTTGTCCATGGTCAGGTTGTCCATGGTCAGGTTGTCCATGGTCAGGTTGTCCATGGTCAGGTTGTCCATGGTCAGGTTGTCCATGGTCAGGTTGTCCATGGTCAGGTTGTCCATGGTCAGGTTGTCCATGGTCAGGTTGTCCATGGTCAGGTTGTCCATGGTCAGGTTGTCCATGGTCAGGTTGTCCATGGTCAGGTTGTCCATGGTCAGGTTGTCCATGGTCAGGTTGTCCATGGTCAGGTTGTCCATGGTCAGGTTGTCCATGGTCAGGTTGTCCATGGTCAGGTTGTCCATGGTCAGGTTGTCCATGGTCAGGTTGTCCATGGTCAGGTTGTCCATGGTCAGGTTGTCCATGGTCAGGTTGTCCATGGTCAGGTTGTCCATGGTCAGGTTGTCCATGGTCAGGTTGTCCATGGTCAGGTTGTCCATGGTCAGGTTGTCCATGGTCAGGTTGTCCATGGTCAGGTTGTCCATGGTCAGGTTGTCCATGGTCAGGTTGTCCATGGTCAGGTTGTCCATGGTCAGGTTGTCCATGGTCAGGTTGTCCATGGTCAGGTTGTCCATGGTCAGGTTGTCCATGGTCAGGTTGTCCATGGTCAGGTTGTCCATGGTCAGGTTGTCCATGGTCAGGTTGTCCATGGTCAGGTTGTCCATGGTCAGGTTGTCCATGGTCAGGTTGTCCATGGTCAGGTTGTCCATGGTCAGGTTGTCCATGGTCAGGTTGTCCATGGTCAGGTTGTCCATGGTCAGGTTGTCCATGGTCAGGTTGTCCATGGTCAGGTTGTCCATGGTCAGGTTGTCCATGGTCAGGTTGTCCATGGTCAGGTTGTCCATGGTCAGGTTGTCCATGGTCAGGTTGTCCATGGTCAGGTTGTCCATGGTCAGGTTGTCCATGGTCAGGTTGTCCATGGTCAGGTAAGCTTTACTTTTATCCCCAAGCAGATCATTCACTCTTACAACAGCATGTTTGAAGCAACATCTTTCTTTTGATTAACTGTGAATAACTGTACCCAAAACAAGAACTCGTTTAAAATTATTCCTTTAGATTTAACTCAAATGGCAATATTTAAACTGAGCTCATAATCAATACTGTCTTGACTAAATGGTATCAAATCTACAAAATACAATGCAGTGAATTATCCCCTGTAGCCAGTACTGCACACACAAGCAATCACGTACAAAAACAGATCAGTAACAGCTCTATTTCACAAAAGCCAAATGAAGATCCCAGGAAGTCGCAAAGTACACATTCTTCTTGTTTCATCCTGATCAACTCCATTTGGCAAAAGATATCACACACAACCAGAGTGAGTGACAATAGGCCTCTTCACATCTATGCTCAGACCTGCATTGTTCTTGGAGCAGATCTAGGTTTCTTATCTTGAACCAGGGACAACCAGTACAGTAAGTGTACAACAGGAAGCCAATCAGTAGATATAGTGAGCAGCTGGAAGTGTGTGCTTAGCATGCCCAAATACACACAGGAGATACAATAGTTTCTTCAGAATCCAAATTTTGAACCAACAACAGATAAGGCACCAGACTGTGTGTTTTATTTTATACGTCGGAAAGAAACCATTTTCTGTCAGTTTTCGTACTGCAAACACAATCCATGCTCCTTCTGGAGGGTTTCCACTGTGGCAGTAAATGCACTGTTCATGGAGGTGGAAAAGGAGAATGAATTAGATCTTTGATCAGTAAACTCCCAAACAATGCAAGATCTTTACAAGCAACACTTTTCTATTATGTGCCAGCAACGTAAAGGGTCAAAGAAAGGGTACGAGATGAAGTTAATTAGCAAAAGAAGAGGGGAAATGAGAAGTTCTTTTTTAAAAAAAGCAGAGCAAGTTGAAGAAAGAGCAGATTCAGCCCAATGATTTGGATTGTGCAATGAAATCTACACAATCCACTGCACAAGTTTATAGGTCTGTCTCAGCGAAAAGTTAGGACACAATTTAAAACTGTGGAGCACAGGGGCAAATAAAGGAAAAATGTGTCTTTGTCCCAAACATTATGGAGGGCACTATAGAAAGAGAAATTCCATAAATATTAAGCTATAGAATTCATACAGTATAAAGTTTATATAAAAAAAAAGAAACCCCAAGCCTGGCGCTTCAAAACAGATCAGAAAAAAATATGCATGGAACACATTGCTATAAAGAAATAAAGCCCTGAACGTGTACATGAAAGTGCGCTCACCAGCAGGATTGTAACCAACAGGCATTTTATGGAGTCAGCATACAAAAGATCCGCCTTCGCCTGGCCATGAATCCAGTATAAGAACAGTGAATAATCAACTGTCCAGAGTTGGAATTAATGCCCTACTTCAGAGTCTAAAATGGCGATCATAATAGCAAACTCATCATATTAAAATCAGAGTGGGACTGGAGTCGGATAACAAGTTGGCCTGCAATTGTTTTAAATGCAACGATGCCCATAGATAAAATAACCTTCAACAACACATAATTCAAGCATATCCACCTGAGCAAAGGTTGGCGACATGGGTGGATGTCGGTACAATCCAAGCAAACAGCTAAAAATACAGACTGTCGGTAGTAGTTAAAGGATATGAATTGATGAAAGTTAGTAAAAAGCATTGAGGGAGTATTACTTTTTCAAAATGCCCATAAAATGATGATCTGGAGAAAGTAAAGCAGAACCAAATGGAATGTGCTATCAAATAGCCTCCTGTTGTTGGAGAGGATACTTACCAACCAGGCCTGATAATGCTGTATTTTCCAGGTGTAGCCAAGTTAACCACCGTTGAACCCAACCGACACTCAGGGTCCGTCATATCACCAATAGGCCCACCGTCGACAACAAGACCCAACAAAGGCCAAATGTCCTTAAATTCCTACAGGCATTTGAGAGAAATTATATCTGTCAGATTTAATTTCTTTTCTAGTTTCATCCATATACAATAGGAGAGCAGCATCAGTAATCAACAGCAATTGTACCTTTGATATTATTCAGAAACCTACTTACAAATTTAGACCAGTCTGTCAAAATCAAAACCTGCCAGTTTAAAAACTGATTGAATATCTAGTCTCAATTAGAAAAGACAACATCTTGGCATAGCTAAGGTCATTAATGGAGAGGACGGCAATTGTAATGGGAGGCTCACTCAGCAGCCAACTGCACATGAAGTGTGGCACTTATCTGGAATGGTAAGTATTTCCTGAGACTAATAGGAAGTGTAAATAAAACTCACTAAAAACACAGAATCAGGAATCAAGTGGGAGATGCCCCACAGTCCATCTAAAAGTTCCAAAAACTTAAATGACAGCAGTACATCAGGAGCAATAGAAGTGACACTCGATTTTGTGAAAATGGCATCCTGATTTCACTCTAATTTTGAATCTTTGCACAGACTCTTCCACAGGAGGAAATGTAGAAAACAAACTAAATATTTTATTAACATAATCAACATGACACAGTTGGCAGCCATTAAGCCACCAAGTTATCTGTAATCTTATATTGTCCCATTCCACAGCATTTTAAACACCTCAAGTAAATGTTCTGAGTTCAAGCAAACCTCCACTATAATTCAGCTTTTAAACTGAATCTGGTGATTGTGTGCTGCATTGTCAAAGCCATATTTTACAAAAACATTTTTCAAGGTGAAAGACTTCTACTTTTGCCTCCACAGCACACGACTTGCTCTACCAATCTAGGTGAAGATGGTGGGCAGGCACTTTCTTGAGCAGTGTTGAGCACAAATATTATTTGCCTGTCAGCCCATTACCAAATGTCTTTTTGCTTGCAAGCTTCGACATGCTCCTTGCAAAACCGTTATAAATGGGGACTGAACATAGCAACCACCAAGCCTTCTGACCTTAAAGACAGAAGGTCATTAATAAAGCAGATGATAAGCATGAAAATTCTTCCAGAACTCCCTGGGGCAGAATTATCAACAACTATTATCTTTTATTGTACGAGGTATAACTCCAACATTGGGGCTTCTACTCTTGAATCCTGATGAGTTGTTTTCCCAGGACTCCTGAATGCCACAGTTGGCCACACTTTAATGCTGGGATTTAGCTCTTTGATTAATGTTTGGAACAAGGATGCAGTTCAATGGTCTGACCAAAACTCAAACTGGGCATGTAGAAACTAAGTGCCACTTGATAGCACTGAAGTTTACAGCATTGCAGCGGACACGTTCCATAACTTTATTGTGTGCTTAAAGATTAATAAAAAGGTAATTTTACAAAATAATAATATTGAGTACATAAGTTGAGATGTGAAATTGTACAAGACATTGGTGAGAACCAATTTGGTTTATTATGTGCAGTTTCAATCACCAAGAGGAAAGATATCAATAAAATTGAAAATGTGCAACACAAGGATGTTGCTGGGACTTGAGGAACTGAGTTATAGGGAAAAGTTGAATAGGTTAGGATTTAATTTCCTGAAGCATTAAAGAATGAGGGAAGATTTGATAATTACATAAAATTAGGTGGGATTATAGATAGGGTAAATGGAAACAATGTTTTTCCAGAGAGGTTGGGTGAGACAAGAATAAGAGGACATGGGTTAAGGGTGAAAGATTAAATGTTTGAGGGGAACTTCTTCACTCAGAGGGTGGCAAGAGTATGGAACAAGCTGCAGCAGAACTGGTGGATGCAGGTTTGATTTTGACATTGAAGAGTAAATAGGTACGTGGATGAAATTTCATATTAAAATCAGAGTGGGACTGGAGTCGGATAACAAGTTGGCCTGCAATTGTTTTAAATGCAATGATGCCCATAGATAAAATAATCTTCAACAAGCATATCCACCTGAGCAAAGGTTGGCGACATGGGTGGATGTTGGTACAATCCAAGCAAACAGCTAAAAATACAGACTGTCGATAGTAGTTAAAGGATATGAATTGATGAAAGTTAGTAAAAGCATTGAGGGAGTATTACTTTTTCAAAATGCCCATAAAATTATGACGGCTGTGGTCAAGGTGCCGTTTAATGGGACTAGGTGTATTATAGATGGGCCAGTTTCTGTGCAGTGGTGTTCTATGGTCATTTGAATGATTCAATTTGTCTTGCTTTTTACGAACAGACAAAGCCAATTACCTAGGGGTAAAACACAGGAATCTGTTGACACCATGGTAAGTGAAAAAACACACAAATGCTGGAGAAACTCACCAGGTCAAACAGTGCCTTTACGTAGCAAAAGATACATCAACTTTTTGGGCTTGAGCCCTTTATCAAGATTTGGGGGGAACATGAGCGATGTCCGAACAGAAGGGGGAAGGGGTGATGGAGGAGATGAAGGTGGGGGGTGGGGGGGAGGGAGGAAGTCTAGGCTAGGTGGAGATAGAAAGGAAGTAGGAACTGGAATAACTAGTTTAGGGTGGGGGGGGGGGATGCAAAAAAAGGCAAGCTAATTATTGGAATGCAGTGAACTCAGTGTTCATGCCCTGGGGTTGGAGTGCCCAAACAAAAAATGAGGTTGTTCCTCGAATCTGCGGGTGGTCAAGGTAGGGTAGCGTGAAAGTCTATGGACAGACTTGAGCTTGAGAGCGTGACTAAGAATTGAAATGGTTGGGTATGATGAGGTCCCATTGGGGTCACTAATGGGGTCTCTGTTTTCCAGCAGGAGACGGACCACATGGTAGACCGGTACAACCTAAGAGCAACCTTTCTGTACTTGGATGTCACCATCTGAGGCCACAACCTGCAGGACCACAATGACAACCTGGAGAGAATTCTCCCGACAGCCAAGGAGCTGAACCTCACTTACTACAAAGAAAAGTGAGTGTTTTGCACCAACCGCCTCGCCACCCTAGGGTACTTTGTGGAACATGGTGTCATTGGTCCTGATCCAGAACGCATACGCCCACTAATGGAACTGCCCCTCCCCCACACGCTCAAGGCCCTCCGCAGTTGCCTTGGACTTTTCTCCTATTACTCCTAGTGGGTCCCTCGTTTCTTGGGCAAGGTCCACCCACTGGCCCAAGCCACCACCTTTCCTCTCCCCCTGAGGCGGGAGCAGCTTTTGCCCACATCAGGCAGGACATCACCACGTTGCTGCCGTGGACGGGGACACCCCATTCCAGTTGGAGTGCGATGCCTCTGATGTTGCCCTCGCAGCCACCCTCAACCAAGGGATGGGGTGACCCGTGGCCTTCTTCTCCACGACCCTCCAGTTCTGAGCTCGGTCACTCCACCATTGAAAAGGAGGTCCAGGCAATCGTGGAAGCGGTCCGCCACTGGCGCCACTACCTGGCTGGCAGAAGGTTCACCCTCCTCACTGCCCAATGTGCACTGGCTTTCATGTTCAGCACCACCCATAAGGGCAAGATCAAGAGCGCTAAGATCTTGCGCTGGAGAGTCGATCTGGCCACGTTCAGCTACGACGTCAATGCCCTGTCCTGGAACTGTGCCACTGTGCAGTCTGACCAACTGCAGGCACTACTCAACACCCTTTGTCGACCGGGCGTCGTGCGCCTGCACCATTTCATCAAGTCCCGGAACCTCCCCTTCACCGTCCAAGAAGTCTGGACCATGATCGAGTCGTGCAGGGTCAGTGCGGAGTACAAACCACGCTTCTTCTGCCCACCACAGGGACACGTCATCAAGGACACTTGGCCCTTCAAAAGGCTTAGCATCTACTTCAAGGGCCCCCTGCCTTCCATGAATAAGAACATCTACTTCCTCGCAGTCATGGATGAATACTCTCGTTTTCTCTTTGCCATCTCTTATCCTGACACCTCCACAGCCACCGTTATCAGGGCACTGACGCAGATCTTTACCATGTTCGGATACCCAGAATTCATCCACAGCGATTAGGGGTCTGGCTTCATGAGTGAGAAGCTGCGCTAGTACTTGGTAGCATGAGGCTTTGCAACTAGCTAAAACCCGAAGGGCAACAGGCAGGTGGAGCGTGAAAACTGGGTGATCTGGAAGGCAGTCCTCCTGGCCCTGAGGTCCAAAATCTGGTCCATTGACTACTGGCAAAAGGCCTTCCCTGAAGCACTCCATGCTATAAGATCGCTCTTGTGCACGGCTACTAATCAGACCCCTCACGAGCACTTTTTCTCGTTCCCCAGGAACGAGAAAAAAACTTGGCTCACATCTCCGGGACCGGTGCTCCTCCGCAAACACTTGCGGGACCACAAGGCTGACCTGCTGGTCGAGCAGGTGCTCTTCCTCCACGCCAACCAGAACCACGCCTACATCAGGTACCCCAGTGGCTATGAGGACACCGTCTCGACCAGGGATCTGGCACCAGCACCCCCTCACCGACCTTTGACCAAGAGCAAACCTTGCGACGGCCGCCAGACTGCCTGAATCTGTAAATACCATTCTGTGCCATTTTTACACACCACACCCCCTCCCCAGGACAATTTTAAGAAGGGGGTGAATGTGATTATACGACCACTAGCCTACTGCAGGGGGTGATCTCTGTACCAGCAGGAAGAACACCCAAGGGGCTGACTCCACCTGGCCAGCTGTCAATCAGCCGACCTGCATATAAACCTGAGCCAGCCACACGGGGAGCCTCCAAGCCTTGAACTGGCATTCAGACCTTTACAGGAATAAAGCCCGTTGAACAGTCTTTTGAGTTTTGTGCTTGCTTGCTGGACCTCAGCGCACCACACACACCCAAAGCAGAAATGCTTCATCCAGACTGCTCCCAGATCCCCTGAACTCAGCCATTTCTTGAAAACACAAAATTAATCAATTTCGGCAGAACAGCATTTGTGACGATTGGGAAGGAAGCTGAAAGAAGCGATCTCCCACATGGCTCTTCTGGAATAAGATGATTGCTACTGATTCAGCCTCATCTTTAGCATTCAAACGATGGGTCCTATCATTTTGTGGAATTCTATTTGAATAAAAGTGGCAGGACTGAAGTGGCTAATTTTATCTGCTGATTGAACTCTGCAAGTAGTTCCATTTTATCATCTCTTTTGCGGTAAACCTGGTTCTCCAACATGCTCTTTCAGTAGGTACCAGATGACCCCTGGCTTGATTGTAAATAGACAGAGATATGCTGGGACAAAATGATAGTGGGGAATGATGGTGTATACTTCTGATGCTTTGCGGTGAGTTACCATATCTATTTGGAAACCTATCCCATTTATCATTTATTATTTACATGTCTGTAAATAATTTATATCAATGTCCCCCTATGTGTTGCTCACTTTCAAATGAATGGATAATTTGATCAGAATCAGAATTTATTGTCATGAACAAGTATGAAATTCTGTGTTTTACTGCAGCGTCTTAGCGCAGACATTCATATTATGAACCATCTGACAACACTAATATAAAATAAAAGTAATAATGAACGAAAAGTAAGGCCGTATCTTTGGTTCATTAATTATTTAAGGATCTGATGGCAGCGGGAAGAAGCTTATGCCACTGAGTGCTCGTTTTTTAGGCTCCTGTACCTCCTTCCCGATGGTAGCAGAGTGAAGAGGGCATGGACTGGGTGGTCGGGGTCTTGGCGGATAGAGGCTACTTTTTTAAGACACCGCCTCATATAGATGTCCTCGAAGGAGTGAAGTCTGGCAGCTATGATGTCGCAGGCTGAGTTAACAATCCTCTGGATTTGTGATTATCACAGCTTAGTGTAACAGTTAATGCCAACACTATTTCCGTACCTGTGATTGTGGTTCGAATCTGGCACTGTCTGTAAAAGTTTGTAAGTTCTCCCTGTGTCCATGTGGGTTTCCACCGGGTGCTCCAGTTTCCTCCCACCATTCCAAAAAGTACCAGGGTGTAGCTCAATTGGGCTGCAAGGGCTTGAGGGACGAAAGGGCCTGTTACTGTGCTATGTGTCTAAATTTAAATTAAAATAAATTTAAAACTAGAGGCGGCGTCTTTCCATAGCAAGCTTTTCGTTCACTGCAGTGCTCGGACACTATCGATCTTAGGATTCCTCTAGCAATATCAAATAGCTGTTTGACTAGAATTGGCAGGACTGAATTTTATCTGCTGATTGAAGGAGCACATCTCTGATATTCTCTGGCTGTTTGCCTCAGGGAATACAACTAAATGCAGTATATTTTTGGGGCTGCAGAATTCTACAAAATGTGGGTCATCAGACTGCCCCAATTATTCTTTTTTTTTTAAAATCAAATGACCATATATACTCGTGTAATAGTCGACCCCCTTTCTTTGATCCAAAATTTGCATGTTTTCCAAAGACGATCCCCCATTTTTGGCCCTGACCATCTACCGGAGCTCCCGTCGCCCTACACGTGGATCCTCGCCTCTGAGCTTCCGACACCCCAACCACCCACTCATCCGAGCTCTCAATACTCCAACCACAGACCCTCTTTCTAGCCGCCCACCTTCCATAGGTCCCGCCGCACTGGCCACAGACTTTCTCTAAGGCCCCGGCCGCCTGCCCATCCGAGCTCCTGATGCCTGCCCATTCGAGCTCGACGACCTGAAGACGGACTTACCACCCAGTCCCAGCCATCTGTGCTCCCGATGCCTTGGACGACACACGTAATTACCGTGGTCAAAAGTATGACTTGTAAAAGTTGTCCCCCCCAAATTTGACTTGAAAAATTGGTCCATAAAATTCAACTATTACAATGGTATACAAGGAACTCTGTAATTATTGCTGTCTTGAGAAATGGAAAGAAGAACTATACATAAATTTCCAATAAAGATGCTTAAAGGAAAATTCAGTTTTTCAAGAGCATGAGGGCATCTGGCAATATTTACAATTCATCCCCCAATCACCTGCTTTAACTATTATGTCAATTCCTTGCAAAAGAACAGGCACTTGATCAATACCAAAAGTCATTATTGCCTGATGAAATACTCCAGATCACCCAGGATTCTGCCTGACCCACTGAATTCCTCCAGCAACTCAACGCTTACTTTGGATCAAAACTCTGCTTCCTGGCAAGGTGATTCAGGGGAGGATTGAACAATTATAAAAAATGTACAAATCAAATCTCACGCAATTTAAAATTGTTTCCTTGTAATGAACAATACACACCTCTGGAGTCAAAGTGCTGGTGTGAGAGCTGACATTAGCACTTGTCAAAGCCAGAGGTTCGCCACACAATTGTGCCAGTTTCTGCATAAACGGATGCTTTGGAATACGTACGCCCACCAACTGCAAGTAATGAGGAAAAGTTGAAGAATTTCACCAGTGAGAAGCATAAAGCAAGTTCAAGAATTAACTGCATTTGTAATATAATCATATCCACAGGCAGGTTCCACAGTTGTGTAATCCAATAGAACAAAGTCTATGATCAACCAAAAATAAAATACAAATCATCCTATTCTTACATCAGTGAAAGGGTTCAAATCTTTGTTCAGATCATCTGACCGCTTAAAAACCAATGTAACAGGTCCTGGCAGGAGATCTCTCAGTACTTGGTCAGAAACAGTAACCTTACAGTACCTGCAAAAATCAAAAGAAAGTCCTCAATATACAAAACAATGCAAATAATAACAGATGTTAAGAACCATTTATTGACAATAATTTTTTGCACATTATGAAAATTATTAGAGATCTCAGCAAGTCAGCTTTTTTAGAGAACAAAGATCCCTTTGTCACCTCTTCTAATTTCTCCTTTCCAAGGGCTTTGCCACAATCACCTTAACTTATACAGTAACTGTATAGTCTGCATATTTCCTGGCATATTCTAATACCATTAACCTTTAGTTGAGAAATTTGACCCAACTTCCCTTCTTGCCTCATTTACCAGTGTCACCCCCATTGGTTCTTCCAACCTCATTCTAAGCTTATCTGTTTTCATCTTACAAAACTCTCAGAAAACTTTAACTAGCACTAGCTTTGTTCTGAAAGAGCCAGCCCTTCCTCACCTCACCCTAGGAAACTAAAAGAACTTTTTTTTTAAAAAATGCAGATATTAAGGAGGAGCTTGTAGTGACACATACCCAAAAACAATGAAATATCACAATCAATAAAGTCTGCAGAAGTTGGAAAACTGGAGCAACACACAAAATGCTGGAGGAATAATGAAGTTTGGATTCTTCTGTACTTGCACTCACTTATAAATAGCTTCAACATTTCCAACAGAGATAGCTAAAGGTTTGTCCGCAGTCCGTCCTTTAATTTCATAAATTCTTTGAATAGCTTCAGAATTCTGTGCCAGGCAGGTAATTCCGTAGATGGTGTCCGTTGGAACTGCTACTACCTGACCATGCTGGAGAACGTTAACAGTTTCCATTAAGACCTCATTCCAATCTGGGTAAAGAGAATAGTTGTGTATTAAGCTGTGGGTACACCTCAAATTTTACCTGAGCAAGAACTCAGATCAATATTGAAACGAACTTCACTGAACAGTGACATTCGGGAAACTTCAGCATATTGAAAAGAAAATCAATACCATGGCCAATCAGTCCAATTAAATTTGTTATTCCAATTTTTGCAGATTGAATGTCAAAATTGGTTCCAAAAGCCTCTGAAATCTACATCTCTATTCCCAACCAAACAAGTAATCCTTGATAGTCTCACTATATGATCACAGTCAAAGTTAGAACACTTTTTGCAGAAATTTCTACTCGCAGATGAAATTCTTTGCCAAGTTAAAAGAGCTAAAATAATAAAAATTGAAAATTATTTCATTTGAAAAATGTTCCATTACCTTAAGTTTTAATGAAATAAATTCAACTTTTCCTCCATGTTGGTTGAAAACTAGCAAAGGATTTTCACCTCAAAAAACCTCTTCTTTAGTTACAATGCTATATTGTGCCCTCCATACTTTTTTTTTTCCTTTATTTGCCCCTGTGCTCCACAGTTTTAAATTTGTAATCAAACAATGCACATGTAATTAAAGTGCTCATGCCAGATTTCATTCAAGATTTGTATTCATTCTGGTTTGACAATGTCGAACTTATAGCACTTTTTCTACATAGTCCCTTCATTTCAGGACACCATAATGTTTGGGACATTTGGCTTCACAGGTGTTTGTGATGTTATGTTTAATTGTTTCATTGGTGCAACTCAAAGCTTCTAAGCTTTTGATCACCTTTGGGGTCTGTATTTGCTATTTTTCTACATGAGGACCAGTGTCATGCCAATGGAAGTCAAATAAGCCATTATGAGGCCGAAAAACAAGAATAAAACAGTTATAGAGATCGCCCAAAGATTAGGATTACCAACATCAACTGTTTGGAACATCATCAAGATGTAAGAGTGTACTGATGAGCTCAGAGATCACAAAGGGACTGGTATTCCACGGTAGACCTCCATTCTGCTGATGACAGAATTCTAATCATAATGAAGAAAAATCCCCAAATGCCTGTCCAACAGATCAAAAACACTCTTCAAGAGGCAAGTATGGCTTTTATACAGTATACCTGCACCAATGAAACAAACATCGCTGAGTAATCGCAAATACCTGTGAAGCCAAGTATCCCAAACATTTTATTGCGCTCTGAAATTAGGGGACTATGTAAGTGAACAAAGGTTGAGAACCACTGTCCCCCAATATACACTAACCATTAAGAATGCTTTGATATGGCTTTGGAAGGAAAAATATCAGTTGGTAATAAATAAGTCTTTATCATCATCTAACAATATCTAACAAACTTGTATTGACTTGGAGACAGTGCTGGAAAGGTTCATTGGATTTATTAAACGGATAAAGGGGTGATGTCCTCATTAGAAGTCATGTTGAATAAAACTTGCCAAACTAAATTGACAGAGAAGCTATTGAGTCAAACAAATTTTTAAACAGAGTATGAAAGAGCAGATGACACAAAACTCATTCCTCTGTATGAAGAGTTTAAACAATAGAAAACAGTTTCCTGATAAGGGTTTTTTTTAAATGTGGCATTGTAAATCTTTGGAATTCCTCTCCCAGAAAATTCATGGATGCTTCATTGTAGTGTATATTCAAACTAAGATTTTTAGACATGAGAGGAGAATCCTAGGACTTGTGCATTGGGCAGAAAATTGGATGTAATGTAGAATGAACCATCAGTTTATTGGATGGAAGAAAAGGCATCAGTGAGACACTGCCTCAAGGATCCCCATCATCCTGGTCACAATCTCTTCTTGCTGCTGCCCTCAAACAGAAGGTACAGAAGCCTGAAGTCCAGCACCTCTAAAAGGCTATTGAACCTCTTTGTAATACCCTTCCCATAAACTACTCTGGGACTACCAAAGCTCTATTAAACATTACTGCAACTGCAAATATTTATCTATCCTTTTATATTTGTCATCTCTTTTCCTATCTTGGCATATTGGGATGATTCTATTGTTGCTATTGTATCTTGTATGCCTGTGTGACTGCAGCAAGTCAGAATGTTGATGCATCTGAAGATTGTATAGGTCAATAATCTCTCATCATCAAAGCTTGTGAGAGCCATTTGGACTGTAGCAGCTAGACTACTCCTGCTTCCATCCAAAAAAAAGACCAACACAGAATCTGGGACCTGCTGCCTATGTCGATCTTTGAAAGCCTTCAGGTCCAGGGAAGAATAAATGTCCCATCAGCCTTCTCCAAAACTTCTCAGTTGAAGATCACATAGAGGGGGGAAGGGAACTGTATTAAAAATGTCTGCTATCACTAATTCAGAGATTAACCATTTGTATATAATCAGATTCAATGAGGGTTGATTGCTCAACAATCTGCTAAAGAAATAACAACGTTAAGCACTGGAGCGCAATAGTCCACAGACTTCTGAAGTTTCCTGTCCTGCTCCTCCTTAACTTTCATGGCTCAGGTCTACTTCTTGCCTGTCTTCACTGCAGATAATGATACTTGGCTTTAAGATGATCACCCAAGATAATTAATAATTTCCAAATTCATCTTGGCTATTCACCAATAGGTTTTCATCCAGGCAGTATCCTGCCCAGGGGCCCGAGTGCGAATTTCTCAGGATTAAATGTAACTGAATGGTGACCCAGATTTCAGTATCACTGGTTAATGTGGTTTCAGACATATCAGAAAATGGGGACTGGGGGAAACAGGAATACCCAGTGAAGTTCCACTCAACACAAGAATGATCAAGCTCCTGGCATGGGAGATAAGTAGGCCTAAGTACTGGGATTCAGGAGCAGGAAAGGAAACTTCAGTGGGCTGTTGATTGTTACAATCCAGTGTGATCCATTAATCACATCAAAATTCTAATACATTCAATCTGGATTTCTCTGCAACACATCCTAAATTATTTTAGATTTAAAAAACAATCCAAAATCTAATATGATAAAATGATCAACCCCTTTTGTTAAAATGTGGATCAGCAAATTATGCCCACAGATTCAAGCCGTGAAAATAGATTAAAGGAGGAGGATGGGGGAGAAAAGTAAACAGAACTCCTATTCCTTTCTGTCAAGAATCATCCTTCTCCTTTAACTCCCAATAACTCATCATACCTCTGACCTTCTCCCTTCCCAAGCTCTCATTCACATTCTGACATTGTTCCTGCCCAACAACAAAGGGAAAAAAAAGAAGGCAGCTATTATGCCTCAATTCTTCCCTCGATCACACAGCACTAGCCATGTTTCCACCTCTCATTGTGGAGCTTTGTCCTCCTTTCAGTTCAGACCTAGGGAATAACTTCAGACCTGACAAACTTCAAACCAAACACCCTTAATGCACAAGTTTGCTTTGCTCAATTGATATACAGAGTCCTGCTCATCAAGCATAGATATCTAGAACAAAGTGTGCCCCCAAACACAGTTCAACGCTGCCACTTATAGATCAGTTGGTACACTTGTGTATTTTGGACAACACCCAATGATTATGGGTTCACAGTTACCTCATGAAGAGGGCATGAGCACCTCAGCCTTGATCAGTTCGGTGGGCAGTAATCAGGTCTGCGTTGTCAAGTCTTTTACGGCAAATGTACTCATAATTTGCAACCATTACGCACTTACTAAAGTTCGTTAAGCCATTGAACAGGTTCTCTGCAGCCATTGTACAACTCACAACCGTGATGCACCTAATAAAAGTTGATAATAGGTACTTTAGTCATCCTGACTGGTGAATGATTATCATGGCTCTTTTGCTGGTGTGTGCGCTTTAACACAATTCCTGAGCATCACAAGCCACTTAACAGGAAAGTTCAATGGTTCTTGTATGAATTGCCTACCTTTAAGGTGGTAAATGGACTGCACCTTAAAATAGGAGATCGTTTTAATTTCTAGAGTCATGGAGTCATTCAGCACAGAAACAGACTCTTAAAGCCATCAATTCATCCCAAATTCAACCACTCATGAGCACACTAACAGTCATTTCCAATGCCCGATTAACCTACACCCACGCTCATTTGTGCAGCCATGGAAATCAGAGCACCTGGAGGAAACTCATGCAGCCAGAGAGAATAGGCAAACTTCACACTGGCAGTACTGGAGGTCAAGATCAAATTCAAGTTGCTGGAGCTGTGAGACCACAGCGCTACGAGGAGCATCATTGTGCTGTCCATAAGACCGGCGACATAGAAGCAGGAATAGGCTATTCAGCCCGTCAAGTCTGCCCACCATTTGATCTCGGTCTAAATCCGCTGCCTCACCTTATCCCCATAGGCTAATCAAGAACCTATCAATCTGCTTTAAATGCACCCAATGACTTGGCCTCCACAACCATCTATTGCAACAAATTCACCACGCTCGGGACAAAGAAATTCCTCCATATCTCTAGCCTAAGTGAGACCTTTCAATCCTGAATTTGTGTCCTCTTGTGCTAGATTCTCCCACCATAGGAAACAACATTTCTACATCTACTCTGTCCATGCCTTTCAACATTTGAGATGTTTCAAGGAGACACCCACCCCCCCACCTCATTCTCCTTAATTCCAACAAGTACAGGCCAAGAGCTGTTAAATGTTCTTCATGCGATAACCCTCTAATTTCTGGAATTGTCAGAACAAAAGAGTTATCAGACAAACCCTCTCTCCCACCCCCCACCCCCTTCATTGGATGCCCCATTCCCAATGCTCCCCACTCAAACTACTTTCACCAGTAACACCATAACTCGTGTTCCATTTCAATAGCCCCATTTCCACTGGCACCCTGTCCCCGTTAATTCCTGGGACACGGTCCAGTGGAAAAGGAACACTGATCGTACGCTGGAGTCAAATGACATCATTTCACGCTGGGGATTAACCACCTCTACCCCTACTCATATCCCCAGTTTTTGCTGGCCCCGAGCGTGCTGATTAAACCAGTGGAAAAGGGACAGCAGAAATTCACCCATTTCCAGTTGAAGGTAGATCCCTGGGGATGAGTGTGTTCAGTGGAAACTGCACAAAGGGCTCCCTACTCCGGGGCAGTGGACAGCCAATGAACTGGGATGCCAGTGGAAAAAGGGGTGATTGACTCTAGACAAGTCCATCGTAGAAGGAATCCAACACCATTATGAAAAGCTGCTTTACTACACTGATTCCCTTCCATAGCTCAGGGAAGGGGGGCGGGGGGAACACATGGGTGGATCCGGGGGGGGGGGGGGGGAGACAGGGGTGGACACGGGGAGATCCGGGGGGGACGCGGGCGGGTCCCCGGGGGGGGGTGGCGGGGGGGACGCGGGCGGGTCCCCGGGGGGGGGTGGCGGGGGGGGCGCGGGCGGGTCCCCGGGGGGCGGGGGGACGCGGGCGGGTCCCCGGGGGGCGGGGGGGACGCGGGCGGGTCCCCGGGGGGCGGGGGGGACGCGGCGCGGGTCCCCGGGGGGCGGGGGGGACGCGGGCGGGTCCCCGGGGGGGGGTGGCGGGGGGGACGCGGGCGGGTCTCAAGCTCGGGGAAGGCGTGGGGGGGTAGGAAGGGGGCCGGGGGTAAGGGGCGGGGGGGACGCGGGCGGGTCCCCGGGGGGCGGGGGGACGCGGGCGGGTCCCCGGGGGGCGGGGGGACGCGGGCGGGTCCCCGGGGGGCGGGGGGGGACGCGGGCGGGTCCCCGGGGGGCGGGGGGGACGCGGGCGGGTCCCCGGGGGGGGGTGGCGGGGGGGGACGCGGGCGGGTCCCCGGGGGGCGGGGGGACGCGGGCGGGTCCCGGGGGGCGGGGGGACGCGGGCGGGTCCCCGGGGGGCGGGGGGGACGCGGGCGGGTCCCCGGGAGGGGGGGCGGGGGGGGACGCGGGCGGGTCCCCGGGGGGTGGGGGGACGCGGGCGGGTCCCCGGGGGGCGGGGGGGACGCGGGGCGGGTCCCCGGGGGGGGTGGCAGGGGGGACGCGGGCGGGTCCCCGGGGGGGGGTGGCGGGGGGGACGCGGGCGGGTCCCCGGGGGGGGGGTGGCGGGGGGGACGCGGGCGGGTCCCCGGGGGGCGGGGGGACGCGGGCGGGTCCCCGGGGTGCGGGGGGGACGCCGGCGGGTCCCCGGGGGGGGGGGACGCCGGCGGGTCCCCGGGGGGCGGGGGGGGACGCGGGCGGGTCCCCGGGGGGCGGGGGGGGACGCGGGCGGGTCCCCGGGGGGCGGGGGGGACGCGGGCGGGTCCCCGGGGGGCGGGGGGACGCGGGCGGGTCCCCGGGGGGCGGGGGGGGACGCGGGCGGGTCCCCGGGGGGCGGGGGGGACGCGGGCGGGTCCCCGGGGGGCGGGGGGGACGCGGGCGGGTCCCCGGGGGGCGGGGGGGACGCGGGCGGGTCCCCGGGGGGCGGGGGGACGCGGGCGGGTCCCCGGGGGGCGGGGGGGACGCAGGCGGGTCCCCGGGGGGCGGGGGGACGCGGGCGGGTCCCCGGGGGGCGGGGGGGACGCGGGCGGGTCCCCGGGGGGGCGGGGGGGACGCGGGCGGGTCCCCGGGGGGGGGTTGGCGGGGGGGACGCGGGCGGGTCCCCGGGGGGCGGGGGGACGCGGGCGGGTCCCCGGGGGGCGGGGGGGACGCGGGCGGGTCCCCGGGGGGCGGGGGGGACGCGGGCGGGTCCCCGGGGGGCGGGGGGGACGCGGGCGGGTCCCCGGGGGGCGGGGGGGACGCGGGCGGGTCCCCGGGGGGCGGGGGGGACGCGGGCGGGTCCCCGGGGGGCGGGGGGGACGCGGGCGGGTCCCCGGGGGGCGGGGGGGACGCGGGCGGGTCCCCGGGGGGCGGGGGGGACGCGGGCGGGTCCCCGGGGGGCGGGGGGGACGCGGGCGGGTCCCCGGGGGGCGGGGGGGACGCGGGCGGGTCCCCGGGGGGCGGGGGGGGACGCGGGCGGGTCCCCGGGGGGCGGGGGGGACGCGGGCGGGTCCCCGGGGGGCGGGGGGACGCGGGCGGGTCCCCGGGGGGCGGGGGGGACGCGGGCGGGTCCCCGGGGGGGCGGGGGGGGACGCGGGCGGGTCCCCGGGGGGCGGGGGGGGACGCGGGCGGGTCCCCGGGGGGCGGGGGGACGCGGGGCGGGTCCCCGGGGGGCGGGGGGGACGCGGGCGGGTCCCCGGGGGGCGGGGGGACGCGGGCGGGTCCCCGGGGGGCGGGGGGGACGCAGGCGGGTCCCCGGGGGGCGGGGGGGACGCGGGCGGGTCCCCGGGGGGCGGGGGGGACGCGGGCGGGTCCCCGGGGGGCGGGGGGGACGCGGGCGGGTCCCCGGGGGGGGGTGGCGGGGGGGGACGCGGGCGGGTCCCCGGGGGGCGGGGGGACGCGGGCGGGTCCCCGGGGGGCGGGGGGGACGCGGGCGGGTCCCCGGGGGGCGGGGGGGACGCGGGCGGGTCCCCGGGGGGCGGGGGGGACGCGGGCGGGTCCCCGGGGGGCGGGGGGACGCGGGCGGGTCCCCGGGGGGCGGGGGGGACGCGGGCGGGTCCCCGGGGGGCGGGGGGGACGCGGGCGGGTCCCCCGGGGGGCGGGGGGACGCGGGCGGGTCCCCGGGGGGCGGGGGGGACGCGGGCGGGTCCCCGGGGGGCGGGGGGGACGCGGGCGGGTCCCCGGGGGGCGGGGGGGGACGCGGGCGGGTCCCCGGGGGGCGGGGGGACGCGGGCGGGTCCCCGGGGGGCGGGGGGGACGCGGGCGGGTCCCCGGGGGGCGGGGGGGGACGCGGGCGGGTCCCCGGGGGGACGCGGGCGGGTCCGCATCATCGGCCGCCCCCGGAACCCGTTCGACCACAGGCCGGGCCCCCGGTCCTCCCGGCCCCGCCTCACCTTGGACTCCAGGCCGAAGGCCGAGTCCGGGCCGCAGCCGCAGCCGCCTCGGGCCCCCCGGGTTCCTCATCGCCCGCGCGAGCGCGAGCGCGCGCAACGTCCCCATGGCGACCCCGGGCTCCCGCTGATTGACAGGTCGGTGCGGGCGCGCGCGCGCTCCTCGCCACTTCCGCGTCCAGCCGCGGGCGGGGGGTGGGTCTGCGGCCACTCTCTTCCCGGGATAGTTCCTTGCACCAAAGTAGCAGGTCACGTGAGAAACTAATGCCAATGTCATTCAAATCCAAACTTTCCAAAGGCATCTGCAGAGAGTCAAATAAGTGACAATAATAGCAGATCGTGGACCTTGGTCATAACACACAGTGATGCCATGATCTGGAGCGGGGGGGGTGGGGAGGTGGGGGTGGGGGTGGGGGGTGGTGTGGGGGGGGGGAGTGGGGGTGGGGGGGGGTGGGGGGGGTGGGGGGGGTGGGGGGGGTGGGGGGGGTGGGGGGGGTGGGGGTGGGGAGGTGGGGGTGGGAGGTGGATAGGTGGGGGTGGGGGGGGAGGTGGGGGGGGGAGGTGGGGGTGGGGGAGGTGGGAGGGGGAGGGTGGTGGGGGGGGGGGGAGGGTGGTGGTGGGGGGGGGAGGGTGGTGGTGGGGGGGGGGAGGGTGGTGGTGGGGGGGGGAGGGTGGTGGTGGGGGGGGGAGGGTGGTGGTGGGGGGGGAGGGTGGTGGTGGGGGGGGGGAGGGTGGTGGTGGGGGGGGGAGGGTGGTGGTGGGGGGGGGAGGGTGGTGGTGGGGGGGGGGAGGGTGGTGGTGGGGGGGGGAGGGTGGTGGTGGGGGGGGGAGGGTGGTGGTGGGGGGGGGAGGGTGGTGGTGGGGGGGGGAGGGTGGTGGTGGGGGGGGGAGGGGTGGTGGTGGGGGGGGGAGGGTGGTGGTGGGGGGGGGAGGGTGGTGGTGGGGGGGGGAGGGTGGTGGTGGGGGGGGGAGGGTGGTGGTGGGGGGGGAGGTGGTGGTGGGGGGGGGAGGGTGGTGGTGGGGGGGGGAGGGTGGTGGTGGGGGGGGGAGGGTGGTGGTGGGTGGGGGGGGGTGGGGGGGGGAGGGTGGTGGGGGGTGGGGTGGTCCAACTCCACTTCACAGAGGGCAAACTAAAATCTGGCACCAAATCCTGGCCGAACTCAATATTTAGGGAAAATTTGCAACAACATCTGCCTGTTTTCTCTTCTTTCAACATCTGGAATGTTAAACTTTAAATGTTGAATAATGGTTTGGGTTAAACTCTTTCCAGAAGAAGCATTAACAAATGAGAAATAAAATAGTCAATCAATAATATTTCTCTATAGCCTTTAAGCTCCTTTTAAGCCAACAAGTCAAAAAAATAACAACTTGCTTCAATGAAAATCCAATCTTTCAACGATGAACAGTCCAAAGTGAACCAAAGAAAATATGAATCCAAGCTTAGCTTGCTCCATGATGCACCTGGATCTAAACCAGATACTTGGCATCTCCTCTTAGATGCAAGTTCATCAAACTCTGGGGTCAGAGTTTGCCTCCCACCTGTCTTGAAAGGTCCTGTTTTCTGTCTTTCGTTTGGCATTTTTCGTAAGGGGTTTATTACATGTGAGTTAGGCGACAGGTCGCAGGTGCTAATGGAAAGTAAAGAGAGGAGGTGGGGCGATTAGCGGGCTGACGGGCCGGTGCAATGCATTTGCAAAGCATTCTGGGATTTGCAGTATTAGCTGTGCATGCGCTATACTGGCGCGGCGGCCAGCGGGCCAGCTCTAATACATATTTGATATGATCTTGTGGGCCAAATAGAATTATATCACGGGGCAAATTTGGCCCGCGGGCCTGAGTTTGACATGTGTGATCTAGGACCATTAACTGGACCAAAACCTGAATCGATTCTCACCCCTCCCTCTAATCAAGGTTAACTGATATTAAAGAGACACCAGTCAGAGAATTGCTGGAAGATCCAAACAACTCGACTCTGCCCATCACGATATATTCTAGAAATGGGCCACTTTGAAACTTTATACCTGGAATGTTGGATCTAATGTTCTCCAAGCTTTAATAGCACATTATATCCAGTTTTAATAAAACATTAACTCTGCATTTCCCCCCCACACATGCTGGGCATTTCCAATATTCTGTTCTACTTCATATTTCTGGAGTCAAACGTGGCTTTATTTTGAAAATATTTTTAATTGAGCTTAACAAAAAACCCTTCACATAAGGTAAACTAATGATCAATCAAATCATATCATATAACATTTCAATTGTAAATGAGAAGCCTAACCATAATTATGACATAAACTGATTTCATTCAGGACATTAAATTCGATAAGTAAACAATTCCTAACTTTGAGAATTATTATCAAGTGGCTCAGTTGAGATTTCTTACTTCTTGATTTGAGGGATCAGGAAAACCGACATGGCTCAAAATAGAAAGAGATAAAATAGTTGAGAAATTAGCAGAGGATTTTATTTATAAATGGGATTCAAAGTACTACATGCCTCATGTTGTTAAGCTTCCCCAGCACAATGCAGCGTTTCTCTTTTAAAGACATCATTTTACTAATCAGGTGCTTGAAATAATATAATGGCCTAATTTGTTTAACTTGATTTTATTCCTATTCTGTTCTGAGAGATAGATCTATTACCCTTGTAGCTGGTGAACTGTACAGAAACTCATCACTTAACCTGGCAGTATCATGAGAATTGGTATTTGGGAATCACAAATATAAACATGGACAAAATTTGAGTTTTGATTTAACGTTTGTTTGCAAAAAGAGTGGCAGAGAGGATCAATGGAGTCTCCCTTCGCCCCCCTCCCCCCATCAGTGATCTACTGGGACCATTGCCTGAAGAGGGCGCACAAAATCAGTGAACCGGTGCGGACTCGAAAGGCCAACATGGCCTGTTTCCGCTCCGTAAATGGTTATATGGTTATGGTTTAATAACTGGAGGAGGCATCTTTGCTTAACTATTTGATTATCATTTGGAACAAGATAAATAATGAAATTGGAACAAAAGGAAACACCCTTGATTCAAAATAACCTATACTTTTTACTCAAGAAAATCAATTTTTAAATATTTGGTTTCACAATGTATTAAAAATGTAGAAGATTGTTCTGAACAAGGTCAATTGATGTCATTTCAACTATTAACACATTTATTTATTTCACTTAAAATTTACACTAATTTTTGGTATAACCAGTCTGGTGTTAGTTAGACACCTTTTCTCTCAACAATAATCTTTTCTAGTCCAAAGGCACTGACAGTGAGCAGGAGGAAGTTTATGAAGTGCTGGGATCATTGATACAGATATACTCACAGTGAAGTCTGAAAATGCAGTCTGAAAGCAAAGAGATAGTTCAAGGACAAGTGTCTTCCACCACAGAAGGAAGTTATCTGTCCTCACCTGTCAGCTTGATTACATCATCCTCATTTCTTACAGGCTCTGCAACTGATTCTCTCTCTCTCATATCTATCAATTCCTCTCCATTATTTTGCTATTGACTTGCTGGAAGAGCTAAGAAGCTAATTAACCTACTAACACAGGGGGTGTGGGAGGGAACCAGAGTACCACATGCCATGCAAAAAAGATCTCAAACATATAGGCAGAGTTTGAGGGTAGAATCAACTCCCAATGCTTGGGAATATGAGATATTTGCCATGTAAAATAATGGGGATATGATTTGAGAAGTAAGATTATAAATAAAATTGATGCCATTTTAAATAAATCAGATTATAATTATCAATGTTCTAATGTCTGCTTTCATTTTAGATTAAAGATAAAAACATTATTGTGTTTGGACAAACCTCCACCTCAAGTCTCTCATTTGTTGATTGGAGACTTAATGGGGAGGGGGTGACCTGGGATTTCCCTCTAATCACTTTAAATTAGGTAAAGGGGTTAAACCCAATGAGCCATTAATGACTACAATGTATTCTAATCTGGGACAGAATTATATCAATCAAATTGCAGATTATACTTTGCTTTGGGGACTTTGTGTATGCAAGATAAGTTGGAGAATATCATGCAAACTTAATTAAGAAGTTGTTTATAAATAGCAATATTTGTAAATGAAGGTTCTGCCTTTCCTGTTCAATTATAACTAAAACAATTAATTCACAAAGTATTTCACTGAATACAGTATAATTTAAATGTTTTGGATATAATCTCACTTAGTTGAAGGGTTGGGGGGTGAAGTGGTGGTCATTTTTTTTTCTCTGTGGAGAGTGCATCAAAATTGAGGTAATTACCCACTCTGTTGGATTTCTGGCTCCAGCTGATCTGAGTTACACAGTTCAACAGGATCTTAATCACAGGACTCCACAGCAATAGGACCAAGTAATCCACTCAGAACTCCAAGAGGTACTGTCTCCTTCAATCTCTTTGTCTCAATTCAAAATAGCTGTGGTGGTGTTTTGCTCCTTGAGTTGCTAATGTTCAGTTCTTTGGAATTATTTCAATTACAAAAAAAAACATAATAGCACTTGACTTATCCTGCTATTCATTCTTGGGGAAATTTAGATGTGAAAGAGTAGAGAATGAGAGGACATAGCCCCTTTTCCCACTAACATCCCAGTTAATTGGCTGTGCAGTGTCCCAGGATAGGAAGTTGTTTGTGCTGTTTCCACTGGGCCACCTTTAACCAGGACACTGACTGCTTTTCCACTGAATACAACTCATCCCTGGAGATTGGAGAGTCGACCTTCGAATGGAAGTTGTCCTTTTTCCACTGGTTTAAGCAGCACGCTGGCATCAGCTGACACTGGGGATACAAGTAGGGGTCGAGGCCATCAATCCCCAGCGTGACTTGATCCCAGCGTGCTGACTGTTCCTTTTCCACTGGACCCTTAACTGGTTAATTCCCCATTAATTCCTGGGACAAGGTGCGAGTGGAAAAGGGGGCTATTGTTCCCTTTTACCAGTTAAGTCTTTGGAGAAACTGTCTGAACTAAGATATACACAGTATAATGAAAGGCAGGCTGTGGATGGGGTGGGTAACCGGGGGGGGGGGGGTTAAGATAATGGGATATGGACAGTTTATTCTAATTGCTGCTTGTACATATGTGGAACAGTTCATCAGAATATGTTGAACTTTTATAAATATATACTGGATAAGAGAAAAGTTATGGATTTAATCCATTTATTGACTTTTAATGCAGTGAAATTTAAGCCACAGTGCTTTAAAGTTTAAACACAAACTTTAGATCCTAGAATCCTAAGCAAAGACCAGCTGGAGGGACTCAGCAGGTCAGGCACCACCTATGGAGGAAGACAGCCAATGTTTTGGGTTGGAACCTAATTTGGATAAGTCCATCAAAGGCACTGACCTCCCATCCACTGCCA
Organism: Narcine bancroftii; assembly: GCF_036971445.1. Taxonomy (NCBI): domain Eukaryota; kingdom Metazoa; phylum Chordata; class Chondrichthyes; order Torpediniformes; family Narcinidae; genus Narcine; species Narcine bancroftii. The sequence continues at coordinate 173,006,031 of NC_091476.1, forward strand.
ACCTCCATGTGAGACACTGCCTCGAGAAGGCAGCCAACATAAAGAACCCCCATCGTACACTCTTCTGCTCACTTGCAGAAGGTACCGAAGCCTGAAGTCCAGCAACTCTAGGTTTTAAACTGTTATTATCCAAGTTAACTGCCTCTAGAATCTCCCCATATTACTCTCATAAACTACCCCAATGACCAACAAAAGATGTGTCACCGCAGAAATGTCACTGTTTTCCTGCACTAACTGCTGCTGTGAATATTCTATGATATTTATAATCTCTTTTTCTGTCTTGCAATTACAGCTTGACTAAGTGAACCTTGTACATCTATTTGGCTACAGCAGGTAGGAATTTTGGGCCATTTCTACGTTACACTTCGAGTGTAGGACAATCAACTCAGAGTAGTGGATCCTTTGTAGCAAACTTCACTTTTTGTGCACATTGACTCAAAGGCTATTTATAGCCTATCCCAATTGTCCTTGAGAAGGTGGTGAGCTGTTTTTGCGAATTGCTTCTTTTTTGGTGAAAACCCTATTGGGAGGATTCCGAACCAGTGGTGAAGGAATTTTGATTTCTTTTCAAGATGGAAACTTGGGGGAGAAAGCTATGTGACTTGGGCTTGAGAGCTTCAATTCGAGAAGCTGGGCAAGTCGTTGGGTCACAGTTTATAGATGGTGTGGACTGCAGCCTTCAATGGCAGAGGAAATGGCAAACAGCTCCTTTGGCTTAAATAGCATTGCACTGGTCGTGTTTTATTGGAGTGGATCTCATCCAGGTATAGTTTCACCACATTCTTGATACCTGGGTTGTCGATGATGAATAAATCAAGATCCGAAAAATGGAAGCATTAGAAATCATCAAGGTGTGAGAAGTGCTTTCATGATCACAAAATATGCTCGAGACAAAAGTTGAGAACAAAGAACATTTATTTATATTTACAACATTGCAAGGTTGGGTACTCTCCCCTTACCTCGGGAAAGTACCCCGAGGGCGGGAAGCCTCTTTGTTTTTGTACAATTTTCACTTCACCTCCCTTTACATTTGTCTTACATTTGTCCTTCTTGGATTGGTTTGGCACTTTTCCCTATTCGTCTGACTCTTGACTGACTCCAACTGTCTCTTATCCTGTGCTCACACCTCCTTTCCCCATCCCCTATTAAACAAGCTTAAATTCCTCTGTTATCTTGTTTACTTTGTTCTGCTTTTTCATGCGCCATTTTACACAAAGAACATTTTAGCTTTTTCCTTGCTTTTTTTCTTTCTATCTTCTATAACTGTTTCAGAACTCCTACCATTAAAATAATAACTGTTTCTAAACTCCTACAAAGGATCCAAGCTCTGTTCTCACTGCTTTCATCAGGAAAGAGGTCTCGGTGCCACAAGACTTGCCCCACCAGGTTCAGGAACAACTGCTACCCCTCCACCCTCAGATTCAACAACCAACTCAATCAGGGTCGCATTTAAGGACTCTTGCGCACTTTATTTTTTAAATTCTCTCCTGTATTGCACAGTCAGTTTGTTTACATTTCATTATGGTAATTCTGCCTCACTCGCAGGAAAACAGAATCTCAGGGTTGTATGTGATGTCACGTATGTACTCTGACAATAAATTTGAATCTGATGGCATCCTTTGTTATTTACTATGTTTATCTATTCCTTGGTGTAAAGAGTTGTAACCTGTTCACTTTGTTGTTATTTCAAGTTGTATGATGGTAATTATCACCCTAGACGAATGCCTTGTAACCCAAGAGTGGATACTTGGGTCCTTTTCCATAGGTTTATAGATGAAGATGTGCATCAGTAGTGCTTTGAAGTGAATCTACCTGTTTGGTGTCTTTCCAGCAGTTGCAGGATACTTTTTTCACATTAACAATGGCTGAAGAGATGAGGGACAGCTCCTCTCATTCTTTAATGCAGACCCCTCACATCAGTGAGGAGATGAATTCTGATTCCAGCCCACATCCAACAGTTGGTACTCAAGAGGTAAGTGTTGGAACACTCCAGGGAAAAGTGTTTATGAAGATTACCATCTTCCTTCTATTTCTACTTGCTATAAACACAGCAAATCTGGCAAATGGAGGGGAAGGTTGCCAATTTAATTGTTCACACAAATTATTAATTAGTAGTGGTAATAGAGATGACTAAGACTTCAAAAGATGTTCTTTTTTATAAAAGGGGAGGTATAGGGTTGGAATCCAGCACTATCTGTAAGGAGATTGTACATTCTCCTCATGACTTCATGGGTTTCCTCCAGGTGCTCCAGTTTCCTCCCACTGTTCAAAATGTACGGGATTGTGGGTCAATTGGGCGGCACGTGCTTGAGAGCAAAAACGACCTGTTACTGTGCTGAATGTCCAAATTTAAAAATTGATCTCCAAACTAATTTGAACCTGGTTGGGACCAACGACAAGGGTTAGGGTGTGGTGAAACCACTATTGTATGTATTTGCATGCCATATGTAAATCTCTTGACCTTTCCTGGTTGACCCTGCTCTCACCAGCCAGCTCCTGACTCCTCCCCTTTTCCACATAAAGGCTGTCGTGCCACAAGCCCACCCCCAGTTCGAGTCCGGGTCAGTGTGAGCGACCAACACAGGGATGCTGTCCATCTCTTGTAAATAAAAGCCTTCAGCCTCAGCAACTTCAATCTTTGTGAAATTCATCATACATAACAGGGAAACCAAAATAAAATGATCCTCTGGTCTGTTTGAGTTGAGATTGCCCATGGTTGTATTCAGATTGGGATCGGGTTTTATTCACAACTAATCACAGCATTACCTCATTATCACAAAAAAAAGTACAAAAAGACTTGCAAAGATCTTTAAACCGAGATGACACAAGTGAAAGTGAACAAACAGAAAATCTTTTCTTCAAGAGAAGATCATTTCCACAAGACAGACGTGGGTGGACAAGATGATTCCATTTGCAGGTGATCCCAAAACTGGTTACAGCACATGTAGGAGAGTGTCCAAAATAATAACTCTGGAAAGGCTTATTTACACAGGCTGATAGAAATGAGGAATTCATTATAAATAGATGTAGTTGACAATATACATGTATTTAAGTAGGAAGGAAAATATGGTACATCTAATGGATGCAAAAAAAGTGAAGCGATTTATGTAAAGCATTAACACTGTCCATATGAATGGTCTGAATGCCCTGCTTCTGAACTGTAAAGTTCTCTATTATTCTATGTAATCACTGAACAGAGGATACACGATAAAATAAATGGGATCAGCTGGATATAAGCCATTCAGCCCTTCACATCAGGCTTTCCTCATATGCATTAAAAATCCATTCCTCCTTTTGTCCTGTCTCTGAGCATTCCTGCCCATTGAAAACCTATTGAGTTTGACTCTAAAAATGTTTGGCAGCAGTTCACCTGGACTAAAGGTACCAGATTCTTACCTGGCTTTATGTAAATAAATGCTTTCCTTTAACTGTAATTAAACATCCTGCCAATTAGAATACATCTTAAATTAAATGATAATTTGGTTGCAGAGTGGAAACATTGCAAGTCTTTCAGCTAATTCTTTGGGGATGCACTGCCTCTCAGTCCAGGGACATGGGTTCAATCCTGACCTCCGGTGCAGTTTGCATGTTCTCACTGTGATTATATGGGTTTCCTCCTGGTGCTCCAACTTTTTCCCATATCCCAAGGATGTGCATGTGGGCAAATTTAATTGGCTACTCCAAATTGGTAGAATGTGGGCAGGAAATGATGGTAATGTGAGGAGGTAAAAAAGGATTACTGTAAAATGGATGGCTGCTGTCAGCACAGCTGTGGGCTTTGTTTACTGTAACCATATAAAAAGCCATATACAGCACAGAACAGGCCAGTTTGGCCCTACTAGTCCATGCCGGAACAAATCCCCACCCTCCTAGTCCCACTGACCAGCACCTGGTCCATAACCCTCTAATCCTCTCCCCTCCATGTAATAATCCTCTCCCCTCCATTTTCTCCCCACCAACATCTGGATACCTCACCTACCCTCCATCTCTTCACTGTCTTCAGATTCACCGATCTGGACCACCTCAGCTTCACAATGGATGTCCAGTCTCTTTATACCTCCATTGCCTATACAGAAGGTTTTAAAGCACTTTGCTTCTTTCTGGACCAGAGACCTGAACTGTTGCTCTTTGCCACTACCCTCCTCCGCCTGGCAGAACTCCTTTAACTCATCTCACCTCCTCCAAATCAAAGGAGTAGCCATGGCTACGCCTGCCTGTTTGTGGGCTTAGTGGAGCAATCCATGCTGCAAGTCTATACAGGCAAGGCCACTCAACTCTTCCTCGGTTATATTGATGATGACATCTGGGCTGCCTCATGTACTCGCAATGAGCTCGTTCACTTCTTTCACTGAGCTGCCAACTTCCATCCCGATCTCAAACTCACTCTCCAACAACACTATCCTCTTTCTGGATCTTTCTGTCTCCATTTCAGGAGGCAAGCTTTACGTCGACATATTTTACAAACTCACCAACTCCCACAATGATCTCAACTCACTTCCTCACACCCTGTCCCTGCAAGGATTCCATCTCCTTCTTACAATTTCTCCATCTCCACCATATATGTTCCCAAGATGAGGTCTTTCAGTCCAGGTCTTCTGAAATGTCTGCCACAAACATAGCTTCCCCTCCACCACCAGCAACAAAGCCCTCACCCACATCTCCTCCATTTCCAACTCATCTGCCCTGGCCCCCTCTGCCTGTATCTTTCACAAATGGTCAGTAATTTTTTTTGTGTGGCAGGCTGAGGCTGCCCATCCCACTTACCAAACGTTGCTGGAGTACATTGAGGCTCGTCAGAAGGTCCTGTTGTGCAATATTGGTTGCTGCAATCGAATGCTTGAGATACTGGAACAGGAACTCTTCAGGGTGAATGAGGTGAGCCACTGAGGACTGCTGAACTATTTCTGTCGCTTCCCGACCTGTTCTGTGTGATAAAGTTCGAGATGTACAGTTCATTCCCCAAGGTCTTCACTTGTCCTCACCAGGGAAAAAGAATAAATGATTTGCATTGACATTCTATCTTTCACACCCTTGGAATTATCCAAATCTCTTTTAAGGCTGCAACGTGAGAAGATGTAACAGATTAGGAAATTAATTCAAATTGGTTCTTCATAGATTGGATTGACTTGTTAAACCTGCTTCCAGGGTGCATGACTCTTGCTCATTTTCTTAGAGAGATATGCAATATATAACAACAGTAAGAAAATACACCTTCCCTTTGAGTCGATTATGAGCAAAAGATGTTTTAAAAGTTTCATAACGGTTGTCAGACTCCAAACATTGAACATAATTTGATTTTTCCAAACAGCTCTCCTTTCTTTGACAAGTTCCTAACGAGGAAAGACGTAGATTTCCAATATTAAGTAATGATACCTCCAAATACGTGTGATTTGCAACCTGGTGCTTTCTGACAGCCTTCTGTAGGCTCTGGGTCAATTATTTTCAGTGTTCGATTCCTTACTTTGATTGGGAGACAAGTAAGAATTGAACACCTTGCTGGTCATTATTAAATTGAGGATTATGAAAGATTTGATATTGTTTCTAACATTTTGATAGTGTTACAATTTGTACAATTTTTCCATTAGATGTGGGGCTATTTTTTTTCGGGGGGGGGGCAACTTGTGGTCCTAAAATGCTATCTATAAAGGGACTTCAGTTTAAGTTTATTGTCACACAGTGAGAACATGGATTTTGCAAGCGATTCAGTTATTAGTCATCCCGTACATTGTTCAGCACTGACTCCACACTGCTAAGTTATTATTACAGTAGCACATGACATCTCTTAGAAATTCCCACTTCAAAGTGTAAGGTGTCTGAATCTGTTGTCATATTTTGTCCACTATGTTCTGTGCACGCACAAAAGCGGAGAAACTCAGCAGGTCACGCAACGTCCATTTTGGAAGGGGCTCAGGGCTAAAAAGTTGATTGTACTTTACTTTCTATGGATGCTACGTGACCTGCTGAGTTTCTCCAGCATTTTTGTGCACTGCACTGGACCTCCACAGCTGCAGATTTTCTTGTCTACATACACTATGCTATGATTGTTTCACCTGAGTGATTTTCTTTTTAGGTTGTCAATTTCCTTGTTACACTGTGGCATTTGAATAAAGTCCAAGTGATTCTCAACCTTTTTCTTTCCACTCGCATCCCCTTTGAAGTAATCCCTGTGCCATTGGTGCTGGGATTAGTAAAGTGGGATGTGAGAGGGAAGGGAAGGTTGAAAATCATTGCTCTAGACCCAATTGTTATTGAAATATTTTGCTTGAGAAAAACTGTCATTGGCCCATTTCCTTTGGAGTTCTGAAACCATGCACATAAAAAGTCAATGAGGGATGATTAAAACAGTAGTTTTCAACCTTTTTCTTTCCACCCACATTCCACCTTAAGCAATCCCTTACTAATCAGAGCCCTGATGGAATAGGGAATATTTAAACAGGTATATGTGGAAAGAAAAGTTTGAGAACCACTGCTTTGAGGTTACACAAATATTGCTGGGCAGAAGGATGAGGTGATTTCACTTCCAAATGAGCATGGAACCATATTCCAAATGGGATTAATTTTATGTGCAATTACTGCTGCTTTTTGCTAGAAAAATAACTAATCAGATTATGTTACTTTCTGTTTGAAGAGACTCGTGAAAATTAGTTTGCAGTAAGTTCTGGCCTATCTCCAGTTTCTTGGTTGGCACTAAAATATCATTTAGCTCCCTGTTGACTGAATTAACGTTGATCACAAATAATGTTGCTCTCTCTGACCTCATTTCCTCAGCTTTTGTAAATTGTTTTATGAATTGTATTCTGGATGAACACAAGTACTATACAAAACATACTCTTGCATGCGTGATATAAATGTTATCATTTGAAGCAAATATATCAATAATATTGAATTCAACCTTTTAAATTCCTATAGCCATATTCCACCAAATTTGAGGAGAAACATGAAAAAGGTGATCAAGGCCAAGAGACAGAAGATCCTGGTGAGAATTGCCAGGGTGCCTCGAATCACGACTGTGACTTGGAAAAAAACAACTGAACCTGTTGGAATGGGAAAAGTATTATCAAATGTTATTTTTAAATGCCTTCAACTTGGTGCTCTCACAGTAAAGTTGTCGGTGAAACTTGCATTGAAATGTTAAGGTTATGAATGAACCAATAAAGTTGTTTAAATTTAATGTTTGATTTTACTTTTTTTTTAAAAAAAATGCACTACCATTCCAATTTCTATAACACCTTGCAATAAAGTACATGGAGGTCTACATTCCACAAAGCTATCAATACATGCCTCATCCGATCGAGAATAATAGTTAAGATTTCAGATTGATGACTGTCAGAACATTTCAAAAATTTAAACGATGCACATCCTCAATAAATTTTCTCGGCTGTAGTTTTTTTGCAGAAGGGAGCCATCTTTTAACTATTTACTGTTGGAAATGCTGATAGAAGTTGAATCGATTTAAACGAAGTACCTTTCTATTCAGAGACAAAGCCATTTCCAGATCCTGGTATCGAATTGTTTTTCCAGACATACAGTGCAAATTCTCATTCATTTTAACTTAGTATTTCAATACAGTTAACGTGAAGAGAAAAACGTGGCAGGAATGTACGGTGTTGAGAATTTAAGGTCTTGTTTTCCTTGTATATTCCTGGTGGAAGAGGGGAATGAATATCCAGAAAAAAATTCTTCAGCAGACCCTCAGGATCTAAGAGTTCTTGAGGTGAATGATGAGGTCAATGTAGGAACCACAGATGGGACTGGAGGGGCAATGTTCGCACAAGCCTTATGTGCATGGGCTTGAGTTTCTCAATGCTCCTCCTCAGTTTTGAACGAACTTGGTCACAAGCTCCAGTAGTCTTTGCTCGTCTCTTTTTTTCAAGTAGGTTTTGAACACACCCTGAAATCCTTTATTAAGGTACTAGTGTAACTGGTTTTTGGGCCTCTTACTGATTGGATGAGGTGGAGTTGACATCAGTTGGACTCTAGAGCAAGATTATGAAAACTTCAAATGATACAAAATTTGGTAATGCAGTAGCTAATAATGAGAATGATGAAGTAGGTGAAGTTCAATAGGATGAAGTGGTAAGTGATACTCTTTAGAAAATGAACATGGACACGTAATTCTGAGACACTGACATTGAGGTACAGGACATCCTCTGCACATTGAAAAGGTGGTTTAAAACGTGATGTGTTCCTCGAGTTGTTAAATGGAGGAACTGGACATAAATTGTTGCTTCGGCCTCAGGTGCAATATTAATGGTCTGAGCCCCGCACTTCAGAGGTGACAAAGGTTACGTCAAAGGTGGAGGGTTGATGTTACAAAGCATAATGGACTTGTATTTGAAACTGTGGCTGGAAAAATTAAAACTTCTGTAATATATTGTCCACATCCCAAAGATAACAATAATCCAAGTGTAATAATTTTTTCACATCAGTGTATCATTAATTCTGAAAAGATGACAAAACATGACTTGTTACTGAAAAGTTGGCAGTACTCACCACTAAGGGTGGGATGATTCAAGCTTTGGGTGCTGTCTGCTCACGGTCCTTTTACCTAAACACAAACATGTTTTTTTTTATGAACTTGGCACATCTGAATAATTTTATTAGAGTATATCATAATAAATCAATCTTGAGCAATTTTCCAGCAGTTCTTCTAATACATTCTTAATTTTTATCAAATATTTTTGATTTGCTACCTTTAAAAATAAAGCGTAAAATATAAGTTATAAAGATCCAAGTGCCCAGCTTTATTTCTAGCTTAATGTTGCTTTTAGTAAGTCATTGAAATAACTTGTACTGTTTTAATGCTATCTCCCTTTTTGTGAACTCATGCAAGCTTGATATTTGTAATTCAAGTTTTGAGGTGATACATCGACTAGTAATCAATGCCCACTTCCCATTTCCGTGAAGAAAGTCACTCACCTGTGAAGGTCGGACTACAAGATGGCAAGAGGCCATCTCAGTCACCAACATCCCTGCAGAGACAGTTGCCCAGGCTTTCGTTGACTGTTGGGTTCTGGCCTTTGATGACCCAGACATGATTGCAATGGACCGTGGAAAGCAGTTTGAGTCAGTACTCTTCTGGGCTCTCACTGACCTTTTGGGCTCCAACTGGATTCAGGGGAAGGGTTACCATCCACCAACAAATGGCCTCATCGAACGTATCCATTGTCAGCTATAAACAGTACTGGCAGTGATGCATCCGGTGGAGTGTGGGCCTGCTTGGCATTTGTACAGTGATAAAAGCAGACCTAGGCAGCAGAAATGGTCTATGGCATCACTCTGACAGCACAGGAAATTTGTCGAACCTGCTCCTACTACTAGACCACTTGATCCTGCCAATTATGCCGATCAACTACAGCAATCCATGCAGTTACTTAGGCCGATGCCAAAGCAGCAAGCAGCTACCATACATGCCAGCCAACTTACTAGGCTGCACGTCTTGGTTCGATATGATGCTGTTAGCTGTCCGCTACAGCAAGCATATGATGGCCCTTCCCTTGTCATCCAATGCCAGCCCAAAAGTTTATAGATCCATTGGGACAGAAAGACAGACACTGTACGTCGACTGGTTAAAGCCAACATCGAGAACCATCCGCAAAACAATGAAGGCGCAACAACCCAGCCCATCCTATCAACCACCATCCATGCTTCAGTACCAGATGAGATCCAGCTGGACAATCAACCTGCCAGACTGTTATGTGATGGGACAGATCCACACTCACCACCTCGCATGACTTGGAAGCAGATGGGGGAGGGGGTTGTTGCGGCCACCCACACAGGCATGTTTTGCAAAGACTGGTCGGTGCTGTTGACTCACCACAGAGGAGATGTTCAACAGCCCAAAAGCACCAGTGTGGGCTAACGAGGTGAAAGCTAGGACAGCAGCACAGACACGTACGGGAAGCAGTGGCACATGGCGGGTTTAGAGTGGGGAGTGAGGTTTTAATGAAGACGTATGAAATAAAGAAAACACAACATGCCTTGCTAAGCTCAATAGTGCTTTATTGATGTGGTGAGATTTAGAAAACCCTACATATTCTTCCCTAACTAATTGATAGTATGTCACATCGAGGTCAGTCAACATCGACTACATTCCAGGCATCTGCCTTCATCAAATATTATGGAAAGATCTTATTTTCTTCTCGCATACCATTATCCAAACTGCCCAATCAACTTGACATTAATTCATTTTTGCTTTTTTCTAAAATCTGATAATATTTGGTTTCAATATGCAACCTGTTCTATTAAATAGGCTGGAATCAAACTGGAAGTTCTTCACCAAAAGAGGGACATTTTAAATCCAAATTTTTCCAAAAACCCAATCAAGAAACAATAGGCCCTTGGTTATCACGTTGCACCTTTAATTATCTCAATGAGGGATGGCACCAAAGGAGCACATCACTACAGGAAGGGTAGAGACAAGGGAGTGCTGCAGGAGGGACAGTATTTCTAACCCCATGGTCTGCAGATCGTTGACGGTCTGTGGGCTTAAGGAGTCTATTGTAAGTGAAGGAATAATTAAGAAGGTCTATGGGTGAAAAGTAAATAATGGCAGGAAAAGTAAATAATGTTGTTCTTAAAGATGAGGGAAAACAGGGATTAAAAATTGGGAAATCCCTGAAATTCATATATTTTAATGCCAGAAGTATTGTAAAAAAGGTGGATGAGCTGAAGGTGTGGATTGATACTTGGAAGTATGATGTGGTAGCGATTAGTGAGACATGGTTGCAGGAGGGATGTGATTGGCAACTGAATATCCCTGAGTTTCGTTGTTTTAGGTGTGATAGAGTCGGAGGGGCAAGAGGAGGTGGGGTTGCATTGCTTGTCAGGGAAAATATTACAGCGGTGCCTAGGAAGGATAGATTAGAGGGCACATCCACGGAGGCTATTTGGGTGGAACTGAGGAGTAGGAAAGGAGAGGTTACACTTGTAGGGGTGTATTATAGACCACCCGGAGGGGACCGAGACCTAGAGGAGCAAATCTGTAGGGAGATAGTAGATATTTGTGATAAGCACAGGGTTGTAATTATGGGAGATTTTAATTTTCCACATATAGATTGGGAAACACATTCTGTGAAAGGACTGGATGGGTTGGAGTTTGTGAAAGGTGTGCAAGATAGTTTTTTACAACAATATGTCGAGGTGCCGACCAGAGAAGGAGCAGTGTTAGATCTACTGTTGGCAAATGGGATGGGTCAAGTGACGGAGGTTAGTGTTGGCGAGCACTTCGGGTCCAGTGACCATAATGCCATCAGCTTCAATGTCATTATGGAAAGAGAGAAATCAGGGCCAAGGATTGAGGTTTTTGATTGGGGAAAAGCTAGATTTGAGGAGATGCGAAAGGACTTGCAGGGTGTGCATTGGGACAATTTGTTTTATGGGCAGGATGTAGTAGAGAGATGGAAGTCTTTTAAAGATCAGATTTTGAGAGTGCAAAAGCTTTATGTTCCTGTTAGGTTAAAAGGAGGGGCAAAAGGTTTGAGAGAGCCGTGGTTTTCAAGGAATATTGGAAACTTGGTTCGAAGAAAAAGGGAGGCGTACATTAGATATAAGAAGCATGGAGTTAAGGAGATGTTTGAAAGATACATTGAATGTAAGTGGAATCTTAAGAGAGGAATTAGGAAAGCTAAAAGAAGGTACGAGAAAACTATGGCAAGCAGGGTGAAAACTAATCCAAAAGAGTTCTACAAATATGTTAATGGTAAGAGGAAAGCTAGAGACAAAATTGGTCCCTTAGAAAATCAGAGCGGAAAACTGTGTGTGGAGCCTAGAGAAATGGGGGAGATATTGAACAGTTTCTTTTCTTCGGTATTCACTAAGGAGAAGGATATTGGGAGATGTGGGATAAAAAAAGCAAATTGGGTAAATATGGGGAATATAGAGATTACAAAAGGTGTAGTTTTAAGGCTTTTGAAGAATATAAAGGTGGATAAGTCTCCGGGACCAGACGGGATCTTCCCCAGGACATTGAGAGAAGTGAAGGAGGAAATAGCAGAGGCTCTGGCGGTAATTTTCCAAATGTCATTAGATATGGGGATAGTGCCGGAGGATTGGCGCATTGCGCATGTGGTTCCGTTATTTAAAAAGGGTTCAAGGAGGAAGCCTGGCAACTATCGGCCTGTAAGTTTGGTGTCTGTGGTAGGTAAATTAATGGAGAAAATTCTTAGAGATAGTACTTATAAACATCTGGATAGACAGGGTCTGATCAGGAGCACTCAACATGGATTTGTGGGAGGAAGGTCATGTTTGACCAATCTGATTGAATTTTTTGAAGAGGTGACTAGGAATGTGGATGAGGGTAGCGCAGTGGATGTTGTCTATATGGACTTCAGTAAGGCCTTCGATAAGGTACCACATGGAAGGTTAGTTCGGAAGGTGCAGTGTTTAGGTATAAATTTTAAGATAGTCAAATGGATTGAACATTGGCTGAAAGGGAGAGGCCAGAGAGTGGTAGTGGATAATTGTCTGTCAGGTTGGAGGCCGGTGACCAGTGGTGTGCCTCAAGGATCTGTATTGGGCCCATTGTTGTTCGTTATATACATTAATGATCTAGATGATGGGGTGGTGAATTGGATTAGTAAATATGCAGACGATACTAAGATAGGTGGAATAGTGGATAATGAAGAAGGTTTTCAAGGATTGCAGAGGGATTTGGGCTGCTTAGAAAGTGGGCTGAAAAATGGCAGATGGAATTTAATGCTGATAAGTGTGAGGTGCTTCATTTTGGTAAGAAGAATCAGAATAGGACATACGTGGTAAATGGGAGAGCATTGAGGAATACAGAAGAGCAGAAAGATTTAGGAGTGACGGTACATCATTCCCTGAAGGTAGAAACTCACGTGAATAGGGTGGTGAAGAAGGCTTTTAGTATGCTGGCCTTTATCAATCATTGCATGGAATATAGGAGTTGGGAGGTGATGTTGAGATTGTATAAGACGTTGGTGCGGCCTAATTTGGAGTTCTGTATGCAGTTCTGGTCGCCTAATTATAGGAAGGATATAAACAGAGTGGAGAGAGTGCAGAGAAGGTTTACCAGAATGTTGCCTGGGTTTAAGCATCTGGAGTATGGGGAGAGATTGGACAGATTGGGTCTTTATTCTTTGGAGCGTAGAAGGTTGAGAGGGGATTTGATAGAAGTATTTAAGATTATGAAAGGGATAGACAGAATGGATATGGATAGACTATTTCTGTTAAGAGGAGGAAAGATTAAAACAAGAGGACGTGAGTTAAGAATTAAGGGGCAGAGGTTTAGAGGTAACATGAGGGGGAACTTCTTTACTCAGAGAGTGGTAGCCGTGTGGAATGAGCTTCCGGGAGAAATGGTGGCGGCGGAGTCAATTGTATTATTTAAGAAAAGGTTGGACAGGTATATGGATGAGAAGAAGATGGAGGGTTATGGGCATTGTGCAGGGAGGTGGGACTAGAAAGGGGTGTTTGGTTCGGTGTGGACTAGAAGGGCCTAATGGCCTGTTTCCGTGCTGTAATTGTTATATGTTATATGTTTTATAAAAATGACTGAGAATCTCTAGTCTAAGCGATCAGGCATCAAACATAAAGATAAGTAGGATTGGACAAGAAGGGAATCTTCCTGAAAACCAGAATTTAGTTTGTTTATTCCTCACATTACACATAGCATGGTAAGAAAGGTTCTTCTGTGATCAATCCAACAAGTTATCTCACATTAAAAAGGACTACAATTACAGACTATTGATTTATAAATGAAAACTACAATCAATTACTACCAATTAAGGGAAGCAAGATACCACTTTTGTGGGGTTCATTCAGAAGCTTTTAAGCCCAATGGTGCACACTTCCATACTTGAGCCTTTTACCTGATAAGAGGAGGGAGTGTGTCTGGAGTGCAATGGATTCTTCAGTATGTTGACTGCCTTTCCTTGGCAGTAGGGGATAGCAGTGGTCCTCAACCTTTTTATTTCCATTCACATTCCACTGTAAGTAATCCCTATTCAATCAGTGCTCGGTGGTTAGTCAGGGATGGCTTAAGGTGGGATGTGAGTGGGAAGGGAAGGTTGAGAATCACTGCTCTAGACCCAATCGTTACTGAAATATGTTGCTTGAGAAGAATTGTCATTGGCCCATTTCCTTTGGAGTTATGAAACTGTGCACATAACGAGTCAATAAGGGACGATTAAAACAGGGGTTTTAAACTTTTTAATAAACCAATCTGATCATTAGAAATAATGCAGGGAAGATTTTCCAACCTGCTAGCTAAAATTTTAGAAATTTAATATCAACATTTAATAGTGATATCTATTTAATAAATGTCTTTAAGTATTGAAGAAATTGATGCCTCGTTAAAAAGAAAGTTGATGAGAGGGGAAGGATTAGAAACAATGGAATAATTTGTTGGAAGGAATGAGTTTTGTGGAAGTAATGAGTTCCCTGGGACAAGGGTAGCTGGAACAATCCATGGTATAGCGGAGGATGGAGCTGGAAAATGGGCGACAATTCATCTCATGTGGCCTGATAAGATTGAAAATGTTGCCAACTGTTTTCTGCCCATTGTCGATTTTGTGTTTGCTTAATTATGAGTTAGACATTGTGATTTTGTCTACATAAATAGTTTTCAATGGTTCCCTTTATTGTCATGTAAATAATACATTAAAAATTTATTATGCATGATCCATTTCAACATTTGTCTGCTGTAGGGCAACAAAAGAGCCACCAGGATCGTTGCCCAGTGTCCCTAACAATAATGACAGGAAAAAGAGAAGCAAAAGAGTCCCTTCGGAGATGCTGAGCATCCATGGATTCACCTCCAGTACTCCTGCACTCTCTGCAGCCACATAGACTCCATTTCAAACCATTGGCAATCTGAGCTCCACAACCAAACCTCCTTATGTAATCAGGAAGCCTGAAGCACACGAAACCCAAATGAAATCAGTTGAGAAATTTTTGATAAGTTTCCTTCGTTTTGCACTTACCACTACCCATTTAAAAAGTAGAGTAGTAAAAATTGAATATTTGGCTAGACTTTTATCAGATTATTTGCCATTAACTTTAACTATTGCAATAATGGAAAAACAAGAAAGTGTGTATGGATGGTATTTCATTGAAAATCTCTAGGGGAGGATTGGTTTCCTCCCAAACTCTGCAGAAAATTTAAAGTTCCCTCTTATAATGGATGTATTGGACCAGGTGGTGGAGACCAGACCCTTCCCCGAATCTTTCTCAACTGCTGTAATTACAGTGCTACCTAAGAAAAGTGGAAACCCATTAAAAACTTCATCATATAGACCTATATCACTCCTTAATCCTGATTTTAAAATATTGGCAAAAACATTAGCTCATAGACTGGAACAATGTCTACTAAAATTAATACATAGAGATTTGTCAAAGGAAGACATTCTTCAACTAGTCTAAGTAGACTATTATAATACATATGGCAAAAATCAAACTTGAATCCAAGTATGACCATCTCCCTAGATGCAGAAAAAGCATTTGATTGATTAGAATGGTCTTTCTTATTTAAAACATTGGAAAAATTTGGTATAGGCAGAAAATTTATAAACTGGTTAATAACTCTATTAGTTATAATTTTGGCTTGTAGTTTATGATAATCAGATGTCAGTGTTTTTTACTTTGAGTAGATTGAATAGACAGGGATGTCCTCAGTCTCTGGTGCTTTTTATCCTAGCCATTGAGCCACTGGCAGAGATTAAAAGAAGAGGTCCAGATATTAAGGGCTTCAAAGTTGGACAGGAAGAATATAAAATTAATTTATATGCTGATAATGTGCTATTATATATGTCTGATCCAGCTGAATCCTTGATAAAATTACGAACAACATCAGAAAAATATGGAATACAAGGTTATAAAATAAATATGGAGAAGAGTGAGATAACGCCATTGAAATTTTTTGATTATGAAAGATATCAAAAAGATAAATTAAAATGGATATTAAATGGAATGAATTTTTTTGGAATAATGACATAATAATTCACAGAACTTGTATAAATTTAATTACACTCCTCTTTCATAAAAAAATAGAAAGATATACAGTAGTGGAAAGGCCTGCCAATTACTCTAGTGGGAAGAGTAAATTGTATTAAAATGAATCTGACGCCAAGATTACAGTATTTTTTCAATAGTTGCCTATTGCACTACCTACATTTAAAAAAATTATTGAATAAATACATAATGCAATTCCTATGGAATAATAGTGTCAAGAATTTCATTGAAAAAGCTAACATGGGAGAGGACTTGCTCTTCCAGACATTAAAAAATACTATTTAACAGCACAAGCAAGACTTTTATCATTTTTTTTTAAAAAGAAGACAGACCCTCTTCTTGGATCTGAACAGGATTGAATTCAATAGAAGTGGAATGTTAAGTTAATAAAAAAAAAATGGATAACCCTATATTAATACACATGATTAGAATATGGCAAGAGATAAATGAGTGTATTGGGAAAAAAGGAACATTAAGAACACCATTATGTAAAAACGTACCGCTGCCTATGAATCTAGGTTACAAAATATCGAATTTATGGTACGATAAAGGAATGACATATTGATGATTGTTTATATGGAGGGATCTCATGTCTTTTGAACAGTTAAGAAATAAACAAGGAGTGCCTAATGGGACTTTCTTTTGTTTACTCCAGCTAAGATTGTTCCCAAGAGAAAGGTGGGGGCCAAGTTTGGCCCCACTTGAAATTAGTGAAATGGAATGAACGATTTGGCTGGGGAAACACACTTAAATTTATATTTAAGATGTACTTTGCTCTCCAGCATGAAAGTGCAAAACCAGATTTACAGAGATCAAGAGAGAGATGGGAGCCGGATCGAAGTGTAGCAACAATGGGAAGATGTTGGTCTGATTGGTGTTTGGATAGCATAACATCAATTATAAATGCAAGATACAGATTAGTGCAATATAATGTCCCACATCAATTCTATCTTGCACAGAAGTTGCATCAATCAAAATACAAAATATTGGAAATGTGTTTTAATGTGGGATAGAAATAAGAATGTTTTTACATGTTGCATAATCGTGTGTGAAGGTTAGACCTTTCTGGCAAGATATTACTGAAATATTAATACGGATAAAAGGTCTAACCTTCACACACGACTATGCAACATGTAAAAACATTCCTATTTCCTTCGTAGATGATCCAGACCGTTACCTTTTGGGCAACTATATTGTAATAAATTCAAAATTTTATTTGTTAAATAATTAGCAGTGGCTAAGAAATGTATTGCAATTACTTGGAAATCTGACTCCCCTCTCCAGATAGCACGATGGACTGCTGAGATAAATAGTTGCATACCTATGGAAAAAAATTACATCCAACTGAAAGAACAAATATGACAGATTTATTAAAATATCAGAGCTGTATTTGGACCATGTAGGGCCTCAATTGTAATTATAAAAAGGACAATAAAGCAAATGACTTCCCCATATATAATTTTTGATAACCAACATAAATGTGAGCCCTGACGGTATGTGGATTTATATTGTGAAGTGGGGGGGGGGGGGGAAGGAGAGAGGGGGTTTTTGTTTTGTTTTTTAAAAAAAATAAGTTTAATTTTTATATATATTTAATATTAAAGGCTTTTTCTAAGTATTTATTATATATATATATAAAAATATAAAATATTTTTAAAGAATTTCTCATTTGGGTGAGGATCAGCCTTCATCATGAAGGCTGATCCATGGCTTTCCAGTGTTAGTTTTTTTTCTTTTGGATTAGTACAGGGGGTTTTGAACTATAAAGTCTATTTTTTTTTAAAATTTGAGAAAGGGGAGATGAAGACTTATTATTTAACGGGTTGTTGTATATGGTAATCTTTTCAATCACACATCCTTATTCTCTCCATGCATCGTCTATTGTATGTGTTATATTAAAGCAATAAAAAGATTGAAAAATAAAACATGCTTTTGTGTTTTCCAGTTCTGATGATCATTGACCTGAAGCATTACCTCATTACAGAGATACATAATCTTTTAATTACTCTGGGACTGACTTACTTATAGATTGTGGCCATTAAATTGGTTTAGTCGGGGCAATTATTGCCTGAATGCTAACATTTCCAGATCAGCAGGTTAGGGAAATCATTTTTTTTTAAATTGCAAATCATAGACATTTAATACAACCTACAGTTGTTCCTTCTAACCCACATCAGTGCTACTACATTGATCCAAAGAATCTATCCCTGCATATTGATTACTTCAGATATGTTCTATGTGCAATAATACACATTACTAAGAAGGGCTCTTGAATCAGAACTGATGTATTTATTGCACATTGATCCATTAAAAGCATGCATGTATTCACAATAAGGTCACTGCCAATATAACCTTCAAAAATAATAAGTGAATCTGGTTTGATCAACACACACCCAACTGTGCTACAGCACAAATTCTTGGATTAGCCACCTTTCTGTAGAGGAGCTGACCCCCTGGAAGAGATGGGCAGGATTCACTGGACAATGAAGATTTTGCTTTCTCAACACTTGTGTGGATTTTGGGGTGCAGATCACAAAAATCACCTTAAAACTTTCCTATCATGTACCGTATTTCAGATATACCTTTTTTTTTTTAAATGATTTCATGCCATATTTAAAGTCTATTAGTATTGTTTTGGTCAGTCCAAGCATGCCTGAGCATGCACTCAGTGCAGGTTCGAAGATCTGCTTGTGAGGTTGGAAAAAATAGCTTGGAAGGCATTTAAAGATGTTTTGAGAATTTTCTTGGCATCGACAGAGCAGCAAACTACATCCAGTTGATTGACAACGTGCTTCAAACCTACAAAACTACGAAGTGCAACATGTCATTGAAAACTCATTTTCTGTGTTCTCTCTTGGACCTCTTCCCTGCTGATCCAAGTGGTCAGTGACCAACGTGGTGAAAGTTTTCATCATGACATTGTGACCATGGAAAAGCATTTTCAGGGCAACTAATATTCATTAATGCGAGCCGACTATTGTCGGACTCTGACATGAAAGGCATCAGCTGCTGAGTACAAACGTAAATCAGCGGCAAAACATGTTTACCCGTTGAACAATGTGATTAAACATTGTCTATTCAATAAAAGTTAATTTACTGCTTCTCTGACTTCCTACTTGATACAGCAAATCGGAAATCATCTTTGTGTTCATCTTGAAGTTGACCATCATAATCTCCAATTTATTTCTTTCAGGAAATAAACCTTTTGAAACATTTTGTTGTCCAGTGTTCTTGGAAAGTTGAATTGTCTGTTTATCAATCAGATGATAGCAAATGGGATGAATAATATTGACAAAAGGATACCTGGTTGAAGAAGGTCTTAAATAATTTGGCCTCATCTCCAAATGTACGCTCTAGATTCTGTGATTTTTTTTTCCCCCAATGTTTTTCCTTGATCATTTTACTTTATATAGTGAGAGCAGATACAAATGGGTCATAATTATTAGAATTATTCATTTTAACTAAAAATTCTACCAACCATTTACATTAGGATCAGGTTAAGCAAAAAAAATGAAGGCACAATTAAAGTAGGAGATTTTGTCAGGGATTTGTAAGCAAAAATAATTATGATCTTGCAATAAAACACTTCCTTATCAATAATAAGTCAGTATTTATTAATCAGGCTCTTATGCATTATATTGCTCAATTTCAAAAATGTTAAATTTTCCACATTAGCAGATATTCCAAACCAAAGTACAATATTAATTTAGTACAAAAACAAGCAATTCAGCAAACATTTTTTTTTACATTTACATTCTCCAAAAATACAAATCCATTGTTATTCCTCACTCTTTGGGTTTTGGAGACATTCTCTTCCTTTGGAAGCAACTGTAACATTTTATTTTCTGTTTTCACTTCAGAATTCAGGAATGAAGACATTCCCAATTACACATTTAAATATATTCTTTAATATAGTACATGCTGCATAATTTATCTCCAATTTTCCTGCCCCAAACCCTTGGCTTCACATGTAAGGCCCATGGAATATTAGAAAAAAAAAGCACTAGAATTTTATCTTTTTTCACTGTACAAGCTACGTAGGTGATGTGCTTAGCTTTTTTGAAGTTGCATATGGAGTCAAGTTGCAACAGTTCAACACAAGCCAATTGTGCTGTATCAACATGTGACTGGATATATACATTATATTGTGTGCAGCTTAAATATTGCAAGGTCCATAGCAAAGGGCTCATTTTATTCTCATCATGTTGGCCATTTGTATCTTTAAACATTAACCAATTACCAAAAGTATCAATCTTCAGGATATGAGCATCGTGTCCAGAGCCCTGTGCCTGGTAAAGACAACATTTTGAAAGAATACATGTTTAAATTAATCAGGTAAGCAGAATTTAAAGTAGCTTTTCCCTAAAGGAGGAGTACATCCAATTATTGATCTGCAAAGTCATATTTCAGCTCCTATGGTATTGTTGATTTCAGCCACTGCTCCAGGACAGAATCTTTCATTTTTCCAACATTTTTATAAATATAGAGATATGAAAAAAAATTCAGGTAGAATTCCAGCAGGGCTGCCAAAAAGGAAGTTGTCCCTAAAGGAAAGGATATTCCAAAAGATCCAAAAATTACATGATACACAAACATAGTTTCCTTGTTATAGCGAAGTTAAAAAAAAACAAATAGTTATTGGTGGTGATATTTATCCTCAACATGTAATAAATCTAGCTAACAAAAGGCTCAGCGGTCTCTGCTGCCCATTTTACTAGGTTCTCAATAGAAACACTAGCCAACTTGAATGGATGTGGAGCATTCCCAGAGTTTTAAAATAACCAAGTTGGCACGAAAAACTCAAGAGTATATTCAAGCCCATGTAGACAGATATATTTCTGTCACACCTACACAATATATTGTCCCTGTGGCTCCAAATTATAAATCTATTCAGTAATATAGCCATTCTGCCTCAGTCTCCCTGAAGATCCTGATGTTGACATTTCTGTTCATTTCACTGTGTTAGCTTACCAGTGTAGGCAAGACAATCCTGATTGGTTCAACCAGCTGTTGTGCAATAAAATTAAAACACTTGAAACCAGCGCATGTTATGCAATATTTTATCCTAATATATCTTTCTAAACCAAAATTCAGAAAACAGTTTCTGCAACAGTTGTCCAGTTAAATGATTATTCAAAGAAACAAAGTGGTTTGATTCCCAGATTGCATAGAGCCTCCTAAAAGCAGCAGTAGTACGAACAAGCAGACAATACAGCTACAGTAAACAAACATGAAAAGAACTAATATTTTGAGAATGTAATCACATTACTATCCCTTGAACTCATCCCCTAATGCTCGCATTAATAGACATTTTTTCAAATTATCTACAATACAAAATGACAATCTATTCTTTATACAATCACAATATTTCAAAAGTAATATGTACAAATTAAAGCAAAATTTACACAGATTTTTGCAATACAAGAGTGCGAGAAGAGCACACAATTGCAAATTAATTAACCTAAAGTGCTTCAACTTAAAGATTTTTTTTTAAATTGCAAGAGACTAATAATTTTTCTCATGTGTGCATATATTAAACTCAATAGATATTTTGGATGAAATTTTAGTTCAGCAATTAAACATTACCATAGAATAATACTCCATCACAATTTTTTAAAACCCTCAAAATATTCAATGTTTTTAAGAGCTTTCAAATTGGATTAAAAGAGGTTTCAAGAGATGGAGGAAGAATGGGTGGAGGGCAGAATAAAAGATGCTTGATGGATCATCAGTAGAGAGGATTTGCTAACTTCTAAAGCATACTAAAGGTCACTTAAACCAGACAAGATAGTTGTCATTACCACAAGATTTTAGCATAGAGTTGTTCTATTACCTTAAAACATGATTTTTCAGATAGCTACCACAATTTCTTTACTCTGAGAGGTAACTATGATAAAGTTTAATGTTGTATGTTGCACTTGGGTGAAAATGACAAACCCAATGCACTGCACAAATGGCCCATTTCTATACCTCATTTGATAAATCAATAGGGATGCAAAACGTAACTGAACTCATAAGACTGCAAGTTGGATCAGTGAACCTACACGAGCTATAAATCGACAACATTCTAACTCTAGGCTTTGAAAAGCAAAACAGTGATGCCGCCCATAGCAGTGTTCCTCACTACATTAGGGGGTCAGGAAAGCCTCAACACAGAAACAAAAGAATCAACATTCATTACAACATCAGTGCATCAAAAATTAGGTCTTACAGTAAGGTGCATAAAGTATATCCAGCCAGAAGCCCAAGAGATATAGAGGTGGATTTGTCTGAAACCAAAATACATTACTTTTAACCTTAAAATGCCCTACTGCCATTTTAGTTTTGATATTATGCTAATGGCTAGAACAAGGGAAAGCAATTACAGCTGCAGCTCCTCAGTTTCAACTTTCCATTAAATATGATGTGTTTTTTTCTTAAACTCCTTGCAAGTGGATGGGTCTCTGAATAGTTTGACACGCATGCTTAGGCCAATGGTTTGTTCCCGGCTGACTTTTTAAGTTTGTTTTCAGACGGCCTGGTCACTGATTTTCTCAAAATATTCTGGATCAACAAGTTTACGGGGAATTTACAAAACGACATCATCTCCAAGATGGCCACTCATCTGTTTCACACTTCTTGCAAAACCAAGTAATGCTTTAATTGCTTGTCAACTGGAATATTACAAGTTACTCACTCATCCTATGAAGTGAAAATATTATTTGGACTCTAACTACAATGCACCTAGAGATCCACAGATTTGAGGGGTTGAACAAGAGTCAAGAATAAAAAAAAAGTGCTTGTTGAAGATGGTGCTCACATCCTGATGGAAATTGGGTATTAAACTTTATCTTAAGCACATCATAGGTTCTCCAGCCAGGGAGAACGATAACACACATTTACAGACTCAGGACACGGGATTGTAATGGGTGGAAGGGGAAGAGGCAATCTTATCTCTGAAATGAATATCCAATCCCCAATTTTTAATCTCACTACCCCCTCCCCACCTGATGCAAGATCACAGCATTTAAAAACTTAAATCTTCACAATTTGGAGTGAAGGGGATGCACTGAGAGACTGAATTTGTATAGCTTTTACACTTAACAAATGAGACATTTGTTTATAATTAGATATAGTTTTATAATTGGATAAAACCTCAAATCTGCAAATCAATTTTAAAATCAAGAATTAGTTCATCATCCAGGAATCTGCTGTGTTTTTCCTTTTGATCATTTAAGCAGGAAAAATTGCAACCACTCGATGGCACTAATAAACTCGATGGCACTAATAAACGGCAATGATAACTACCTTATTTGTGGACTGGGAAATAACGTCACTCTCACTACTTTAGATTTTCGATGTGTACTATTTAAAAAAAACACTATACTTTGAAAGCCTTACTCACCATGACATTAAACTATGTGTGCATTTGAATTCAAATTCCACTACAGTTTAAACATAAATTCAGTCAAGTCAGTATGGTCTTCCTTTATACTTGCTTTACATTAAGCTGATTTTGAATGAAAGCATTGACTAAAATTATATCAGTTGATGCATTCCTAATCATCAATTTTGATTAGTGAAAGTAGTAAAATTAGAATGGTTTGAAAATACTTCATAATTTTATTCACAAATTATTTCACCAATGTTACTGTTTTACGTACAGATCTTTGTTGCTTTTTACTGAAAGCAAATTTTTATCATTCTCATTGAATTCTAATGAAACATGTTCAAAGCTCAATGTATATTACTGATTTAAATTTTCCATGTCTCTATTTCTTCTGCATTGCCCCATCATTCTGCTTTTTTTTTATAAAGTCAATTTATTCAAAACCAATATCAACATTGTTTTAAAAGGACAATGAACAATTTCTAAAGATGTTGTTCAATGTCTGCAATTCAAAGTTTATTCAGAAGATTCACATGAATTCTATCAATTGTACTTTTAAACTCCTGACTTTTAAAGACTGAATAAAAAGACAATTTAAAATACAGCTATGGAAAATACCTAATAATTTAAATTTTGTAGAGTAAAATAAAACTAAGGATAATGGAGCAAACTTCTTGGATTAAATACCGAAGTCCAAATACTGAAAGTCGTACAGTTCAAACATCATACCCTTCATTATATATATTTTGCAAGTCACCAGAATAGTTTGTAAGGGGTGATGGATTTTCAAGGTACTAGAATGAAATATTTGCAGGGCTTGCCTGACGGAAAGAGAAGGGGATCATTTACTGAGTACAGCATATTGGAGGGACCTGATAATAATTCAATGGGCTGAATGGCATTTTCCATATTCAATGAACTACAATTCAACATGAGTTCCCCAATGGAAACACCGTAGCAGAACACTAACCTACACTGCACATCAGAGACGTCAATCTTAACCACACTGCCTTGTTCAAAGGATTTGTGAAAGTTGAGCACTTTGGCACAGGAATGAAGACTAAAGTTGGTATTAGTAACTCAAAGAATGCCTTGGCTGCCACTGTTAAAAAAGCCACTTTATGTGCAGATAAATAACACCTTCCCCATGGAACTGAATTTATGTTGACCATAACAGCTACATTGTCTACACCTCAAATATCAATAGAAGTTCAAGAACAAATTCAAGTTTCCTCCACCATCAATCGCATTGGTCAAACAAACAGCAGTTTTTTCCAATGTGTTGCAGTTGAATCCAAAAGCATGGGAAAGAAATAAGTCCACCACCACCAACTGCTTCAATTTAAATTCAGTGAAATGAGAAAGTATGGATGTTGAGGGAATACCAGAGGACAACTGAGTGAGAAAGTGAATGAGGAAAGATTAATAAAGTAGAGGTTTAACATTTACCATTTGAAGAAGCAAAAGCACCCCACACATGGAAAGCCAGTATCTGAACATTTACCAAGACTCCTTGGTTCCAATCATTTAATCAACAAATAAAAACTGGAAGTCAGTTATTTTCACATCGCTGCTGAATCTCTCATGAATAGTGTTCAAATTAAATTCTCACGATAAAAGAAAATATTTTATCTGGATTTTGATCAATTACAGTAAATGACCTGCAAATAACCACCACAGCTAATTCAATAGGAAAGCAAATCTATTAGTATGGCTTTACACTTCCCAGTGCTAATTACACTAAATTAATAGTCCATCAAAATAGATTTTGATATCTGTATTATAAAATGACACCAGAATAAACTCTGAATACAAACAATCATTTAATTACATTTTAATTGCACCTTCCAGCTAAGTAACACCAAAACAAAAATTGCTGTTATTGCACAAACTTACCAAGGAAAAATTTTAGGCAATTGATTGAAATCTCTTTTCCAAATTACAGTCAACTCCTCTTAATTCAGAACTTCACTTTGCTCTTATTTTTTTTAAATTCAACCTAGTGAACATTTGAATATTTGTTTAGCTCAGAAACTGAAACAGTTGTCTGAAGCAGACTGATTTTTTTTCATATAAACAGGTCACTGAAAAGATTCAGAATCTGCAGTCGTTTCATGATACCACCTAAACCTTGAAATTAAAAACAGCAACACTGCTTTAAAAAAAAATGCCTGATGGAATCAATGGTGGCATACAAAACTTATAAATCACAATACAACCAAAATTTGTTTCTGAAGAGCATCATTGGTGTTGGTATAAGAATGCCTCTAACACCAATACTTCTATGTTACCTACTGGTCCTCTAATCTTTACAATTTATCCCATAGTAAGAGGATGGTTAGGGTCATTAATTCGCCTTTTTTGAACCTGTACCCAACCTCACTTGAACTTTGTACTTTCCCCAGTTGTTATTTATTAGTAACCATTCACATATTTATTAGCCTAAACCTTGAGTGTGAAAATTAAAGAATTTGTTTATCGAAGTGAAGCCCGAACTCAGACTGGAAATTTACAGCCAGTATTTTTCAGGAAACATTACTTTTCAAAACAGAAATTCATTGATTATACAAATGACTTAAGATATGCAATAATCCAAAAATGTAGAGACAGCATCCAAAATAGTTTAGCTGGTAAATAAACAAGTTACAAATTTAAGATGCATTCATGGATGAAGGTTGTCAGAATTAAGTGCTCACATCTGTTTTAACCTTTACCTTGAACTTAATTTTTTTGAAATAGATTTTTAGGTCTGATCTCAAGGACTCATTCATGATATTTTCAAACATTTTTGACGATTTAACCTCTAACATGCTACATAGTCTTTCCCAACCCATACCTAATGAGGTGTTTTTTCCTTACTCAAATCTCACTTTTTAAACTTTTAAACATTTCAACCCACGAGTCTGTGCCACCCTAATTATACTTCAGTAACTTAAGTTTTGAACAGTGGGAGGAAACCAAGCCCACAGAGAAAACCCACACGGACATGGGGAGAACGTACAAACTCCTTACAGACAGCGTGGGATTCAAACCCTAGTCCCAATCGCTGGTGCTGTAAAGGTGTTGCACTAACCAACCGTGCCCTTGAATCCAAGTGTCAGCGTAGGCAGATTTCGACAAAAACACTTTCTGTCCCATAATAGTCAGCCAGTTACTAGAAAAGTTCTCCAAATTGCACCACAATCTTTGCACATCCAAAAAAGATAGCATGACCTTAGATAAACAGTGCTATTTTCCCAACTCAGACATTTAAAACTAGAGTGATGTTGCCCAAACCCTCAACAACTTACAGGTAACAGATATTCAGTCCATCTGAGCAGAACTTGTCCTCACCTCCTGCTGGCAGAACTTGTCCTCATCCTCAATAACTTCTCCTTTGACTCATCCCAGCCTAACCTTCAGTCCAATTGACCAGGGCCCAATGATCCCTGTGAGAGTTTGAAAAATAAAGTGTACTGAATCTTTTTTGTTTTTTTTAAAAAAGAGTTCAATTTTGTGCAGCTTTAGTTAGAGGTTTGAAAGAAAAAATGTTTTTTTTTGAACAGACTTCTGATTTCACGAGTTAATATAGGTGAGGATATTTGATTTAAAAGGTGTTTTGTGGTGTTACTTAATAATTGAGGTTATGGTAGCAGCACAATTATTTGTTACATCTTTTATCCTCTAGTTCATCCCGATGTTTTGAATTTCTGAATGCAATATGACAAATGGAAAGTAGAAGCAGTGTGGTCCTAATAAGAATATCCAGAATTAACTCAACACATTCTAAGATGCTAATTAAAGCCTTGGTAAGGTTCCACATGTGACCTATTAAATCAAGACCCTTGCAAATTGATCTATTTCTTACATTCCTGTTTTCAGCTCCCACATTCCATTGGTAATTCTACTGAACGTTCACATGCCAGTACAAATGGAATCTGCATAACTAGTAACTTTACCAGTTTCATTTGGAAGCAGTTATTTAATATGCATGCATCACCCATTCAAATAACATTTATGGGAGAAAAATGCCACAGCAGTAAATGTGTATATTAACAATCACCCAATTCTCAATTGATAATTGTTGGGAACAAATTAAAATACATTATAAAATGTACTTGCACATTCTATAGAGGTTTAGTAATGGTAACTCATGTGTTCTATTTTTTCTAAGGAGTGTGAATTTCCTTGAACAATTCTTAAAAAAAATTAAGAAAAAGTACAGGGCATTGTGCCGATAGAGAGAAAATATTTATTTCTCCAGAAATGGCATGGTGGTCAGTATAGCATAGAGCCTGCTCAAATCCTATGGTTTGATTTAAGCTCAAAACAACTTTTCTTATGACACGAGCAGGAGCAACCCATTCCCAGAGACTTCTTTATGATAGAGAGTTGCTTGTGCGTGCTAAACAGTGCTCAATTGTAACAAGGTTCATTTGATAATTTCTTTGTCTGTCAGAAGTTAGATCAAAAGAATCTGAACATTTTGCAGCTTATTCAATGACTTGGGTCCAGATCCAGCATCATTCTTTCAGATTCTTACCGATTTGAATCTAGGGAAACATGCGCACTACAGCAAATTGTATTTTATTACTTTAGGGTATCTGTGTTTTTACTGTAATCACAACTTCTGCAGATTTTCATGATTCACTTCACAAGAGGATTGATCAGAAAGTATGCAAATTTGCAGTGCTTTCATGTTGCAGTTCTGTCTTTGGTCACTTGGAGCACAAGTGAGCATGTTGTTAAACACTTGTGGCACAAGTCAATGCTCTACCAAGCCTTTGTCTCATTTTGCTGGTTCATCATTTCTTTTCACAAAGAAATAGTAGCTCTCTGACACGAGATCAGATGGATTTGGATGGCACCACTGGTTCTAAGTCTGTGGTCTGCCCATCCATACTACAGCCAATTAAGGTGAACACCAAAAACTGCTTCCAAATCAATCAACAAACACCGCGAGGTTTCCTTTGCATCAGCATGGCTGATTTTTGCCATTTATTTTTGGTGGAATTATTCCAATCACATTTCCCCCTTTTTCAAACGGAGACTCCGAATACAATCCATGTCCAGGCAAACTTTCCAAGGCTGTTCAAAATATAAACTCTGAACTGAACCCAGAGCAGAAGTTAATCATCTGTTTGCACAAAGCATTTTTAGGAATTATTTTAAACGAAAACGCTCAGAGGAAGTGACACTTCTGCTTAAAAGGGTCCCAGTTTTTTTTTTAAATTCTGCATAAATAAAAACTGGGATTTTTTTTGGAAAAGTAATTAGAAAAATCAGCCTCTAATTGAGCATAATTATTTGGAGAAATTGCTGCTCTAGTCTATTTCTTCTTTTACCTTCTGCAGCAGTACCTGAATGTCACTTGCCTCAAAACTAGACAAACTTGAAGGGGTTCTTGGACTCTCAAGAGAAAGAAATGCAGTAACATCCATATTGTTCATGCCTGGCTGGAGTTCACTCTGTAAGGGTGGCTGTGTTGCCTCACTGCTTCCCTCAGAGCTGGAAGGAAAAGTCTGAGCCTGCTCCTGATCAGATGGAATCTGAGAAGCATCAGCTTCCCGCGATGGATTTTCCTTGTTGCTGGCTGGTTTTTCTTTGCTCAAATCACGGCAGGCACACTGACACTGACAGGACTCCTCTTGCTTGATGATAATGACAGGAACACTCAACCCTATCTGCTGCACTGGGTTTCCTGGAGGAATAAGAAATAGGTGAGGCAACTGGAGACCACTCTTGTCACACTTAAACTACAGTTGGTCTGTTGGAACCTGAAATTTTGTGGTAAGTTTTCAGTTAAAAATTCCAGGACAGGACTACCACAAATATAAATATGTGCTAAATTTTTGGTGCAGCCAGAGAAAGAAAAATGATTTCAATTGTTTATGGAACCTTAAACTCCAGTTTGTGACAACTGACCAGGTTAGATGGAAAGATGAAAAGTTAGTGAATAGCAGTTCCACAAAGGTCATCTTTTATTAGATACACAAGTGGGAAATGTATGCCAGTCGTGCAAAGCAACCTGTACATTTGGAGCAATTATTGTGCAGTCTTAGCAGGGATAGGACCCAAAATGATTGTTGCTATTTCCACTTGCATATATACGTCCAGCATTTTCTCTTTTTGTTACAATAGTCAGATATCAATCCCTCATGATTTTGTCATGCAACAACAACCATGTTATTGGGCATCACCACAAATAAACAATGAATTCTTGGAAATTAATCTCTGACTAGTGTAGGGGGTCTCCAAATTAGTCAATATCGACTCCCAGGAGTCGATGTGATCAACCAAGGGGCCAATAAATTCCAGAGCGTCTATTACATGGGGATTCAGGTCAATTTAATATAGCGCCTATGGCAGTGTTGGCCAAACTCTCGAGAGAGTGGAGTTTGGTAGCCATCATGTTGTCTTTGGTTTTGGCCTATACTGTAGTTGAGAGGGAATGGGAGGATGAAAATAGGTAACAGGTACGTCCAGCACACCGCCAACCCCCTGGTCCAGCGCCGCCATCACCTCTCCCCACCCACCCCCCCCAACCCGTTCAGTGCCGGGATTCAATGCCTGGGGTTCAATGAGCTACCACGTAGTCCCTGAAGAGGTCAATGGTCTAAAAAGTTTGGGGACCCCTGGACTCGAGCGTAAAACAGACACAATATTGTATAACTAATGTAGCATATCATTTATCCAAGTGGACAAAGACCAAAGCTGAGATATCCTGTTATAATTCACTTTATGAATTAATCGATTTAAATTTTTAACCTAATACTTGAAATTTACAGTAATTTTAAAAAAATACAGTAAAAGAAATTATTACCGGTATTGCCTGTAACTGGTATTGCTGTGGTAAAAAACACCTTTTCTACTTTAGAAGCCTGTTGCTGAAGAAAAAAAAACTATTAGAAAAATGAACATTTGGTTTTATAAAATTGTTCAGTTTTTCATCTAACAAGATAAATCATTCATACAGGAACAACAGGACATTCATCTGTGAAAAGTCTAGAATTCAAACTTGTAGCAGTTGGTTTCTCATCAACAGTGAGTTTGAAAAAGACAGGCAAATAAAAATATTCATGAAATGACAGTGGAGAAAACTAAATTAATTAAAGCACTAAATTGCCTGAGTTAATTAAATTTTACTTTTCTTTATTACAATGAAAGGTAGGCAAGAACAAGCACGTAGATGGATTTGAAATTGAAAATTCAGCTTGCACAAAAGCAAAATGTACAAAAGTACGTTGCAAGATCAGGTGTGGGTCTATCCATTGCAGTCTTGCTTCTGGGTCACACAGTTGCAAGTTGAGGCCCATTCAAGAGGCCAAGCACAAATACAGGGTCAAGTCTCCAGTACAGTACCAATTTGATTGGAACAGCATTTTTGGAAGCCTCATTTGCTTTGTCAGGGTAGATGTAAAGATCCCATAGCTTTATTTTAGAATCAAGCAGGCAAACTGTCCCTGGTGCCTGGCTAATGTTTATCCTTCAGTTAACATTCTAAAAATAAAGATTATTTGGACTTCATTGGATTGTTGTTTGTGCAACCTGGATGACAGAATGTTGGGTGTCTTTTTTCCTACTACATTATACTGTCTCTGAATCAAAAAAGTGCTTTGGAGCTTCTAAAGTCCTGAAGGTTCTGAGCGTATGCAAGTCTTTTGCAAGTCTTTTTTTTAAACCCTCACTTCACAGCCAAAACATCTTTGATATGCAGTCCAGAAGGCAGCCAAGTACAAGGATTGAGCCATCTTCACACAGCAATATTCCACTAATTAAATAAATGGCTTTAATTGCAAGGGCAACACACAGTGGGTAACCTACCCATGTTTTTGGAACTTAGAGGTAACTGGAGCAAATGGAGAAGTCACAAAGTCACAGAAAGAATGCAAAAACGCCATACTGAAGCAACTAGCACCAGGCTTGAAGCCAGTTCCTGGAGTTGCGAGTAGAAGCACTAACTGTCAATCATTTACAATATTTTGATTTGGTAAACTGATTAAACATCTAGTCACTCAATGCAAAGATTCTGTTGGATGATTTTGCACTTATCACCCTTGGAGACTCAGTAAAATTTTACATTGAGGCTAATCAAGAGGTTTTTAAAACTTGCATGGGAACTGTGAAAGTAATAAAATTCTTAGAGGCCCCAAGTGAACAGCATAAAAAATTCTGAAAAGGAACATTATTCACTTGAAGACTTACAATTGCATTGTAACTTTCAGGTTTTTGAGCCCTGTTTAGTTTGTAGCACCTAATTTATTCATTGAAAAGCCCACAAACTAATGCAATAATTACTGTTTTTTTTAAAAAAAAAGTTAACATTGATCCAGTGTTAAACACTAGAAAGGACACCAAGGACAATTATCTCTGAATTTCACCCAAAGAGCCTTTTATATTCAGCTGGGGAAAAAGATTTCATCTAACACAAAAAACACCACAAGCTCGCAATGAGAAAAATATAGGTAAAATCCATATTCAGAAAACTTATTTGCAAACAGTTGCATTCTGATAATTTTGTCTAAAAGTCTCAGTTGGTTCCCACTCCCTTTCTTCCCACAATCTTTTTGCACTGGATTTTAGTAACTAGGTTAAAACTCTAATCCCAAAACTTTAGCCAAAATAAAACATGCTCAAAGAAGTTTAATTTTCTTCCACTGCCCTCATCTGGAAAAGGTAATTAATGCTGTATGAATCAACTCCTTCTAATCAATATCCTACAATTTCATGATATCAATCTTGGAATTGCCACCAAAATCTTTCCTCTGCAATGAAACTGGTCAAGATAAATTATATTGCACTAAAACTAATATAATCTTGATGAACTGCTTACAAAGGTTTGAAATTTCTCTCGAATTTCCCCAGGGTTTTCACTCAGAACAGGTTATAAAATAACAAGAATTCAAGAGTGCAAAGTACAAAGCAGACTCATTAGGCACAGACTTTCAATTCTGAACTCGATTGTTATTTGCAAAACTGATTTTGAACAATAAACCCTGTACCACACCCACCTAATAAAACTGGAAACCAATGCAATTATGTCTGGTCCAAGCAATTTTCTACCAACATGTAACCTTAAAAACAAGTTCCAAACAGACACAGATAACTTCCAAGAATGCATGCCAATATTAGATAGGTCCAGGTTCACCTTTAAAGTCATTTTTTTTTTAAACCTGGAAATTAATTACAAATTTCATCTCTTTTTGGTAACAGTTGAAATAATGAGAGATTGTGGAAAGGACAAAGCTACGGGAGAATCCAGATCAGATGGCAATGATTTTCAATCAAACCAACTACTGTATACCAAAATATATAAAAAACATTTTTGGCTGGTGGAAATTTTCTTGGTGAACAATTCTAATCATGATCAGCAATGAGTGAGACAGCAAAAAATTAAAACAGTGGGCTTCAAACTTTTTCTTTCCACCCACATCCCACCTGAAGCAATCCCTTCCTAATCAGAGAGCATCGATGGCATAGGGAATACTTAAAGTGGTATGTGAGTGGAAAGAAACCATGCCGGAAAGTAGACTTCCCGGCATGGTAAACCACTTAAGCCTCTTGGAACAGAAATAAGTTCTGAGGTTGTTATGCATATGGAATGGTTTTGAAGAAAGGCAGGAGGATTTGCAGCAATGAAACCAAAACCATGGTGATGCCACATCATATGATGTCAGAGAACCATAAAATGAAGGCAGAGACACATTTTGGACACCACCAAAGAAAATTGACCTTCCTGTGAAAAGACACGATTGGAACAGTAGTCTCTGGAAAGAGAGGGAGATGCTGTTCTATGTTGTATCATCCTCATAGGAGATACACAACATAAGTGGCTTTTACATCGGTAAGACTACTTCCGACTGCTCTTTTAAGAAGAGAGGCATCCTCATTTGTGTCCAGAAGATGGTCACTCCTGTTTGAGAACAAAATCCTTGGGAAGATCACAATTCTGCAATCCCAACAAGATAAAGGGAAAATGTGAAATCATTTGTCAGAAGAAATATATTTCTGAAAGAAAACTCATCAAGAGACTTGTGAGTTTAAAGAAATCTGAAAATATAATGTTTAACAGTGCTTCATAATTACTTCTGAACTGCGATTTAAAAAGATCTCAAATTCAACAAGATGTTTGAAACTGGATTTTAAAATTGACTTTTTCCAGAATCAAGCTTAAACTGTAATGGTTTGAATTTAATCGCACAGTCATATATCGTGATAAGTAAGAAATGTTATGTTATTAAGAATTTAATGAAAAGAGTTTAAGGACAACAGCCAGCAAGCACGGTCTTGGAACAGACCACTGTGGGGTAATCCCGCATCACTCTGGCTGTCGAACCTCGCCCTCCACCAGGCCCAGTGGCGTGGGACCCAGAGGGAGGTGTTTGTCCTGGGAAAGCATTCGCCTCCAAGTCTTTGCCCCGGCACATGGTGTTTAAAGCTCCATGAAAAACAGAACAAAAGTTCTGTGAGGACAGAAGAGCTACAAGGCACCGTGTTCATCTTTGCTTGGGAAGGGATGGGCCATGAAGGAGAGAGAGAGAGAATAAAAAATTATTTTGAATTTACCATTGTCTGGTGAATTTTACATTGCTGTTCCTGAGTTAGTACTAGCAAGGTTTTGTTAGTTCATAACAGAAGGTTAGTCTAGAGTACCCATTTTCAACTTTTTTTTGGCTATGGCCCCTTTAGGACTCTGCTCATACTTTAAGGGCCCCCTTCCTTGTGAAGCAGTTACATTTTTTTTCCCCCCCCCATACTTCTACAGACTATATGAAAGAACAAAAAATATTGATGTTACATGAGGTGAAAAGAAAATAAGACTTTTACTTACATGTGGTGTAAGGCTCAATGGGTGGGGGTGGTGGGCAGGTTGTGGAGCTGCTGTTAAGAATGGGTAATTTAGAGTGCAAGGTCGATTCTACCAATGAAATTAATTACATCAAGAGAGCACGACAGCACCTCTATTTCCTCAGGTGTTTGTGGACAGATGTGTAGTGAAAAATGTGCAATCGGCTGCAAAACAGTCTGGTATGGGCATGCTACTACCCCCGAGCTTAAAGCCCTGCAAAAATTAGTAGTCACAGCCCAGGATATCATAGGCACGTCCCACTCCACGATCGAGAACATCTTCAGGGAACAGTGTCATCAGAGAGCAGCACGCAGCACATGCACTGTTCTCCCTGTTACCCACAGGAAAGAGGTGTAGGTGCCACAAGACCCACTCCATCACATTCAGGAACAGTTGATATCCCTCCACATCAGACTCCTCAGCATGAAATTCAATCAGGAATTCATTTTAGATAGGATAGCGGTTAGCCCAATGCCTTTACAGGGCCAATAATCGGGACCAGGGGTGGAATCCTGTATTGTCTATAAGGAGTTTGAATGTTCTCCCCTTGTGTGCGTAGGTTTTTCTCGGGGGGAGGGGGTTTCCTCCCACCCTTATAAATGTACCAAGGGTGTAGCTCAATTTAGACTTACTTTTGCACTTTACTGTTTGTTTATTTTTTCTCCTCCATGTATTGCACAGTTGTTTCCATTTCTTTATTTGTTCACATGTGTACATGTGCCAATAAGTGGTCATTCTGCCTGGCCCACAGGAAAAAGAATCTTGGGGGGCCGTGGCAAGATGGCGTAAGGAACAGACGTGCCTTCCAGTCCTCTCCTGACTCTTTGTTATTGTTTTGTCTATAAGTGCCCGTTAAAACTTTTTAAAAGCCTAGAAATAGTTAGAGGTGTTGAATCAATTTCTGATGGTACAACTGCTGAAAAGAAGTAAAAAAAACGGCAACAGATCGTTAAGAAACTGCATTTCCCGAGGTTATCTGAGCCTACCTGTATACAAGAAGCCAGGACTCAGCGTGGAATGGATCCAGGAAGAGAGATACAAGATTCGGCAATAGAGCTCCGCTCTTTATCGGTAGGGCTCTTTAAAGATGGCGCCTGGCAGCCCTCGGAACAAAGGGCTAGCCAGGTGCGTGCGCGTGAATCAACACCCGCTGTGAGTGCTGTCAGTGAATCTTTGACAGCTAGAACAGCTGGGACGCTGCCAGCTGAAGACCCGACTCTGAAAAGACGTTTACCGATTGATGTAGCGGTGGCACAGCGAAATGCACCACCAGTAATGAAGACTTCAACAGACATTGATGTAATGAAGGCATTTGATATAATATGGGTCAAGGATAACCCTGGCCATCAGCCTCCAGATACTGCTGAGGAGGTTGTGGCAGGGGTTTCCACACACAGTCATACTGTAAGAAAAGCAGTTAAACCAAGGGAAGGAATAGAAGACCCTTTGGCGACACAGAAACAGCAGGATCCTACTGTGCCCGAATCTATTCCAGTAGATATGCTTATTAAGAATCTTGAATCCAAGTTATCCTCTACAATAAAAGAAATAGGTAAGGCTTTAGTTCAGGTTAATACAAAGCTTAATACTTTGGTGGACATTAATACCCAACAGATGGTTGATTATGGAGCTTTTAAGCTTGAAACGAGCGAAAGGATGTTTGTGACCAAGGCATAGTCGAGGTACGAGATCAAATACAAGATGTAAATAAAACAATTGAAACTTTACAAATTCAGAATAAAAATTTAGCGAAAAAGGTTGATTATTTGGAGAATCAATCTAGACGGAATAATATAAAAATTGTCGGTTTGCCAGAAGATATGGAAGATTCAGATCCAAGAAAATATTTCACTGAATGGATTCCACAAGTGTTAGGACAAGATAAGTTTCCGGAAGGCTTAATATTGGAACGTGCCCATAGAGCTTTGAGAAGAAAGCCTTTTCCAGGACAAAATCCAAGACCTGTTCTGGTTCGTTGTTTAAATTATGATAGAGAGTCAATTTTGCGTGTGGCTATAAGAAATGCACAACAAAGATCTCCCTCGATGGTTCAGAACAATCGTGTTTTTTTTTTAAATCCGGATTTGAGTCAAGAAGTTATGTCTCAATGACGTGAATTTAATCCTGTGAAAGAAGTGTTGTGGAAAAAAGGATATAAAGCAACATTTAGATACCCTGCAGTATTGAAGATTTTTCAAAATGGCTATCAACCAAAATTTTTTGATAACCCTAAGGAAGCTATGGACTTTGCTCAATTGTTGCCAATTACGCAATTTCAGGAAAGACGTAGTTCACCACGGTCTCCAAGGAGATTGGAGACGCAAGATGGGAACCGAATTCCAAGAAGAAATGGAAACAATGGTGGTCGTAGTGATAAAGTTAATTTTTTTTTAAATTTTCTGAGAAGATTTCAGATAATGATGATAGTTTAATGTGAAACGGGAGTTGGGAGAGGGAGCTGGGCGGGCATCATTTTCCAGAAGTCATCAGCTACGTGTGAGTGATCTCACACCCAATACCTTGTGGGAGTTACCGCATTGAGCGGTTGAGACAGGAGGAGGTGGTTGCAACCTCCTACCTGTATTTTTTCCATTAATTTTTGGATTAAGGAGCGAAGTTTTTTTTAATTATTATCTTTCTTTTTTTTTCTTTCTCTTTTTGTAGTTTTAGGAGGGGATAAGGGGAGGGGGTGTTTTTTTTTCTTTTCTTTTTTTCCTCCTCTTTTTCTTTGTGTTATTGTAAGTAATGTCTAAACTTAAGTTTGCCTCTCAATGTTCAGGGTTTAAATAATCCTATTAAGAGTAAGAAAGTACTTGCTTACTTAAAAAAATTTAAAGTTGATGTGGCTTTTTTGCAGGAAACTCATTTAACAGATAAGGAACATTTGAAACTTAAACGTGAATGGGTTGGACAAGTTTTCTATTCTTCATTTAATTCAAAGGCAAAAGGAGTGGCAATTCTGGTGCAAAAGAATTTACCATTTCAGTTACAGAATGAAGAGAAAAATGGAGGAAGATTATTAAAATTGAATTGTACAATTCTTAATGAGGCTTGGACTCTGCTTGGTGTTTATGCTCCAAATGTTGAAGATACAGCTTTTATTGTAGATGTGTCTTTATTACTTGGACAAACAAATTCTAATGTGAAGATTGGGGGAGATTTAAATGTGGTATTGGAGCCTTTATTGGACAAGTATCCAAGAGTAATTAAGAAATCTAAGATGGCAGTACAAGTGACTAATATGATGAAAGATTTGAATTTAGTTGATATCTGGCGAAGACTTAATCCTACAGAGAAAGATTTTTTTTTTCTTCACGTCATAATTCCTTTTCAAGAATTGATTATTTTTTAATTTCAACACATTTGCAGGATAAGGTTATATCTGTGGATTATAAGGCAAGGTTGGTCTCAGATCATTCATTATTATTATTAGAATATCAGAGTTCACAAGATGTTCAGAGAACTCCAAGATGGAGATTTAACACTATGTTATTACAAAAACCAGAATTTACTAGTTATTTAAAAAAACAAATTGAGGATTTTATTAGTAATAATGTTAACTCTGTTTCTAGTCATTTTGTTTTATGGGACGCAATGAAAGCTTTTTTACGAGGTCAAATTATTAGTTATGCATCTAAAGAAAGAGAGAATTAGAGAGATTGAAGATTTAGAGAAAAAGATAACTGTAAGTGAAAAAGAATTTCAAAAAAATGCTACTGAAATGCAAAAGAACCAGTTAACTAATTTAAAATTAAAGTATAATGAATTACAAACATATCGATTTGAATGTTTAATGAATTGAACTAAACACAAGTTTTATGAATGGGGTGAGAAAGCTCAAAGTTTTATCATGGCAGTTAAAAAAGAACAATTATCCAGGATTATACCAGTAATTAGAAAAAAATCGGGTATTACTTTTAGACAAAAAGAAATTAATAAGGAATTTTGCAATTTTTATAAAAAATTATATACGTCTGAGTGTAAAGATGTAAGTGAAGATGCAATAGATTCTTTTTTGAAAAATATTAATTTGCCACAGCTGAATCATGAAGATAGACAAGAGTTGGATAAATCTTTTACAGAAAATGAAATTGAAGTGGCCATAAGAGATATGCCAAATGGAAAGGCGCCCGGTGAAGATGGGTTCTCTATAGAATTTTATAAAATTTTTTATGTTGATATATCTTCTATTTATAAGAATGTAATACAGCAAATTTATAAAACTTTTCAATTACCTGAATCTTGTTCTAATGCAATAATTACGGTTATACCAAAAAAAATAAAGATCCTTTACAGGTTTCTTCTTATCGACCAATATCGTTGTTAAACGTAGATTATAAAATTGTAGCTAAAGTTATGGCTAATAGATTGGCTCAATATTTACCTAAAATAATACATAAAGATCAAACAGGATTTATAAAAAACAGATATGCGTCTGATAATATTTTGCGACTAATTACTTTGATAAATAAATTTAAATTTCAAATGAATTATCCAATAGTGGTTTCATTAGATGCAGAAAAGGCTTTTGATAGAGTGGAATGGAAGTTTTTATTTAAAGTACTTGAGAAATTTTGTTTTGGTTCTTCGTTTATTGGATTGATAAAGGCTAGAGTTGCTACTAATGGACAGATCTCAGAATCTTTTGATTTAACAAGGTCTACTAGACAAGGATGTCCATTGTCACCTGCTTTATTTGCTATAGTTATTGAACCTTTGGCACAGTTAATACATCAAAATGAAAATGTTAAGGGTATGAGAGTTTTGAATGAGGAATACAAGATTAATTTATTTGCAGATGATGTTTTATTATATATGGTGGACCCTGATATTTCTTTACCAGCAATTCAAGAATCTTTAGAAAATTATGGTCAATTATCTGGCTATAAGGTAAATTGGCCTAAAAGTGAAATTTTGTCAATTTGTAAAGATGATTATTTGATATATAAAAATATTACAAAATTGAAGTGGACAAAACAAATTAAATATTTGGGAATTAATGTCAATACAGAATATCAAGATTTATATTCAATTAATTACCTTCCCTTAATAAAAAAGATTAAACTAGACTTGATTAGGTGGAAGGACTTACCTTTAGGTTTATTGGGGAGGATTAATACTATAAAAATGAATATTTTTTCCTCGGATGCAATATTTATTTCAATCAATTCCTTATTTTTTAAAAAAAAGTTTTTTAAGGATTTATACAAGCAGTTAGAGAATTTTTGTGGAAGGGAAAATTTCCGAGGGTAGCAATGAAAAAATTGATGTGGGACTTTCAATTTGGAGGTTTGAGATTACCTAATTTTCAATATTATTATGAGGCAGCTCAATTTAAATTTCTTAGTGCACTAATGAATATGGAGGATCCGCCCAGTTGGGCAAAGATGGAACTGGCAGTTATTTTAGAAAAATCTCCATATGAATTTTTGTTTCAATGGAATAAAAATTTGTTACGAACTTATGATGTACCAATATTGAAACATTTATTGAATCTATGGACGAGTAAACTTGATAAAATGGGGCTTAAAAATAAATGGTCTGGGCGATTGCCATTATATAATAATCAACTTGTTCCTTTTACGGTCCCCAATATCACTTTGAAACAATGGGAAAGGAAAGGAATAAAAAACTTATCTGATTGTTTTTTTTGAAGGGCATTTTTGTTCTTTTGAGGAATTACAAAGGAAATTTGGTATTAGTGGAAATTCAGTATTTGTGTACTATCAGTTAAGATCATTTGTAAAGCAGATTAGTGGTCGGAAATGACTTTATTGCTCGAATCTAGCTTTGAGAAATGTACTTTCAATACCAAAAATAGGGTATATATCTGATTTGTATTGTATTTTACAAGAAAATGAAAGTAAGAAAGATTGGGATAAAGATAAGTTGAAATGGGAAAAAGATTTAGGTTCTACAATAGCTGAAGAAGCTTGGATGGAAATTTGTCAAAACAGTATTCGGAAATTGATTAATGCTAGATTAACGATGATTAATTATAATTTTATACATCAATTATACTTAACACCAGAAAAATTTAAAAAATTTGGTCTTAGTAAGTCAGATTGTTGTTTTCGTTGTGACCAGACAGCCAGTACTTTTTTTTACATACTGTCTGGTCCTGTGACCGATTGCAACAATTTTGGAAAGGAATTCAATCTATATTGAATAGATTATATAATATTTGTGTTGTATTAGATCCTGATATATTTTTATTAGGGAATATGCAATCATTAATTGATTTAGGATTAAATAATTATCAGATTTCTTTTATCTATTTAGCTTTAGCAGTGGCCAAGAAATGTATAGCATCTACTTGGAAAGATAGAAATATATTAACTTTGGACAGGTGGCATTTAGAGATGAAGTCTTGTTTAATTATGGAAAGGATATCTTTTTCAATCCAAGATAAGATGTCATTTTATAAGTTGAAGTGGACTCCATTTGTTAAGTATATGCAATTAAGTTTGATTTAAGTATGCTCTTAGATGTGATATTTTAGATCTGATAAATCTTTTTTTTATTATTTTTGTCATATTTTTCTTTTTTGTGTGTGTTTTTTTTAATACATAATATTATTAATTTTACTAATTCTTCACTCTTTATTTTGGGGAGGGGAAGGGTGGGTTTTTATATATATATATATATTTTTTAAGTTCTTGTATATGTAGGGGGGTTAGATTGAATTAAGTTAGGTTATTAATGTTGTATTGTAATTATATTATTTTATTTTATATCTTTTCTTTAAATGTAATCTTTCTTTTTATTCCTGTGATAAAACCTTAAAATAAAGTTTTAAAAATAAATAAATAAATAAATAGATAGATAGATAGATGAGAAAGAAAAAGGAAAAAGAATCTTAGGGTTGTATGAGTGGTCATACATGCACTCTGCCAATAAATCTGAAATCTGAAATTAAATTCATTAACCTATTAAAAGAGCTTTACCAAGTCTGTCAGACTGATAAAAGTAGATTATGGCATGCTCTGCTATTCATTCAACATATTCAATAAAACTTGTTTTAAAATGTGATTAGACATGACATACTCACTATTTTCTCAGAATTTTGTTGAACAGTGTTGGCTCCATTTATGATCCATTGCAGGTTCTGGTCTGCCATGACAATGCTGGGCTGAAGAATAGTGGTGGCCTGTGATGGATTAATTGGTATAGAAGAGTTGTTGGTTGCCAAAGGCACAGTCTGTACCATAGCCGGCATTGATTCTGTGTTACAAGAGGATGCAAGGCCATTACTGGACATAGTTGGAAGTCCTTGCGTCGGCTGTTGTGGCGCTGCAGAAGGCTGAATAAATTCTTGATTATTGGTTGAAAATTGTGTGACTGGTGGGACAGGCACTTGAGGTGTCTGCAAAATCCCAGTGGGATTCCCAAATGCTGTTTGGTGAGTATTGGTAGCCAAAGCGTCCAACGATGTGGGGATAAGGTCTGTAGCTTGCTGGGAACGTCCCTCGATATTTGACTGTGACAGGGTTTGAAGTGGGATGGGAAATGACAATAACGAACCAGAATCTCCAAGAGCTCTATTAACAATAGGCGCAGGCTGAGCATCACTGCCAAACGTTCCAGGTATTCCACATAGCCCATCTATAGTTTTAGGAAAAAAGAACAAAATTTCCCAAAATTATTTCAAAAATCACAATTTTAGCAAATTACAAGCAACTTTCCAACTAATTTCAAATTTGATACTATTTTAACTACTCAAATTAAATCACTTTCTAATCAACCTGCTGGAAAGTAAATATTAAAAATATTATATCAGATATTAAACATAAATTGATCCGTTTTTAAATCAATATGTATATTTTTTGAGCACTCCAAAGGAAAACACTGTTGCCAGATTTGAATGGTCATGTGGAAATAATTCACCTTTATAGCTTCTAATGCTGCAGTTTAAAATTCTCATTCCTGAGCAGGAGTTATACGCAGAGAAATAGGTCCCTGGGCCCAATGTGTCTATGGCAGCCAAGTTGCCTACTTGAGCTGGTCCTACTTGCATGTGTTTGGCCCATAATTTCTCAAATCCTCTTCTATCAATCAACCTGTCCAACTGTCTTTTAAATACTGTAATTGCATCTGTCTCCAACACTTCCTTGCAGCACGTTCCACATTCTTACTACTCTGTGGAAAAAAAATAGCCACTATGGTTCTTTGTAATCTTTCCACTCTCACATAACACAGGAAGGAAAATGAAAGACTAGTGGTATGGTGCCAAGATAACAACCTCTCTCACCATCAATAAGATGAAGGAGACGATCACTGACTTCATGAGATGGGGCAGAGACCATACCTTTGCCTTCACCATTGGCACTGAAGTGAAAAGGGTGGATGGCTTCACGTTCTTGGAAGTAAACATATCCAGTGACCAATCGTTGACACAATAGTTCTTAAAATGCGCTACTTTCTTGAAAGATTAAGGATGTTCAGCATGTTCCCCTGTTCAATAATTTCGATCAGGGTCGGCACAAATCATGGGCATTGATTCCCCCAAACTAGGTGGTGTGCCCCCTTCCCCATAGGGCTACACCCATCGCTTGCCATCAGACCTACCCCCCCACCCACTCCAGCGCCATGAGCGTCAAGCTTGATGCACTCTAATATGACAGATTATGTTATATTTTATATTGTATATAGATATGTTTTAAAGGAGATAAATTGTGGCAGGTTTTTTTTTTAAGTGTAGGTCACATAGAAACATTTCAAAACGGATCTCATTTAGCATGCTGGAGCTCTGCTCAAGCCAGACAGTCCTGGCTCCAGGTGCCTTTGCAAAAACTTTCAAGGATGCCTACAAGGACTTCACAAGTAGATGTTAATTGGACATGCTGTGGAGTAATGGATTATTCTTTTGGAAAACAACAGATGAATGAACTCGGGAGATTAGGTCCAGAGCCACAGTCTGAAGGCAATTGGCTGTTCTCAGAGGGTCATGTGGTTTTCTCTGAAAGTGAGGGGGAGAGAGAGAGAGAATTCAATTCTACAGTTCAGCAGCAGCAGCTGGGACTGGAACAGGACAAGCTGACAAGCTTGTGGAAAACCCCATTTTGAGGATGGGCTGTGAGTTCTTAGTTCAGCCTGTTCAAAGCCCTTGTGGTCCATACAAGAGATGCCTGGCTGTATAATGTTTCACTTGAAATAAGGGAAACAGACAAGGATCTATGATGACCTGAAAGAAAGAGATCATCTCATCTGGAAAACCCTGATGGGGCAAGTTTCTTCGGCA
Organism: Narcine bancroftii; assembly: GCF_036971445.1. NCBI lineage: Eukaryota > Metazoa > Chordata > Chondrichthyes > Torpediniformes > Narcinidae > Narcine > Narcine bancroftii. The sequence goes on from NC_091476.1 coordinate 173,049,441, forward strand.
AGACACTGAAATGACTAATCAGAAGGCATCAGTGTGTGTGACCAACGAGCAACAACTTTCCCTCTGAAAACCGACAAGAACTTTCCTGAGCGGTAACCATTTACCTTTCAAGCACCAAAGCCTGGTGAAGATTCATAAATGTTAAATTCTATGCACAGAATAATAATTCCCTGTAACCAGTGAACTTGGAAGAGAGTGAGAAATGAGTTCGGATTGTGATTCAAAGAACTTTTCTGAACTTACACATACACATTACATACACCTACATTTAGAATTAGAAGGGGGTTAAGTTAGGATAAGTTAATAGTAATAAGTCAAAGTTTGATCCTGTTTTCATGTTTAAAGATAATTAAAAGCAATTTTTGTTTAAGTAACCATTTGTCTTGGTGAATTTCTATTGCTGCTGGGTTTTAGGGTCCTCTGGGCTCATAACATAAGTGACTCTCCACCCACCCTAGGCCACCTCATTAGCATGAGCAGTGCCCTTGTCTCCTACATTGGAGGGGCAGATGGTGTTAAAGATTGACTGTCCATTTTTTGCCATGGACACTCTGACCTGCTGATACCCTCAGATGAAACATTGTTTGCTCAAAATTCCAGCTTCTGCAATTCTTGTTTCCTCAAAAAAGTCACTGAGCAATAACTGGCAAACAGCCCTGAAGAGTTCCACATTCTATTCATGAATGTAGAAGCACCACTTTGACCAAAACATTTGCTTTGATTTTTCTAGCTTTTCACACTTTATGTCCAATATTTTACACCTTTGGTTTCATCATTTTAGCCCACAGCTCAGTTTCCATTTCCCACTCATCATTTTTCAGAAAAGGACTGAGGCATTAACATATTGTTCTGGAACTAGTCTTTAAAAAGCTGTATATGAAAATTTACCTTTCAAAACTATTCATAATAAGATTGCTATGAAAGAGAAAAATGGATTTGCAGATATTTTACAGTTCATTGACTATTTCTGTTTAATTAACTGTCTAACAAAGTCTGTTTTTTTTTTAAAACATGTACATTTAAAATATCCAAAGATAATTTTCAAAATTCACTCATGTTAAAATTGTCAAATTGACCTAGTATGAATGTTGAACCAACTCCATTAATTAGCCAGCTACAAAACAATTGTTTTTAAATGATTAAACAGAAAGTTGTGTACAAATATATCTGGAAATACATCTGAAATGCAATTAAACTTGAATAATATACTTCCAAGAAGACAACAGAATCACTCGCATTGTTCCTACCAGTCTGTTGTGAGCCATCATGGCTGGCACAGCTATCAGTGCTGTGAAACATGGATTCAAAGATGCTTTCTGCTGAAATAGTGCTCAGGTCACGTCCTTGGGCCTTACATAGAAACAAAACCAGGAATTAGCATGCAAGTATTGGTGCCGTTGGGAAACAGAACAGGACAAGAATAGAATTGTATAACAGTTCAAACTCTACTTAAAAAAAAAAAGACCAACTTGGATTTGTATTGCATCCATTACACAAAGTTATAAATCAACCCAAAATGGTAATTCTGTTTCTCCCTCCATGATAATACCTGATCTGAGCATTTCCATTATCTGTTTTTAAAATCAGACCTACAGTATTAGTATTGCTTTGGTTTTCAACCACTGGTATCACCTGATGTTCTGCTTTAAAATGAAAATCTTGTCCATGTTCCATCTGGCCATTGATTTCATGGATCTTAATATTGCTAAATGCATTCTGAAAATAAATTTAAAAAACATCTATTGCATTCCCTTCAACTTTATTTATTATTCTTCCCCACTTTAAATTGGTTTCATAATAGCATGCAAGCCATGAATCTCATCATCAGCTCTACAAAGAACCAATCTCTAAGCAGCAAACACAACTGGATCATTGCCCCTTTTTTTCCCAAATCTTCACCACAACGTGGAACCTTGCTTCCAATAAACCTCCTGAAGGAATGGAGTTGACAATTAGAAAAAAAAACAGAAAACTATTTAACCTACTCAGTCAAAGTCACACCAAGTTATGTATGTAGACAACGCCAGCTTTGAAGTCATACTCAAGTCATTGCAGATTTTTCACAGAACACACGATGTTATGTATTTGGATTTTCAAAAGGCTTTCGATAAGGTGCCACAGAAGATGAGAGCCCATGAAATTACAGAAAAGATGTTAGACTGGGTGGAGCAAATAGCAAAGGATGGGAATAAAGGGACCCTGTTCTAGTCATGTTCTGCATGGGTCAGTGTTGGGGCCGCTTCTTTTTACAATGCATATTGAAGAATTAGATTATGCAGTGAATGGTTTTGTGGCTAAGTTTGCAGATGAAGTGTTGAAGAAACTGAAAGGTTGCAGAGAGACTTGACCAGCTTAGTAGAGTGGGCAAAAAATGGAAGATGAGACACAATGTTGAGAAAAGTACAATTTTACATTTTGGAAGAAATAAACAGGCAGATTATTATATGGATGAGAAGAATATTTAAAGTTCAGAAGTGCAAAGGAACTTGTGCAGAACTCGTTGGATCGGCAGTTAAAAAAAGCCGAACGCTATGCTGGGATTCATTACAAGATGATTAGTGTACAAAAGTAAAGAGATGAAAATTCATAAATGTTGAATTCTGTACACAGTATAAGAATTGCCTGATGCTGGTGAACTTGGAGGAATGAGAAGTGAGATTCGACTGTGAATCAAAGAACTTTCCTGAACATATACACATGCACTTAGAATTAGAAAGGTGTTAAGTTAGGTTAAGTTAATAGTAATAATTTAAAGTTTGATCCTGATTTTATGTTTAAAGAAAATTAAAATTAACTTTTGTTTAAGTAACCATTTGTCTTGGTAAATTTCTATCGCTGAGTTTTGGGATCCTCTGGGCCCATAACAAAAGGATGTAATGATGTTGGAGAGAGTACAGAAAAGATTTACCAGGATGATTCTTGGAATGCAAGGGTTAATGTATGAGGAATGTTTAGCAACTCTTGGACTGTATTCATTGGAGTAGAGAAGAATAAGAGGGGATCTCATAGAAACATTTCAAATACTGAAAGGATTGGACAGAGTAGATGTGAATGTAGGACAAGAGGGCACAGTCTTAGAATTAGAAGTTACCCATTTAAACAGAGATGAGGAGAAATTTCTTTAGACAGGGGATCGTGGATTTGTGGAATTCGTTGCCACATACAGCTGTGGTGTGTAAGGTAAAACATCATGAGATGGGAATGTGTAGGGAGTTACCCTGTACAGGGCAGTAACAAGAAGGGGAGGTGTCCTTGTACTCCTGTTAGGTAAAACATCATGAGATGGGACCGGAGAAGGAGTCACCCAGTACTAAGGAGTAACAGAATGCATCCTTGTACTTACAAGATAAGAGAGACATTGATGGATTGAGAGGCAGGAAGCTAGCAGGGAAAGGATAGCAACAGTTTTAGTCATTGGACAAGTAATGATATGATGATGTTCTAAGCATGTATCCAAGGGTATAAAAAATCACCATTTTGCTGATAACGGCAGAATGCATTCTCCGACTAACTTTGTTAGTCGCAAGTGTTACAATCCGGTAATAAAGAACAAAGAACCCTGATTTCGACTCAGCCTGGTGTTTGTCTCACTCATTCATGAACAAAGCAGACCTAACAATTTGGTGACCCCGACGTGATGGGTGAGTGAACACTGGACGACGGTTTCTGTTTTTTCTGACAATCATCTCAGCCGGCTGATAAAAAGGTCCAGAGAAGCCTGTTTTAACAAAATTCTCTTTTTTTTTTAAATCTTTATGATTGTCAGTAAGAACTGGAGATCGGACAAATTAGACGACCACAATTGAAGGTCGCATGCCAGGATTGTAACACGTAAGTGATTACAGACAAGATAAAAGTCCTTAAGGTGTTTGAATGACATTTATTAAGTGCTTCGCAAGAAACTACTAGAGTTTAAAAGTCTTTATTGTGTCGTTGCAAAGTCCAATAGAGTGAGAAGGTGGTCTATAAACAATTGAGGACCTGAGTTTTCTGCCCTAAACTGGTTATTAAGAGGAGAAATCTCCCACGTGAAGGTTGGGCTTTGAAAGAAAACAAAGGTTCAGGCTTATTGGCCTCAATTGTATCTGAGAGACTGACTTATAAATGTCTGGTAGGTATGATAATGTCTGTACACTTGAGAAGTTAAGAATTTATTTCCCCAATTCGCCGTGGTTGAATACCACAGCAGACACTAGAGACCTTGAGACAACAAAAAAAAGTACTCAGGGACGCCTGCCTGGTGAACAAGAACGACGACAGAAGGCTGCGACAGCTGTGTCCGGATCAGGTAGGAGATATTAATGAAAAAGTTGACAAACTCCTAAGAGACACCCAGTTTATTCGAAATACTTTTGATAAGTTAAATGAGGGTATTCCCAACATCACCAAGGAGATAAAGTTACGTAAATTCATAGATTGGTACAGGGAAACAGGACAAAAGTATAGCCCAAATATTTGGTTTTCTAGTTGTAATTTAACTTTCAGACCCCTTTGGGAAAACAGAGAGTGGAAAACGAGCAATCAGAGTATACAGGACAGTCTGAAGTCAATTGGAGGACAAGACTTCGAGACTGTTCTTTTAAAAGATATTAGTCATCCAGCTTGCAAGGGGACATTTTTAAAAGCAATTTTCGTTGACATAGATCCCCTAAACAGACAAAAACCTAAATTAAAACAGGCATTAGAAAGCGGTCCCGCAGCTATGGCTGTACAGTTGCCTGCTAAGACTTTTGACCAAGTTATTAAGGAAATTAATCAGGAATTAGAGGAGCGAAATACCAGTAATGCGGCATTGGAAAAACAAAAAATGCTCCGAAAATGTGTAGACCGCTGGAGGAAGAGGGGTTGGTTACCCGGGGGCACTGAGATGTTCCTGACAGGTGAGAGAAAAAAAAAATTTTAAAACGTAGTGTCTTAGATAAGCTGGAAGAAACAAAACACAGAAGGGAAAGGAAAAGTGCCTGTTTCCAGTTTCCAGCCACGAAGTGTCCGGGTTTGCTCTCTCCCTCCCTCCTTTCACCCTCCCCCCTCTCTCCTCTCCCCCTCTCTCTCTTCTCCCCCCCCTCCTCTCTCACCCACTCCCCCTCCCAATCCCAATCTGTGGCGGTGCTGCCCTGAAATCCCCAGGTTGGGCAGGGCAGAGAAATACAATTTGGTTTTAATTTTGTGCCCACAATTCCAGCTCCGCATCAAATGGGATCCTGTTTTATCCTCTCTCCCTCCCTCTTTCCCGCACCCCCACCATTGCGGGATCAGGGCAGACATTGTGGGCTGACGTGTAGCTCACTCGAGGTGGGAGGGAAGGAAGGAGTGATAGTTCCCAGTGGTGGGAGACCCAATCTGATCCAGACCAGTGATCACAGGATGAGAACCTTTTAAAACCTTTGAAACGAAAGTGTTAATCTGAAGACTTTTCTCCCAGTGGGGCCAGTGCAAGGCATTTTCTCTCTCTATCTCTTGTGCTCTGTGTATCTGCCTCTCTATCTCTTTCTCTCGCTATGCTCTCTCTCTCTCTCTCTCTCTCTCTCTCTCTCTCTCTGGCACCCCAGATGGGACACTGGAGTCACGTCCCTTATATTCAGATATTGAGACACTGGGGTGTGACAAGAACCACGGGAATAGGGACACATCAGACGAGGTACAGGCCCCTTTAATAAAAATAGAAGGGGGAGTAATAGATGTAGAGACCCCTCTGGAGTCCAAGAAAATAGAAAAGGAGTTAGAGATACAGAAATGGAACATGAAAAAGGTTCAGGATAACATTAAAAAAAATAAACAGAGATATTAATGTGCTGGGGCAGATCAATGAGGATCAAAAAGAATTAATGGTAGGTGTATTGAAGGAAGTGGAAAAGATAACTACAACACTGTCAGGAGAAATTAAAGCTGAAGGAATGGTAATAGGAGTAAAGGACGAAAAGTGTAGTACAGATGAGGAAACGAGATACGATCCACCATGGGAGGAAAGTAAAAGGAAAAGACTCGGGAGGGAGAAAAATAGACATAGTTAGAACAAAAGAGAAAGATGTGAAACAACTAAACTATGGCCGAAAAGATTATCTTAGAGATGAACGTGACCAATATACCTTTGACCCTGAGACATTGGAAGCTGATAGGGACAGTGACAGTGACGAAGAAGAGTCAGAACAAGGTGGGATAAATAAATGCATGCCAAGAGTAAAGAAGGAGCAGAAATCCCCAAAATTGAGATATCAATGCCCATTACTGATCACGGGACGGGGAACTCAAAAATATGTACCCTGGTCACGAATGGACTTAGAGAGTTTAATGAAAAAACTACCTCCGTTGAGTAATGGGGCTAGTCCATGGATTTCTTGTTTTGAGCGAGAAACCTGCCAAGAACAATTAGCACTCGCAGATGTCAGAACTATCATGATAAAATTAAAGGCAGAAGGGGCCCTGAAGCAAATAGAGAAAATTGTAAGAAGCAGTAAATTGGGGGATGAAATAGAATTTAACCCACTTCGGAATAAATTTTGGGAAGCACTTAGAGAAACATTTCCTACACCCTATAGTTTGGATGCCTTGGTAACCCTTCAACTAAAGGAAGCAGAGACTGCACACGAGTATTTCACTCGAGCATGGGACTTATGGGAAACAGGGACTGGAGAAAGACCCGACCACAGCCCTTTAGGAAGGGCTCACTTTCGTAATGGGATAATAAACGGACTACCTGCTACGGTTCAAGCAAAATTAAGGGACATTGTGGGATTAGAGACAATGTCAGAGGATTTGTGGAAAAGACACCTGACACATGCAATCAAACGACATCGTCAATCAGAGCATGCTAAGTCAGAAAGTGCGTCCCAGAAGGAGGTGGACAAAACAACCGATAAATTGGTGAGAGCCATAGAACATATAGGGGTTAAATTAGCGGCCCAACAGATAGTCCCACAGGTCATGGGGCCAGTGATAAATCCAGGACCCCAAGTAAGAAATGGTTGGGAAAGACAGCTAGGTACAATGTATAGAGGGGAACATGCAGTATGCTGGTACTGCCAAAATCCTGGACACTACCAGCGGAACTGTCCGGAGGCTGGGAGAGCAAGGGGAAAAAGATTACCCTCTATGAGAGGCTATCGGGGAAGAGGAGGAAACTTAAGAGGACAAGCAAGGGGTAGGGGTGGACACATTGATGGGCCCCAGAGAATCGGGGGGTGGCAGAGTGATCAACAAGTCCAGGCACCTCAGTGTAATGACTATATTGAGGAAGGTGCTGAATTTGATTATTGAAGGTGCCCTGGAGAATCAAAAATCACGCCTCCCTGGGAGCCACCAAAAATTTGGGGGACGGTAAATGGAGAAAAAATTGAATTTATGGTTGACACAGGGGCAGCAGTTACGACAGTGATTAAAAAACCCCCAGGGAGCACATTTTCGGGCAAAACATTATCTACAATAGGATTCTCCGGGATAAGGGAAACACAGCCCTATACAGATAACATCGACATGACATTTGGACGACAAAGGGTTAAAACGCCTGTCCTGGTTGTGCCAAGTTGCCCCATTAATTTATTAGCAAGGGACATTCTTACCAAACTAGGAATAACCATACAATGTTCTGAGAAGGGCCTTCGGTTAACATACCCAGGGGATACAATAAGAAGGGGAGGACAGTTTATAGTAATGACCCCATCTAACGCTTCAGAAGTATTTTCTGGAGTCGGCTACTGTATGATGAACCAGGCCCAGGGCTGATTAAACAGTTTTTTGAGTGGAGGGCCAGTATTCCTCGGTATGGGGATTACCATTATCCACTAGATCCTATGCATGTTACATTAAACTACACCATCCACCCGGACCAGGAATATGAGGAGAGGTGGGACTCTCTAAAAGAAGGGAAGACAGAAACGATACATTGTCCATTTATCTTTGTAGGTAAGGAGGGAATAGCTGCTATGGTTGTCATGACAGAAGAACAAATGGAGTGGTTCTGCTTAGGAGTAGAAAGTGTGCCTCATGTGACCTTGGGTATTGACAAAGATCATCACGCTCGACAGCTGGGTCCGATGGTAAAGGAAGCGATAGGGTGTGAATACAGGCAGACAGAAATCCCGGGATATTCCACCTCGGAGGGAGGAAAATTTGTCAGACTGAATATTGAAGCATGGGACCAGGTAGTGAATGAGAAAGTAGAAAGAGACCGAGCCATAGAAGGAGAAAATATTGATCACAGAGACTCAGACAAATATCTTTCTAATCTGAGTCCACATATATGGACAACGGGGCCCTATGATGTGGGAGTAATAAAAGGAGAGGTATTTCTAGAATTGGCCAACCCCGGGCAGAAACCAATATGGAGAAAACAATACCGCTTGTCGCCCAGTCAGGAGGAGGGTATTAAAGGAACGATAGAAGGGTTAATGGAGTCAGGGGTTTTAAGGGCGGCACCTGACAGTATGTGGAACACGCCCATCATGCCTGTTCCCAAACCGGGTAGAAAAGACTGGAGGATGGTACACGACCTCCGGGAGATTAACTTGGCTACCAAGACCATCGGAGACCAGTCCCAGACCCATATGTAGCACTTAGGGCTCTGAGTCCGGAGCACGAATACTATACTGTCATTGATCTGGCAAACGCATTCTTCTGCTTGAAATTAGCTGAGGAATGCCAAGACTGGTTCACTTTCACTTACCAAGCACATCGGTACACATACACTAGATTACCTCAGGGTTATAAGGACAGTCCAGGACTGTTCAATCAGGCCCTTAGCGAAATCCTAATGAAATTAAAGCTCCCGGAAGATGTTACACTGATTCAGTATGTAGACGACCTACTATTAGCAGGGAAAACGCCACATGGGTGCCTGACAGGGCAGCCAAACAGGTTACTGGTTATCATGAACATATACAGGGGATGATTTTGAGGTCCCATAACAAAAAAAATGAATCTGAAACTAAGGAGACTTGTAGCAGATTGAATGACTACACAGATGAGTTTTGTGGAGGAAGAGTGCTGTACAACTGGCTCCCCGCTAACTGGGATGGTCGGTGTGCTCTAGTAACCCTTAATGCGCCAGTGCTGATTGTCAAAATGCAGGAGGGAGACGAGGATTCCCTAGAATTGCGCCCCACAGAGAGTTGGCTGTGGAGAAAAAGGAGGAGTGTTGGACTCTTGGGGCCGGGAGGAAGGAACCCTGATGGGGTATGGATTGATGCCATTGGCCAAGCCCGGAATATTCCGGACGAATTTAAATTAGCCGATGAGATTGCAGCTGGGTTTGAAAGCTTTCCTGTTTTTAGTGCAATTTTTCCCATCACTGTAAATGAAAATGTTAATAGGATCAACCTTATTCACTATAATGTCCAGCGCCTTGCAAATTTGACCAGGGACGTTGTTGAGGCAATACATCAACAACTGTCAGAAACTTCCCTTATGACACTTCAGAATAGGATAGCGATTGATATGGTCCTGGCAGAGAAAGGTGGAGTGTGTGCTATGTTTGGAGATCTATGCTGCACTTCTATCTCTAATAACACAGGGCCAGATGGATCACTCACTAAGGGGTTAATGAAACTTAGGGCATTGGCGAAAGAATTAAAAGCCCAGTCTGGAGTCTCCAATCCTGTTTTATTCTGGTTACAGGGAGTGTTTGGGAGATGGAGCACATTGTTAGGACAACTTTTGCTGGGTTTGTTCATTTCTGTATCAATTTTTATCACTTGTGGCTGTTGTTGTATTCCATGCATTCGAACACTGGTCACGAGGACCATAGAGAAAGCCTTTGCTGACCGTGATGAACTGCCTCCGAAATATCAAGCTGTGCAGGCTGTGGAGCAAGACTATCTCACATTACAGGAGACGGAGAAAGTTGCTGAGATCGATCTGGAGTCTGATGGGGAATGTGATGGAAAGGAGGGATTGTGAATTAGATTGTTACACATATAATATTAACCTTGCTTGTAACCCAAATATTATAACATTGATTGTAACACAAACATTATTAATCAGATTGTAGAACAAGTATTATGAATTAGATTGTAGACCATATGTTAACTTGGGAATTTACTAATGTACGGGGGGTTAGCTAGTTTTTTGCTTGGGGGCAAATGGGATGAAACTTGTAAACGGGCAATGGGATCGGGGTGACGGATGGGGGGTGTACGCAAAGGAGGGTTGGGGGAACCCTCGCCCACCAGCCGAACTACCCTGTGAACAGAACCCGTATAGAGCTTGGCAATAATAGGCGAACTAATGTAACGCGGTGGTAGCATAGTCAGGGCGAGATTGTCCTCTAAAGAGGACAAAGGAGGGATTGTAAGGTAAAACATCATGAGATGGGAATGTGTAGGGAGTTACCCTGTACAGGGCAGTAACAAGAAGGGGAGGTGTCCTTGTACTCCTGTTAGGTAAAACATCATGAGATGGGACCGGAGAAGGAGTCACCCAGTACTAAGGAGTAACAGAATGCATCCTTGTACTTACAAGATAAGAGAGACATTGATGGATTGAGAGGCAGGAAGCTAGCAGGGAAAGGATAGCAACAGTTTTAGTCATTGGACAAGTAATGATATGATGATGTTCTAAGCATGTATCCAAGGGTATAAAAAATCACCATTTTGCTGATAACGGCAGAATGCATTCTCCGACTAACTTTGTTAGTCGCAAGTGTTACAATCCGGTAATAAAGAACAAAGAACCCTGATTTCGACTCAGCCTGGTGTTTGTCTCACTCATTCATGAACAAAGCAGACCTAACAGGTGGCCCGACCATTGGGGGAGTTTAAGGGGGAGATTGATAGGTATACAATTAGTCAGTATCAAGGGATGGGGAAAAGGCCAGAATTTTGAACTAAATGTGAAAACAGTTTATCTCAGGGTGGCTTTGCCGATCAGACACGATGGACTGAATGGCCTACTTTTGTTCCTTTATCTTGTCATCTTGTGAACACATCCAAAAAATGTTTCAAATCTACTGGGATATAGAAAAACATGTCAATATTCTTTCCCAGGGCTAACATCCTCAGCCTTAATGCCCAACTACATTCAATTGGTTACCTTTGACAGACCACGTCATTCTTGTGCCTGACACTTGGGTTCCAAAAGAAAAATCAACATTCTACTCCAATCTCCATAATCAGAAGAAATTACCAGATAGTGGAAACAGTTCAAAGATGTTTTCCTTTGAAAAATAAAAGCAACATCCTCTCTGACTCTTGGTCATCTCTGGCCCATGACCACTTCAAGTGAAGGAGCATCCGAGACTCTCACTCTCACACACACCATACACGATGGAAGCTGCATACGACTTAACAAATTACTCATTTATTTAATCAGACATGTCCCTTGCCATCTGTGAAAAAGTTCGAGCTTGCCACACTGGCTTCATCAGCCACCAAACTGTCACAGAATTGGAATGGATGTCATGTTCAATCCAGAAGGATGGCTCAAGGAGAATCTGTTACTACATCAAAAAATTCCACCAGTTTAGTCAAGCATATTTTTCCCTCTTCATATTCAAGCTGGCTCTCCTTTCTCATTTCAAATACCTGGAAAGTTTTGCTGGTTATAGCTTACATAAACTTCCCCAAATTGGAGTTAAACTGACTAATTTCTTGGAGTACCCTTACACTCCTTTTTTTTTCTCGATAAAAGAGAGCAGTATACATAATTTTCACATACTCCGTACCTTTCCTCATCTTGGAAGGATTGGAAGGATACAAAGAGAAATAATTATACATTCAGTGTACAGCGAGAGAATCAATCTGTAACCTGTTCAATTTAGCCAACCATCAAATAGATAAATGGGCACAGTCTTAGAATTAGAAGTTACCCATTTAAACAGAGATGAGGAGAAATTTCTTTAGACAGGGGATCGTGGATTTGTGGAATTCGTTGCCACATACAGCTGTGGTGGCCCGACCATTGGGGGAGTTTAAGGGGGAGATTGATAGGTATACAATTAGTCAGTATCAAGGGATGGGGAAAAGGCCAGAATGTAACCTGTTCAATTTAGCCAACCATCAAATAGATAAATGATGCCCCATTGGAATCTGCTAACAGGCTTCTTTTAAAGCCTTAGTACCAAGAGATAATTATATGTAGAAATCTGAAGGTGCGGCTGTTTCATTATCAATAACGTAACAGCTTACCAACTGCGAATTTTCTCTGAGTTCTGAATCCGTAGTAATCAAGCTCAGATCACTTAAACAAAGTGACTGGTTTGTCTCCTACAATCAAAGTTAGAAATATTACATTATTAATTTACATAAAGCATTCAAATTACAACTAGAAACATTTTTTAAAAAAAAGAATGTTTCCAATAATAATAACCAGTACTCTATGATGCTTTTAGCAGAAGCAGTTTTGTTTCAACAATTTAATAAAGAAAACAAGAGTTTTGCAGAACAACAAAGCATTGAACTCGGTTTCTTTATTAAATTGTTGAAACAAAACTGCTTCTGCTAAAAGCATCATAAAAGAAGCATTGCATTGATTGGATTCAAATATTTAAATGAGCATTTCCCTTTCTAATAAACCATAAAAAAAGATTTAAAAAATCAACTTTTCTTTTTAAACAATGATACAGCTCATTGTTTAAAGTGAATTTTGCCTCACGTTTTGACAAAGCTAAATATTATAACTAGCTCAAAATATACAATCAGAAGGCAACTCCTCATTCAAACCACGAGTTCGTTTTCTATTTTCTTGCATACTGGTTGACTTCTCAACTCTTATTTCTAAATTTTTAATTGCCTCTTTGCTTTTTCTATTTCCCAAATGTAAATCATGTGTGAACCTACTGTACATTCAATGTGCAGGATAAAACAATGGTCAAAAGCTAAAAGCACACTTTTGGCAGATAGTTCCAAAAGAAAAATGGTTTAAAGCTACTCACCTCATTCACAGGATGCTGGTTTGACATATTAAATGGGTTCTCTTTATCATGGGCCTTCATGTGGCTCTTGAGACTATACTGTGTGCTGAAAGTCTTTTCACAGCCATCACTAGGGCACAAGAAGGGTCGTTCACCTATTACAACAGCAACTTGATTTTAGGTTGTAATCATATCTGCAAGTTAATGCTTATTCCATCACAAAAAACACAGCAAACATTGTAATACAAAAAAATTGCTTTAACAATTTGTAAAAAATGAAAAGGTTTAAATTGATGATTCAACATGCAAATTAATCCAGTTTCCATGCAACTCTGAGTAAATCTCCTTTTCATGTTTCTGCATTCTTCAACAGGCTCCCCAGGAGAGATTACTCAAGTAGAAAACTGGAGGCAATATCCCACTGGCTTCTGCTTGCATTCAGTGAGGGGCAATACTATAAATAATTTTAAACCATCAGAGTAATTGCAGGCAACAGTACAAAAGAACAAAGCAGTGGGGAGCTGATTTTTTTTAGTTTAAAAAGGTTGTGGATTATTTGCAAGACAGTAAATGCAGATGAAAATACTGTCACCTAAAAATTCATCTGTTTCTTTTATATTTAAATGTAATTGCATGGCACATTAAGTCCAGTTTTATGACATTCAGTCATGCCTGAAGGTCAACACCACTGACATGCCCAAGGGAACCAATGGTTGAGTCCCCTTATCCCGTCCAAACAGGACCTGGATGTTGTCGGATCTGATACTAAAATTCCATCACTTCAATAAGGACGAATTGCAGCTACACAAGCCTAGTAATGTCATTCGAATATGACTACATCCCATTTCATTTGGAAGACTACACAAAAGAGTCTGGAAAAACAACCAACTGAAAAACCTCACAAAGATAAGCGTATACAGAGCCGTTGTCATACCCACACTCCTGTTCGGCTCCGAATCATGGGTCCTCTACCGGCACCACCTACGGCTCCTAGAACGCTTCCACCAGCGTTGTCTCCGCTCCATCCTCAACATCCATTGGAGCGCTTACACCCCTAACGTCGAGGTACTCGAGATGGCAGAGGTCGACAGCATCGAGTCCACGCTGCTGAAGATCCAGCTGCGCTGGATGGGTCACGTCTCCAGAATGGAGGACCATCGCCTTCCCAAGATCCTGTTATATGGCGAGCTCTCCACTGGCCACCGTGACAGAGGTGCACCAAAGAAAAGGTACAAGGACTGCCTAAAGAAATCTCTTGGTGCCTGCCCCATTGACCACCGCCAGTGGGCTGATAACGCCTCAAACCGTGCATCTTGGCGCCTCACAGTTTGGCGGGCAGCAACCTCCTTTGAAGAAGACCGCAGAGCCCACCTCACGAACAAAAGGCAAAGGAGGAAAAACCCAACACCCAACCCCAACCAACCAATTTTCCCTTGCAACCGCTGCAATCGTGTCTGCCTGTCCCGCATCGGACTGGTCAGCCACAAACGAGCCTGCAGCTGACGTGGACTTTTTACCCCCTCCATAAATCTTCGTCCGCGAAGCCAAGCCAAAGAAAACATCCCATTTCATTCAAGTAATGAGTAATTTTCAAGAAGAGATCACTGAAATAAATAGCGTTCTGCATCTTAATTTCTAGTCCTATCATGTGCTAAATACTCCTCAAAATAGCTGCCCATTTTAAGAGATTTTGATCTGGCATGACTGGGTGCACATTGATCCAAAGAAAGACACTTTGGGCAAAAAAAATGGCAGCACTGTTGAGCTGTTACAACAGCAGCACTACTGCTGGTGCAGACCCAGGAGGGCAGGGAGTGGAGACACAGCATTGCTTCGAAGGGTTTAACCACCCACTCCGAATGCCGTTGGCTTTAAAGGGCAGGTTAAAGGTTATTTTAAAATCTTGCAACCATGGCATCTATGCCCAAAATGGCAGTGCCCGTGCTGACAGCAAGTTCTGTAGGTGACAGCAAGTTCTGAAGGTGAGCAGTGGACTAGTGCAGGTCACCAGAAGTGGGAAAAATACCCACCGTTATGAAGGAGAAGCAGAGGAGACAACCCTACAGCGAAGTTAACCACAGCACCGGACCAGCAAGGAGCTCACAGGAGTGTGTGCATCTGCAGAGGCTGTGGGATCACTGGAGACGAATCCACGGACACTCGGTGACTCTGAAGGGACTCTCATTCGTTTCTCTTTCGCTCTTACTGTAAGGGGCGTCGGGCAACACTAATGGAGACTCTTTGTTTGCCTTACTGCAGGCAAAGACAATTTCTCCTAATACTACATACTCGGTACTATTACATGACAATATAGGAATCTTGAATCTTAATCAAGCAAAAATTACATGATTTCACATTTACCAGCAGTGGTTTTGGATATCTGAGTGTGAAGTGGTTTTGTTCCCTAAAGCCTTTCTGAATATGGAAAATACCTTGAAATCCAACAAACTCACTCTCCCCCTCCCCCCAATATTTTGAGTGTAGGCTTGTATTTGTTCCTTGAGACAGTTTGATAATAGCAATGAGTTTATTGTCACTTTACACAATGTACAATGCACTGACATTCTTACTTGTTGCAGCTGAACAGGTACAATACTTTGTAAAATAAACTATAAAAACTATATTATACTTGATAGAATTTAAAAGAAAAAATACAAGAAATAAAAAAAATACAAGAAATATATATTCACAATATACTGAGTGCAAGAAAAGTGATTTGGTACTAATGCAGACAATCCTTTTGTGGTCTCTGATGTTGGATCAAGGCTCTCCAGTTCAAGAGATCGACAGTAGTTGGAATCATTCTGGAAATATTTTGACCCACAGAAAACAGGCTGGACATAATTCAAAAATTAAGAGGATTAAAAGAAAAATACCAATTACCTGTGTGTGTTCTGACGTGAGTTCGGAGATGGTGACTAGCAGCAAAAGCCTTCCCACAGCCATCGTGATCACACCTACAAATGCAACACATCGAACACCTGATCACTTCCGTATCACTTGTTAAGTATTCTCTCATTGAAAAAGTGACACAGAATCAATTATTTAGTTCCTTTCACACAGCCAAGTACATGTGGGTTGAACCAGATAATTTAGTGGTTCTGTACCCAGTCACCCCATAGTGGAAAATGTCCCAACCGGGCAGGGCGAGTTAAAAATCAACTGGGCTCTGACTCCTGGTGGAGTCAGAAATATAACCAGTTTTCCTTCATCGGCTTTGAAAAATGGGGTGCAAGTTACTAGATTGGAAGAAAATTATGGGTTAATAAATCTTTACTTTTTCAAGAACCTTGGGGCATCTTAAAGTAGATAAAATACTTTGTAAATATAGTCAACTTGCAGAATTATTTGCATAATTCACTAATCGTCTTCTGACGGTGAGAAAGGACAACCTGCTTTACTAGGTACCATTAGTGATATCAGCACCTGCGTGCATGCGTCACAGTAGCAGGAAGGAGGTCAGTGTAGTCTGCAGAGGGGAAGAAGAATACTCGTGTATGTAAATATGTCGTCCAGTTCTAGTGCAGTTTTCAGTTGTAGAGTAAGGATTTTAGTTCCAGCGAGTACGTAATGCATCACTCGTGATGCTGCCGCTGGTAGGAGGACCCCTCCTTAAAATCTTGGGCTCCCGATGAACCAGGTAAATGATGGGGCAGTGGGAAAGGCTCCCCCATTGCAGCAGGCCCGGTAAGTTTACCTGTTTCCCGAAGGGTTTGCAATGTGAAAGGGCTAATGTTGCATGCTGGACACTAAAGAACGTCCCCAAAAGGAACTTTTTTCTTTTTAATGGCAGTCAGGGAGTTAACACATCACTGTGTAATTGGATCATGGATTTCCTCACCTCCAGACCACAATCAGTGAAGATTGGCAAGAATTTCTCCACAATCTCCATCAGGGCTGCATTCTTAGCCCCCTGCTCTACTCACTTTACACCTACAACTGTGTCGCTCTGTACGAGAATAACACCATTTACAAATTTGCCAACGATACCACGGTTATGGGTTGTATAAAGGAAGGCAAGGCGTCAGCACACAGGAGCTTGAAAACTTGGCTGAATGGTGTACAACAGCAACCTCGCACTCAATGTCATCAAAACTAAGGAGCTGATTGTTCATTTCAGGAAATGAAAGCCAGAGGTGTACACTGGGGGATCAGAGGTGGAGAATGTGAGTAAATTTAGGTTCTTGGCAGTCACTATCTCAGAGGATCTTTCCTAGACCCAAAACACCAATGGCACCATGAAGAAAGCATGTCAGCTACTGAAACTGGTAGTTGTATATACCACTTGAAAAGATTACATTTACACAATAAATTTGAAGTTTTCAAACGATTTGGGAAGCACATTTTCAAACTGCAGGAATTAGATTGTAATCACCCAACCTGAATCTTCCGACTTCTAAAATTAAGATGTATGGTTTTAGTTGATCATTTTTAATCTTGTTTTACTTAATATCCAAATGTTCTCTTCTTTCTCTTTTTCTATGGGGCTGATTTTTATTTAGGGGGAGGGGTGGGGTTTAAATCATTTAAATCACTATGTATTAATCTTTATTATTTTGAATAAGACAATCTTTAATGCATATGTGAAAATTTAAATAAAATTTTCAAAAGAAAGCATGTCACCACCTCTACTTCCTCAGGAGTTTGCAGAGGTTTGGAAAGGACACCAGAAAGATTAGCAAATTTCTATGGATGTGTGGTGGAAAGTGTGCTGACCGGCTGCATCACGGTCTGGTATAAGAACCCCAATACTCAAGCGTAAAGCCCTCCAAAAGGTAGTGGACAGCCCAGGACATCACAGATGAAACCCTCCCCACTATGGAGTACATCTACAGAAAACACTGCCGTCTGAGAGCATCAGCAATCATCAACATCCACCACACACTATTCTCACTGCTGCCATCAGGAAGAGGTATGGGTGCCACAAGACTCGCATCACCAGGTTCAGGAACAGCTGCTATCCCTCCACCATCAGACTCCTCAACAATGAACTCAATCAAAGACTCACTTAAGGATTCTTACTTGTGTAATTTATTGATTTTCATTGTTCTCTCTGTATTGCATAGTCGGTTTACATTTGTTATCTGTTTACAGTTCTTTTATTTGTTTATATGTTTACACTGTACAGTTTATTTTTTGCACTACCAATTAATGGTAATTCTGCCGCACCACAGGAAAAAGGAATCTCAGGGTTGTCTGTGATGTCATGCATGTACTCTGACGATAAATCTGAAATCTGAGTGTTTTTTTAAAATATTTGATGGCAAGTATTTAGAATAAATTTGCTAATGGAAATCCGGTAACTTGAAAGCCCATGTTACATTTTTTTATGCAAATAATTCTGTGCAAGTTAACTGTTATCTTTGCCATATTATTGATGACTATATTTCCAAAGCATTTTATCTACATTAAGATGCCCCAAGGTTCTTTAAAAAGTAAAGATTTATTAACCCATAATTTTCTTCCAATATAGTAACTTGCACCCCATTTTTCAAAGCCGATGAAAGAAAACAGGTTATATTTCTTACAGTACAACTCCGATTATTCAAAACCGGATTCTCCAAAATTCTCATTTATCTGAATTTTTTTTTTAAACCATGGAGCCAAACTGACCTCACAGGTTGAAGAAAATTCACTCGACATGAAATTAGAACAACGACTGTCCTTGTTTCAGATAACTCCCTCCCCTCTCTCTAGTTCTTCTTTACCTTCCCCTATTGACTTTTCTCTCCAACTCTCCCTCTCAAACTGTGTGCCACTGTCTCCCAGCCGCATGTGATCAGAAGAATCCTTTGACCCGGCGTCATCAAGGAGAGCGGCCTCCCGGGCAAGAGGTGGGCCTTGAGATCAGTGGCCTTCTCTTCCTGGCATACTGGAATTGCTTTTTTTTTTAAAAACTTTATTTATTTATTTATTCGTTCAAAAACAAATAATATGACATATACAGCAATTAAACATGAACATTTTTATTTATATATATGAATAAAAAAAGAAAGAGAAACCCCCCCCCCCCTTCAGCCAATTCACCCAAGGAGACCCATAAGAAAGATATTTAAAAAAGTTCAATATACATATTAAGATCTAATCAATGTAAATTGAAATGTAAATACTCTGAATATAACAGCCACATTAATAAAAAATTATAATCATCATGCGAAACATACATAATTTTTTCCATTATTAAACGATATTTCATCTCATTATGCCATCTATTAATATCAATCATATTTGTATCTTTCCACGTACTAGCAATACATTTTTTCGCTGCGGATAAAGCTAAATATACAAAAGCAAGCTGAAACTTTTTTAATCCCAAACCTTTCAGAGGTTGCAAACTACCCAATAAAAATACTGTTGGGTCTAAAACTATTTTAATCTTATACAGATATTCTAAAAACGACTGAATTTTCTTCCAAAAATATTGTATATGTATACATGACCAAACAGCATGAAAAAAGTTCCAACCGTATCACCACATCTAAAACACAAATCTCATTCATTAAAACCATATTTTAAAAAAAATGTTCAGGTGTCAAATTGATGTAAAAAATTGTATTTAGTCATTGCATTATGTGCATTTATCAATCTAGTTACACTATCATAACAGATATCTAACCAATCCTCTTCAGAAAAAATAAAACCAATATCCGCTTCCCATTTAATTTTAGATCTATCCCAACCTTTTTTATCCATACCACCCTGTAATATTTGATACATAAATGAAATATAACCCTTCTCTGGTACCTTCATAAGAAAAGTCTCAAATTTAGTCATTTTAGGTAAAATCATCTCTCTACCAAACATACATTTTACCAAAGATCGAATTTGATAATAAAGAATTCTTATCAATACCAAAATCTTCCCTCATCTGATTAAAAGATAAAAACTTACCCTCTTTAAAACAATCTCCCAAATTTTTCACACCTTTAAATCTCCAATCCAATAAACTTTGATTATGTATTGAAAAAGAAATAAGTTAATTATTATACAACGGAGTCTAAGCCAATAATTTACCCCTAGAACCTATCATTTTTTTCTTTATCCATAACTTCATTAAATGTTTAAGTATAGGCACATTATGTTGTTGTAACAAATTCATAATCCACCTAAACAAAAACAGATGTATTTCAAATTCAGAAATACCTGCCATCTCAATTTTAGCCCAACTAGGAGGCCGTACCAAATCCATCAATGAACTAATAATTTTAAGTTGGGCTGCCTCATAAATAATTTTGAAAATGTGGTAACAATCCCCCTAACTCATATTTCCAAGTTAATTTATTCAAAGCTACTCTCAAAAATTTACCCCTCCATAAAAACTCCCTAACCATTCTATTTAAATCTCGAAAAAAAATTTTATCAAGTAAATGCAGAATAGATTGAAACAAATATTGTATACGCGGAAAGATATTCCTCTTAATTGTATTTATCCTTCCCATTAAATTAATAGGTAAATCTTTCCATTTAATCAAATCAGTTTTAATTTTTTTCATTAACAGAACATAATTTAATTTATATAAAGATTGATAATTAACATTCAAAATTATACCCAGATATTTAATTCGATCAGTCCACTTCAAATTAATATTCTTATAAACTGAATAATCTCCTTCACTTACCGGTAATATTTCACTTTTTTCCCCAATTAACTTTATATCCAGAAAGACATCCATATTGTATTAAACATTCCTTCAAATGCAAAAGTGACTGAGCTGGGTTTATTAAATACACCAATACATCATCAGCAAATAAATTAATTTTATACTCCTCATCTAAAACTTTCATACCTTGTATCTGTGTATTTTGTCTTATCAGCTGTGCTAAAGGTTCAATCACTAACACCATCAAAGCTGGTGATAAAGGACAACCTTGACGAGTTGATCGAGTTAACTTAAAAGATTCCAAAATCAAACCATTCGTCAATACTCTAGCTACCGGTTTACTATATAGAGCCCTAATCCATCCAATAAAAGAAGGACCAAACTTAAATTTCTCCAAAACTTTAAACAAAAAATTCGATTCAACTCTATCAAATGCTTTTTCTGCATCTAAGGATATCACCATCGGATGATCTAAAGATTGTCGAAATCTATTCATCAAACTAATCACTCGCAAAATGTTATCTGAAGCATATCTATTCTTTAGAAAACCTGTTTGATCAATATGAGTCAACTTTGGTAAAAGTTTAGCCAGTCTACTCGCTAATATTTTAGCTATTATTTTATAATCTACATTTAACAATGAAATTGGTCTATATGAAGATACTTTCAGAGGATCTCTATCTTTTTTAGGAATTACTGTAATTAAAGCACAAGAACAAGACTCAGGTAATTCATAATGTTCTCTAATTGACATCTTTCTTTGGCTTGGCTTCGCGGACGAAGATTTATGGAGGGGGTAAAAAAGTCCACGTCAGCTGCAGGCTCGTTTGTGGCTGACCAGTCCGATGCGGGACAGGCAGACACGATTGCAGCGGTTGCAAGGGAAAATTGGTTGGTTGGGGTTGGGTGTTGGGTTTTTCCTCCTTTGCCTTTTGTCAGTGAGGTGGGCTCTGCGGTCTTCTTCAAAGGAGGCTGCTGCCCGCCAAACTGTGAGGCGCCAAGATGCACGGTTTGAGGCGTTATCAGCCCACTGGCGGTGGTCAATGTGGCAGGCACCAAGAGATTTCTTTAGGCAGTCCTTGTACCTTTTCTTTGGTGAACCTCTGTCACGGTGGCCAGTGGAGAGCTCGCCATATAATACGATCTTGGGAAGGCGATGGTCCTCCATTCTGGAGACGTGACCCATCCAGCGCAGCTGGATCTTCAGCAGCGTGGACTCGATGCTGTCGACCTCTGCCATCTCGAGTACCTCGACGTTAGGGGTGTGAGCGCTCCAATGGATGTTGAGGATGGAGCGGAGACAACGCTGGTGGAAGCGTTCTAGGAGCCGTAGGTGGTGCCGGTAGAGGACCCATGATTCGGAGCCGAACAGGAGTGTGGGTATGACAACGGCTCTGTATACGCTTATCTTTGTGAGGTTTTTCAGTTGGTTGTTTTTCCAGACTCTTTTGTGTAGTCTTCCAAAGGCGCTATTTGCCTTGGCGAGTCTGTTGTCTATCTCATTGTCGATCCTTGCATCTGATGAAATGGTGCAGCCGAGATAGGTAAACTGGTTGACCGTTTTGAGTTTTGTGTGCCCGATGGAGATGTGGGGGGGCTGGTAGTCATGGTGGGGAGCTGGCTGATGGAGGACCTCAGTTTTCTTCAGGCTGACTTCCAGGCCAAACATTTTGGCAGTTTCCGCAAAGCAGGACGTCAAGCGCTGAAGAGCTGGCTCTGAATGGGCAACTAAAGCGGCATCATCTGCAAAGAGTAGTTCACGGACAAGTTTCTCTTGTGTCTTGGTGTGAGCTTGCAGGCGCCTCAGTTTGAAGAGACTGCCATCCGTGCGGTACCGGATATAAACAGCGTCTTCATTGTTGGGGTCTTTCATGGCTTGGTTCAGCATCATGCTGAAGAAGATTGAAAAGAGGGTTGGTGCGAGAACACAGCCTTGCTTCACGCCATTGTTAATGGAGAAGGGTTCAGAGAGCTCATTGCTGTATCTGACCCGACCTTGTTGGTTTTCGTGCAGTTGGATAATCATGTTGAGGAACTTTGGGGGACATCCGATGCGCTCTAGTATTTGCCAAAGCCCTTTCCTGCTCACGGTGTCGAAGGCTTTGGTGAGGTCAACAAAGGTGATGTAGAGTCCTTTGTTTTGTTCTCTGCACTTTTCTTGGAGCTGTCTGAGGGCAAAGACCATGTCAGTGGTTCCTCTGTTTGCGCGAAAGCCGCACTGTGATTCTGGGAGAATATTCTCAGCGACACTAGGTATTATTCTATTTAGTAGAATCCTAGCGAAGATTTTGCCTGCAATGGAGAGCAACGTGATTCCCCTGTAGTTTGAGCAGTCTGATTTCTCGCCTTTGTTTTTGTACAGGGTGATGATGGTGGCATCACGAAGATCCTGAGGCAGTTTACCTTGGTCCCAACAAAGCTTGAAAAACTCATGCAGTTTGGCATGCAGAGTTTTGCCGCCAGCCTTCCAGACTTCTGGGGGGATTCCATCCATACCTGCTGCTTTGCCACTTTTCAGTTGTTCGATTGCCTTACATCCCCAAACACTGTTGATAAATCATTATAAAAATTTTTTATAAAATTCAACCGAAAATCCATCATCACCGGGCGATATACCGTTCGGCATTTCCAGCATAGCCATTTTAATTTCCGAATCAGTAAATGGTTCTTCTAACTCCTGTATATCTCCATCCTCTAATATCGGTAAATTCAATTGTGTTTAAAAAAAATCAATCGATCCAGTTTCCTGTTTTCCTTCAGATGTATATAACTTTGTATAAAATGAATAAAATTCATCATTAATCTCACGAGGTCTATAAGTAATAAGAGAATTCTGTCTAACAGCATTAATAGTTCTCGATATCTGTTCTTTCTTTAATTGCCACACCAATACCTTATGTGCTTTCTCTCCCCATTCGTAATACCGTTGTTTAGTCCTATTAATCACACATTCAAATTGATAAGATTGCAAAGTATTATATTTCAATATCAGCCTAGATAATTCTATTTTCTGATCTTCTGTAGCATCTTTCTGAAATTCCTTTTCTAACTCATCGATCTGTTTCTCTAATTCAAGACTCTGATTTAATCGAATCTTTTTTTATTTTAGAAGTATAACTAATTATTTGTCCTCTCAAATAGGCTTTCATAGCATCCCATAATGCAAACTTACTTTGAACAGAATTAGAATTTTCTTTCAAAAATTAATTTGTTTTTTCAAAAAAATCAATAAATTCCGTATTTTTCAACAACATTGCATTAAATCTCCAACGATAAGCTATTTGAATTTTCTCAGAAGTTTCATATGTAAAATACAACAGAGAATGATCTGAAATCACCCTACTTTTATATTCCGCTTGTTGTATTTTCCCTTGTAAATGTGCCGATACTAAAAAGTCAATCCTTGAAAACGATTCATGTCCAGATGAATAAAAGGAAAAATCTTTCTCTGTCGGATTAAGAGGTCTCCAAATAACTACTAAATTAAGATCTTTCATCAGCGCTTGGACCTGGATTGCCATCTTAGATTTTTTTTTAAACTTTCTTCGTAGATTTTTCTAATAAAGTTTCCAAATCACAATTAAAATCACCACCCAAAAATAAAACTGCATCTGAAATAAATACTTCATCTGCATTTGGAGCATAAATATTAACTAAAGTCCAAAATTCACTAAAAATCTTACAATTCAATTTAAGAATACATCCTGGCTTTTCCTCCATTGATTGTAATTCAAAAGATAAATTTTTATATATCAAAATTGCTACAGCTTTAGCTCTAGAATTAAATGAAGAATATACATGCCCAACCCAATCCCTTTTTAATTTCACGCTTTCCTTCACATTCAAATGTATTTCTTGTAAAATGGCAACATCAATTTTCATTTTCTTAATATACGCCAAGATTCGCTTACGGTTAATCTGACTATTTAATCCTCGAACATTGAAAGTAGGAAACCTCAGCTTTGACATATCTACTATTATTACTAAATACCAATAATATCTTTATATAAAAACTCAAATCAACATATATAGGCCCTCCAATTAAAAAAAATCACAAATGAAAAAAATTTAAAAAATAAAGAAAAATAAAGAAAAAGAAAAAAAAAGAAAATCCTCCCCCGCAAATAAAAACTACTAAAAGGTAGTAATCCCCTAAACAAAAATTGGGTGTGGGTCACCCACCAGTGGCTGATGACTAGTAGAGAACTTGGTGCAGATCTCCCCCTCTCCAGCCAAACAATCAGTAACATCAAAATATCATAATAACAAAAGAAAAATAGAATAAGAAAATTCTTCTTTTCATCCAGATGATTTCAATCTTGAAGATCCCATTTTGGAAGGAGGTGGACTCTTTCCATTCCCGTTTTTCCCATTTCTGCCATTTCTTCCGTTTCCAGAGCAACCAAATTTTTCTTTAGGAGATAATGGTGGACTACGTCTTTGTCCTCTTATATCTGGCAATGAATCAGCAAAAATCATTGCTTCACAATCAGTTTCAAAAAAACCGAAATTGATAGTCTCCGTAAAACACCTTCAACACCGCAGGGGAACGAAAAGCAGACTTGTAACCTTTACGCCACGAAACTTCTTTAACTGGAATGAATCGACGTCGACGTTGAATGACATCTTGACTCAGATCAGGATAAAAAAAGACTCTGCTATTCTGAATCAATAATGGGGTTTGTCATTAGTTTCGCATTTTGTACTGCAAGTCGAAGTATTGCTTCTCTATCCAAATAACTCAGACATCGAATTATTACCGGTCTCGAGGGTTGACCAGCTGAGGGTATTCTTCTTAAAGCTCTATGGGCTCTTTCCAGTGCCAATCCCCCAGAGAAAAAATTCTTGCCCTAATATTTGCGGAATCCAGTCTTTAAGAAAAAAACGAAGAGATTCTATACCTTCTGGCAAACCAACAATTTTCACATTATTCCTTCTACTTTGATTTTCCAAATAATCTATTTTTCTTTCTAGCTCCTTCTCACAATCTCCTAATTCTATGACTGATTTTTCCACCTTCAACACTTTTTCTGTGTTAGAAGTCACTTGCTTACAGTCCAAAAAAGCAATCTGAAATTTTTTAAATTCTTCATAAGGTGTATCCTCACGTGTCTTAAACATATTTAATTCTGAACTTGTACCAGCATTCATTTGAATCATTTCATTCGTTTGAGATGTCAACAAAGGTTTTATAACAGCTTGAATAACTACATTTAATTGCATACCCTGTGAATCAGTAAATCTCAGCTCTGCTCTCTCTGATATGGTGGCAGAACAAGATAACTGCAGCTCCTGCTGCAATTCAACAGAAGGCATTTTAAAAGTTTTACTGCAGGTCTGGACTCCCAGTGACGGCACCCCGACTTCCTCAGGGGGTCGCCGCTGGTCTCCTCCTGCATCTTGCTGTTTTCTCATCAATTCGTGAAGAAAAACGATTTCTTCAGATTGAAATGCTACCTGATGCATTTCCAACAATGGAATTATCTTCCTGCGTGCTCCCTCCATTGAAATCAAAAGGCTTTCCAAATCGGGGTCCACTTCTTGGGAACACGCACCTTCTTCCGGAGAACGGGTAATTCCAGTGCCATCCTTCATTTGGTGAGCAACAGGTATTTTTTTCAGCCCCCACAGGCGATCTTTGGGATTTTGGCAATGAAGAAATTGAGCATGGGGGCGTTTCAAGTCGCCAAGGCCCAAAAACTTCAACACTTCGAAAATGTAACTACTTTTGAACTTGAGGTTTAGTCTTTTTACCATTAGTGGCCATAATGATTCCTTAATACTTTAAATTAAAATTTAAAAAGTTTAAACTTGAAAACAAAGGGTTAAAAAATGGGTATTTAAAAGTCTGGCCAGAGAGGTCGAGATTGCATGTCTAGACTCTATGCCATCTTGCCACGCCCTCCGCATACTGGAATTCCTGATGCTGACTCCGAACTCTCCCCTTTTCCTATTGATGCACACTGGATTCCCCGGTATACGTGTGCAGTAGGCCTAAGGGAGGATTCGGAGTCAGAACTTGGGCATCAGGAGCTCCGGTGACCGGGGAGACAGAAGCCTGCCAACTTGCCATCAGCCCAAGAAGCCCCGTGATCAGCAGCGGCAGGCCGGGACATGTCGGTGATTGGCGGTGGCCAGCATTTTTTTTTCAGCAAGAATTAAACATTATTTTAATGCTTAATAAGCCTTCCCTTGTTGTTTAAACATTGATGCAAGTGATTTACTGTTGCTACTGGACTGTTTTTTTTTAAAAATGACCAGTTCGCTGAAAAAACCATTTATCCAACATTGGCCCAGAGTTGTACTGTATCTTGAAACATTAGAGATGGAGTTGTCTATTTCACCCTCATGTTGAATTTACTTTTATAAAATTTATTAAAAGCAAATCCAGTTCATTTGCAAGAACTTGAAGAACTGTATGGCATCAATGAAAAGGCATTAAAGGAAAATAAAGTGGACTGTTTCAGTTTTGAATTCATCGGCAATAAAGTCACAGTTGTGTAGCAAGTTGTATTGGAGGATTTAAACCATGCTTTTTGCTCCTGCAAGGCTGAGAATCAGTAACCTGCTTGAGTCTCAGCAGACATAAGCTAAATTAATTCCTCCATGGGGCCCAGAGATGCAGTTATCTGACAAAAAGACATCTGTGTACCAAGAACATTGTTTTGGTCACAGTCTTTCAGGCAGACCTAACATTGATGCAAGATAAACCATAGTATTCAAACTGATAAGCTGAAAGTTGCGTTATTGGATAGAAGCCAAGGCATGCTAGCTTGCTTATCTTTCTTTCTGTGCTGGGAATAGGTGCTTGGGTAAGCAGTTTTTGGGTAATATAAGCTGAAGTTTGAGACTCCCAGAGGTGGCAACATCTCTCAGAAAGAAGAACTTCTAGAGACCAGCCAACGTCCCAGTCGGGGAAGGTGGAGAAGCTGCTACTGGCGCCCCGACAACCTACTACAAGTGTGTGGTCGTTGCCTCGCTTCGGCAGTTGGGACCAGTCCAGGCGTTGATAAGTATAATTGGGAAGGGCTTGCATATTGTAGTTTGATATCAGCTTTAGAATTTGTAATAAAGATTTGTATAAACTGAAGTGCTCTTGGCGTGTGTGTCAGAGTTTACCCAGGACACAAGGACAATGCAAATTTCAAATTCTGAATGCCAAAAGATTATGATTTCTGGTCTTCCTGAACTTCACTTGCCAGGTACCAATACTCCTGAAGCTTGCAAACAATTTATTAGATAAACTTGATTCGTTCTTGTAAAAGGCAGGAAGTAAACGAAAAAATGGCCTAGACACCAGAAAGAATTCTGCCTTTCGCCCCCCACGACCTAAGTACCACAAATTAAAAATTAGCGTGGAAACCAGACAAAGAATAATCTAAAGACTATACTTCATTTGACTGTCAACCTAGATGCTGTGGTTAGAATTTTGTATTGTGACTTAAACCCACAGCCATTAGGGAGGCAAGAGTTTTACCGCTAACCCTTGGGTCAAATGAGAGAAGACAGTTATTTATTCTGCTCCTGTCCAAATAATTGAAATCCTAACAGAAGACATCTTTTCAGAGTGAACTTAAACATTTGATCAATAGATTCTATGTCATCCCTTATTTTAGAACACAAAAGTAAGATAGGATTCTGCATTTTACACACTTCTCATTGAATAATTAATCAATTGTGAAATCCTGATGAAATGAATACAAGAAAATAATGCAAAAGGTGTGCAGATCTGAATAACCTCATCATCGAACAATATTTATGATAAATGGATTAAAACCATTTGTTTTCTTTCCAAACGATTAAATGAATTGGATCTTCAAATTTAAAATGGTTTCTTTATTTCAGGCATTTCTAGAACACTACATTTTTGATGGCACTGAAGCAGGGGTTTAGGAATCAGAGAATATGAAAAGAGACAAGCAGGCACAAAGGTTTCCTTCTGTACCAAAAGATCTCGAGATCAGGCAAAATCTTTTAAAAGAGATGACTCAAAAACAATAGCAATGGTTTAATTTCATTATTACCCACCAGTTGACAGAACAATTGGATGACAGAACCCCAAAATCTTCTGACCAAGTCAGATCAATGATTGGTACCCTAAAAACATTTTGGATTGAAGTTGCATATCACACAGCACAGGGAGAGACTGTGCTAATTTCCAGTTCATTCTTTTTTATAAATCGGCCTTATTTCACATGAAGACACGACATTTGTCCTTTGATCAACAATAATTACTTGCCCTTCGCAGAGAAATCTTTGTGTCTATATTTGAAAACCATTCAAATGCATTTCTGAAGGACATCCATGACCTTCATTATTGGGTCCTAGAGCTCACATAGCACGATTTTATAAACCTCGATAAAGGTCCCGCTTCACAAGTACTAGGGCTCTCCTTAAAATTGAAGCTTCCCAGTCACAGTAAACATTCTTGTGAATCTTTATTTTATTTTTTTCATTTTAGAGAGATAGCATGGTAACAGGCCCTTCCGGTCCGCAAGTTTGTGCCGCCAAAATACACCAATAAAGCCAAAAAATCCGGTGTTTGGAGGGTGGGAGGAAACCGGAGCACTTGGAGGAAATTCATGTCACCAAGGGGATAATGTACAAACTCCTTACAGAGAGCATTGGATGAAACCAGAGTTGCTGGCACTGCAATAGTGTTGTGCTAAGCTCTCTGCCCCTTTTTTTTTTTTTTTTTTGCACCCTTTCCAGCTTAAGGATCTCTTTCCTTTCGCTGGGTGATCAAAACTGCGCACAGCACTTCTCACCATCTTGAACAATTGTAGCATGGCATCCCAGTTCTTGCATTCAATACCCTGATTAACGAAGGCAAATCTACCAAATGCCTTCTTCACCACCCTGACTACCTATATGGCCACTTTCATGGAACTATGTACAATGTTCTAAGGTCTCTTCTAAACAACACTCGTCTAGCCCTGGTTTAACCTACCAAAGTGCAATCCCCACAAATGTCTGAATTAAATTCTATATGCCATTCCTTGACATACTTTCCCAGTTCAACTTGATCCTGTTGTAATCTTAGATAGCTTTCTTCACTGTCCACTATACCAGCCTTCTCAATCTATTTTTGGCCATGCCCTCCCCCTCAGGTCTATGCTCAAAGTTTATGGGTCCCCTTCCCTGTGCAGCGGTCAAGTTTTGGTTTCTTCTGTACTTCTCTCCTACCAACTAAATAACAAAAACAAAAAAAATATTTTTGTTATTCAAAGTGAAAGAAAAACAATGCTTTTACTGAAATGTGCTGTGCCCCCAAGTGAGGCTGTAGAGCCCCTGTTGAGAATGGCTGCACTACACCACCAATGTTGGCATCATCCACAAATTTACTAACCAGGTACAATGCCATTTTTGTTAACTGTTAATACAGATGACCAACTCTGAACCAAGCATCAATCCCTGTGGTACGCCACTGGTCACAAGCCTCCAATCTGACACTACCACCCATCTCCAATTCCATATTAATTTGGTCAATGGGAACCTTATCAAAAGCCATGATAAATTTCATGTAGACAACATCTACTTCAGGTACCAGCAATGCAGAGAAGACAAGATATGGAAAAATCTTTCTGGGAATCCAACAGAATTATTGACCTCAAAGTTTCTAAAGAGTTCGATATCTAGCTTAAATTTCACTTTTTAGAAAAAAAATTGTTACTCCAAAGTCACCTTTTCGAATAGATTTCCTGGTTTAAATGGACAAATCCAGTTATTGACAACACGAAAGTCCGTATCTTCCATTTATGTGTTGATTCAATAAGAAAACTAGCTTTGTAAAACCAAAGTAGAACGACAGAGAGCTCTTACCTAAATGGCTTCTCTCCTGTATGCGTTCGGACATGCTTCCTCAGGTCACTGAGTGTAGTAAAGTACTTTGTGCAGCCTTCTGATTCACAGTTAAATGTTTTCCCTGTGTGAAGCCTTTGATGGGCTTTCAGCCTGCAAATGAAATCGAAGGTTCGGTAGTTACTAATAGTGGCTAGTCCAGTGTTGACAACCCGATAAGCGATCTTATTATTATATCACCAGTTTCACCTTGCTCTCCATAGAAGGATTCTAGAAGAGAACTTCAGTTTTTAAAAAGAGCAAAGTATATTGTAGGATATGCAAGTAAATGAGCATCTGAAGAAACAAGATTTTGTGCAGTCATCAGGCTTTACTGCCACAATACACTTATGTCAACTATTAATTCATCTTAGTTAACATCTGTGTGGAAGGAAAATTATTGGCCTCAGGCATTAGCTCAACTTCTCATTCTGTGGCTGAAGCCTGATCTTGAGTGTTTCCAGCATTTTGTTTTTTGTTTTTTTTTTAAAAATAGCATCTGCAAATTTATTTTTGCTTTTCAATCCCAAATTCTGATGCAATTTATGAAAGGTTTGATGAATACTTTGACAAAGGGCTCATGCCAAAAATTTTAGTTGTATATCTTTGCCAAAGAAAACTGCATGAATTGCTGAGTTTCTCAAGCATTTATGCATTAACTACAATCAGAAAATCTATTGACATTTTTGTTTAACTGATGCACCTTGGTATTATTTTCTCCAAAAATAGTACCAAAGCACTGAGTATTCTCCTTTATTTGGGATTGCCAACAGCCAGTGCCTTCCTGATCTCTGCTGTTGCCCAACTTGTCAGTATTTCCAGAATTTATCGATATTTCAATTTTTCATCATCTACAGTTTATTTGTTTTTATTTCTATGAACTGGGCTATCAAGTTTGTGCTACCCTCAAAGGGTGCTGATTTGTCATAAACCAGACCAAACATTTTCAAGTGGTTATCTACTTCATGCTATGACAGATTATGTTATATTTTATATTGTAATATAGATATGTTTTAAAGGAGATAAATTGTGGGGAGGTTTTTAAGTCACAAAAAAATACAAATATTTCATACACAGATCTCATTTAAAATGCCAGAGTTCTGCTCAAGCCAGACAGTCCAGGCTCCCAGTGCCTTTGTAAAGTCAACGGAAACTGCTTTGCTGAAGGACTTCACAAGTAGGTGTTAATTGGACCTGCTGTGGAGTAATGGATTATTGTTTTGGAAAGCAACAGATGAACTGACTCAGAAGATTGGGTCCGGAGCTGCAATCTGTCTGAAGGCAGTTTGCTGTTTTAGGAAGGTTATGTGGTTTTGCACAGAGAGAGTCAAACAGGTTTTTCTCTGAGTGTGACACAGAGAGAGGGAGACTTCTGGTTTTCTGCAGTGGCTTTTGGAAGCTTGTTCTAAACCGCATTTTGAAGGCAGGTTGTGAGTTCTAAGTTCAGCCTGTTGGGAACCCTTGAAAGCAAGAAGATGGCTGGCTGTATAATGTTTCACTTGAAGTAAGGGAAACAAAAAGGAACTCTGTGGTGGCCTGGAGGAAAGAGGTCATCATTTGGAAAACCCTGATGGGACAAGTTTCTTCAAGACACAAAAGTGGCTGATCAGAAGGAATCAGTTTGTGTGCGTCCAATCTCTCTCTGAAAAAAATTTCTCTGAAAACCGACAAGAACATTCCTGAGTGGTAAATATTTACCTTTCAAGCACCAAAGCCTGGTGAAGATTCATAAATGTTAAATTCTGGGTACAGTATAAGAATTGCCTAATACCAGTGAACTTGGAGGAGTGAGAAGTGAGATTGGACTGTGACATTACATGCACTTGTGCTTAGAAATAGAAGGTGGGTTATGTTAGGTTAATAGTTAAAGTTAACCTAATAGTTAGGTTAGGTTAATAAGTTAAAGTTTAATCCTGCTTTTATATTTAAAAAAAATTAAAACTTTTGTTTAAGTAACCATTGTCTTGGTGAATTTCTATTGCTGCTGGGCTTTGTGGTCCTCTGGACCCAACACAATGCGGAGAACAGATTCCACACCTCAAACATTTTTCAAGCATTTGTGCATATTGATGAAGCAATCATTTCCCAGAGAAGCACAATGATAAATCTCAAGATGATTTGTTTAAAGTGTGTCTCTGCTGGACACTGTGAAACTGAGCAGTCTTTGTTGACAGAATTCTGTTTTCAGATTTCAAAATCGATCACTCTTTGTCAGGTTCAATAAGAACAGGATTCCCCTTGTCCTCACCTATCACCCCAAGATCCTCCACATCCAACATTCACTGCAATTTCTGTCATCTAGTGTGATCCCACCACCAGACGTACATCATCGTCTCCTCGGTACTTAATCCTGTTTAACTTTCTTGTTTAACTCAAGTAGTTTATTCCATAATAGGTAGTTGAACAGCTTTTATGTGATTTTTCCCAGAGAAGCAATAACCAATACCAGAGCACATTTGTTTTAAGTGAGTGGACAAAGGTTTAGGGGAGATGTCAGAGGCAACTTTTTTTTAACCCCCCTATACAGAGAGTGGATTCCTGGAATGTATTGCTGGAGGTGGGGTTGGAGGTTGGTTCAATCGGGAAATTTCAAAAACCCTTAGAAAGGAACATTGATGAAAGAAAAATAGAGGGCTGGATTTGGAGTAGAATAGTTTTATTTTGGTCAACACAATGTGGCCAGCCAAAAGCCAGTACTGTTCTATGTTCTATAGCTTTATGTGGACTATTTTGTTTACTTGGTGGGTGTACTAGGTAACCTTAATAACATCAGTGTTTTTATTAAACGCAAAAAGTCCATGCCCTCCTTCTCACTTCCTGAACAAGAAAGCACAACTTGAGGATAAAAAGGCATCAATTTAAAACAGATGCAGGAAAATGTCTTTCATCAGAGGGTCATGAACTGTGGAACTTATTGCCACAGGTGGCTGTGGAAGTGAGGCTGTTGGGGTATTTAAGGGAGAGATTGACAGGTATTTGATTAGTCAGAGCATCAAGGGTTATGGGGAGAAAGCCAGTGAGTGGGAGGATGGATCAGATCATGATCAGAATGGCAGAGCAGACTCAATGGGCCCATGCCTGCTCCTATATCTTGCGATCTTTCATTGAAAATGCAAGATATATGTTCAGATTTTGCCATTTCAGATTACAACTTTCTAAACAACTAAATTGCTATAATGGACAATAAATGAAATGCAGAGCACCTTCAGCTTCCATGCTGGCTGGCAATGTAATCCTGGTAGATCTCCTCATCAACAAGGCTATTGGCACAGCACAGTGTTACCTCCTCAACTCCTGTAACTTGGGGCCAATCTTGACCTCTGGTCTCCCTGGGACCATTGTGGCTTCCTCTCAAATGCTCTCGTTTCTTCAAAATCCAAAGATATGCCAGTTGGTAGTTTAATCGACCACTATAAATTCCCCAAGATGTAGACAGGTGAGTAGTTGGAGAAGCAGGGTGAAATGGATCAACATGCAAGAAAGAATGGGGAATGATAAGCACATAGGGAAATAAGATTGATCCAAGAGTGGTCACAGATTTGATAGAACCAATTCAATTTCATGGGATTATCAATAAGATTCTTGAAAATGAGTTGAACTTCTGGTCTGAGATTTTCTGGATTTCAACATAGAAGTTTCCAAAGCCTAAATGATAAGCACAGGATTTTTTGCAGTTAGAATTTAACTTTCATTTCTTGTTAACTTGAACTGGATTATTTTATGGCATTACTGAAAAAGAAAGCAAATATCTGATCATGGCAATCAACAGTTAATTCTGTGCAAAGCTGGAATGGTTTATATGAATAAGGAATATTTATTGCCAAAGGGAACTTGAACAAAGCCATTGCTTAAAAAAAAAGTGCATGCAACCAAATTGACTTTGCTGAAGCAATGTACAAAGCATGCAAAGTCTAAGAATTTGGCAAGCAAAAAAACATTTGGTGTAAAGAGGAATCAAAACAGAGAAATGTAATTTAATAAAGCAGAAGCCAAGTGCTAAGCATTAACCTAAAGGGTGAGTTATAAGTTTTGTTTCAACTAAATACAGACATAGCAACTATGTTCCATATACATGGGAAATGTTGGCTATTTTTCACTTTCTGGAAATAGACTGTGTGGAACTATCGTGGAATCAGAGCTTTACAACATGGAAGCAGGGACTTTCAGTCCAATCTACTCATGCTGTTCAAGCTGATCCTCTTTGCCCATGTTTGACCCATATTCCCTTAAACTGTTCCTATCTACTTACTTGTCTGGGTGTCTTAATGTTGTAATTGCACCTGCCTCTACAATTTCCTCTGGCAGCTTCTTCCATACCACTACCCTTTCAAGTCCCCTCTCACCTTAAATAAATACCCCTTTAGTTTTAGATTCCCCTACCTTGGGACAAAGGCCAACAATTTACCTTTTCTATCCCCTTGTAGCCACGTGCTACACAAAAGAACGACACTCAAGTGTGGTCTACGTTATTACGGCTCAAACCCAACTTTTATATCATTCAAGCTCCCGCCACTTGCCCAGATTACTGACGCCACATTCTGCATGACAAAGGCGGGTTTTCCCATGCACAGGTACACCCTTGCATGACAAAACCTTCCTCTCCGCACACTAAGTCTGTTGGCTGTAGAGCAGGGCCAGCGCCATTTTAGGGTCGCTGGCCCTTTAGGCTGCTTTAGCCATTTGTCCGATGGTACACTTGCTGGGGTCAGTGTCACTGCGCGGTCTGCTGGCTTTATGTTGCGCTCGCTGCCGAGAGCCGTGGGCCGCCACACCCTAATGACCTTTCATATTTCAAAGGTCACCGTCTGCCTATTCTCTCCAAGGTAAATTGTGTCAAACCATCTGGTCTCTGCTTACAACTCAAATCCTCCAGACCCAACAATATCCTTGAGAAACTTTGCTGAAACCTCTTATTGTGCCCATGTGCTTGTAGCCCTAGCTAGGTCTCTCAATGCTGGAACACACTCTGTGGTCCAGTCATTCACTATTTACACCCAGCCTTGGTTTAACTTCCTAAAATACATCACAGGGAGTAAAGAAAACAAGAAATAAGGGTAGTCAGCTATCTGGCTCATTGTGTCTGCTCTGCATTTGTTAAGATCATGGCTCATCTACCTGTGGCTCAACTTCACCTACCTGACTTTTCACCATTTCTCTCAATTTTTCTATGCAAAAATCTAGTTGTGTCTTCAATATATTTAATGAGGAAGCCTCCACTGTTGTCTTGGGCAGAGAACTCCAGATTTTCTACTCCCTGGAAATGTTCTTCCTCATCTCCATTCTCAATCTACTCTCCTGGATCTTGAGACTACGTTTCTCAGTTCTAATCTCACCTACCAGTGGAAACAAATGTCCTCCTGCTGTCTTATTTATCCCTTTCATAATTCCTAGGTTTGGCAGTGCATGAAGCCATGAATAAACAGTTGGTGTGAGACATGCAAAACTAAGGCTACCTGCAAATTGGAGGAACAACTCTGAATCTTCCTTCTGGTCTCTCTCCAACCATATGCTATCAACACAGACTTCTCCAGTTTCTGTTAGACCCCTCCCCCGAGTCTCTTCCATATTCCTGTCTCCTTACCCCTCCAGATGCCACCTCTTCCCTCTCCATTCAGAGCTGCCCCCTCTTCATAACCTCAGCTATTTTCTTTTCTACCCTCTCATCCATATTCACCTATGACCTGTTATATTTTACTCATCCCGTGCCCCTTCCTCCCATCTTTTTATTCATGCATCTGCCTACTTTTTGCTTGACAAAGGTCTCAGCCCCAAAATGTTCATTGTATCCCTTTCCACAGTCAAGTTTCTCCAGCAGTTGCGCATTGCAATATCTACTGCCTTGGTCTCGTCTTGGGTGGCACTTCAAAAAAAAAAAAAAACACCAATTTAAATTCACGAGATTTAGGACTTAGCAACTGTTGATGATATACAAAAACAATCTGCAAGAGGGGACAGAGAGTAGTGTATCTTCGTTCGCTGATGACAAAATTAAGGCGAAAAACAAATTATGTGGAGGATATGGAAAGTTGCAGAGAGATCATGAATAGGCAAGGGTCTGACAGATGGAGTACGATTTTGGCAAATGCGAGGTTATCCACTTTGGGAGGAAAGGTGGAAGATCAGAATACAGGTGTATCCCATTTTACGAATACTCACTTTACGAAAATTTGCTTTTATGAAGAAACCTAGATTTGAATGGGTTTTTGCCTTTACGAAAATAGCTTTTCAATAATAGTGAATGGGTTGTCACTTTACGCCGTTTCGGTTTACCAGAGGTTTCATCGGAACTCTCTAGTTTCGCAAAGTGGGGTATACCAGCATTATTTAAATGGCAAGTGATTGCAGCATGGTGACTGTTGAAGAACTTGGGAGGGTCTCCTCACTTGAGGAAGGATCCAATGGTTTTTGAGGCAATACAGAGGAAGTTCACCAGATTGATTCCAGGGATGAAGGGGTTAGCATGCAAGGAGAGATCAAGTCATCTAGGACTGCACGCACTGGAATTTAGAAGAATAAAAGGGGATCTTATAGAAATAAAATTATGAAAGGAATAGACAAGATAGAGGTCGATAAGTTGTTTCCATTGGTAGGGGAGACCGGAACAAGGGGATATAGCCTCAAGATTCAGGGCAGTAAATTTAGGACAGATGAGGAGGAACTGGTTTTCCTAGAAGGCAATGAATTGAAGAGTTTGCTGCCCATTGAATCAGTGGAGACTACCTAAGTACATACATTTAAGACAAGGTTGGATATATTTTTTTACATGGTAAGGGAATTAAGAGATACAGGGAAAAGGCAGGTAGGTGGAAATGAGCCGATCAGATTAGCCATAATCACATTGAATCTGGCTCAGTGGGCCAGATGGCAAACTTGTGCTCTTATGACAATAGTTTCAAGAACTCAGAGTTTACAGAGTAAACTAACAGACCAACCAGAATACCATCAACCAGTGCACTCACATCAACAGTGAAGTGTTTTGGAAGGCTGGTGTTGAAGCAGCAACATGGATCCATTCTAATTTGCCTACCATAGCAATAGGTCTATGGCAGATGCCAATTCACTGGCTCTACTCAGCCCTGGACAGCAAAGATGCATACCACAGGATGCTCTTTATGGACTACAGTTTGGCATTTAATACCATCAACTGGGACTCAACACCCCACTGTGTAATTGAATCCTGGATTTCCTCACTATCAGTGAGGATTGGTAGGAACATCTCCACCACAATCTCCATCAGTACTGGAGCATCACAGGGATATGTCCTTAGCCTCCTGCTCTACTCACTTTACACCTATGACTCTGTGGTTTGGTACGACAGCATTACCATCTAAAATTTGCTGATGACACCACTATGGTGGCTTGTGTACAAAGTGGCAATGAGTCAGTATACAGGAGGAAGATTTAATACTTTGCTGAATGTTGCACCAACAACAACCACGCTCTCAATGTCTCCAAAATGCTGATTTTTTTTACTTCAGGAAGGGAAAAACAGAGGCATACAATCCAGTGATCATTAGGGGAAATCAAAGGTGGAGAGTGTGAGCAAATTGAAGTTCTTTGGAGTTACTATCTTGGAGGATCTTTCCTGGACCCACAAACTAATGGCATCATGAAGTAAGCATGTCAGCACTTCTACTTCCTCAGGAGTTTGAGGAGGTTTGCCACTACACCAGAAACCCTGGCAAATTTCTACTGATGTGTGGTGGAAAGTGTGCTGACCGGCTGCATCACAGTCTGGTACAAGGACATCAATACCCTTAAGCGTAAAGCCCTTCAACAGGTTGTGAACACAGCCCAGGACATCACAGGGAAAATTCTCTCCACCATCAAGAACATCTACAAGGAACGCTAGAGCAGTAGCAATCATCCACACCACCCAGCGAACGCTCTGTTCTTGCTGCTGCCACCAGGAAAGAGGCTTAGGTGCCACAAGACTCGCACCACCAGGTTCAGGAACAGCTGCTATTACTCCACCATCAGGATCCTCAACAATAAACTCAATCAGGGATTCATTTAAGAATGCTTGCTTTTACACTTTATTGATATTTCCCCCTTCTGTATTGTACAGTTTGTTTACATTTCTTTGTTAATGTGTACTTTTTTTCCCCACTACCAATAAGTGATGATTATGCCTGGCTGACAGGAACAAGAATCTGAGTTGTACGTGATACCATGTATGAACAGGTACTCAGACAATAAATCTGAATAGCTGGAAATGGTCAAGTATGTGATTGATGGTTAGATTAATATTTCTGCAAGCAGTGAAGAAATGAAGTCAGGTTATTATACAGAGGTAAAAATGGGCATATGTTAATAATGGTGAGGAATCAGGTCAAAACAAAGCTCTAGGTTAACTTTTAAAATATGATTGACAAAAATCAAATGGAAACAGCAGACAAGGAAGGGAAAGAGTCGGTGATTAAGGATTTGTGATGGGTTACCAAGGACAATAGCTATGGTTTATCCATTATTTAAAGAAATCTCCAAGTTATATGGAAAACAACCTGTATGATAGAAGAGGCCAGAGGGGGTCAAGAGAGAGGAAGCATTTTCCAACTAAATGACTGCTATGAAAGAGATACTGCTTTTTCAGATAACAATT
Source organism: Narcine bancroftii (assembly GCF_036971445.1). Classification (NCBI taxonomy): domain Eukaryota; kingdom Metazoa; phylum Chordata; class Chondrichthyes; order Torpediniformes; family Narcinidae; genus Narcine; species Narcine bancroftii. The sequence goes on from NC_091476.1 coordinate 173,088,325, forward strand.
ATGGCTTGTAAATGAGAAACAGGAGGCAGTCAAAGATACATTCTAGGGAAAGTCCAATATATCAAAGTGAGGCAAGAAGCCTCACTTGAATGGAACCCAAGCCAGAGCAGGGCAGAAGGTTAACTCTTAAAGGCTGAAGTCAAGGTGAAAGATTACTTACAGAACACATCAGGTTAGATTTCTGATGACTTTGATACAAGCAGTGTTACGACAAGGACCAAGTCCTAATATTTGAGGCCTGGGAAAGGCAGGAAAAACATCTAAAGTGTTGGAGAGATGGGATTGATGCATCAGCTTGAAATGACATGGCAGTGAAGACATTAAGTTTTTTTCTCCCCATTTCATGTCAGTGGGAGATTGAGAATGACTATTTAAAATAAGGATGTGGTGTAGATTATGGCAAGATACACAGAGGATATGGTTCCAAATAACATTCAGTGTCAGTGGTGGGAAGCAGGATGATAAGATTTAATTGGATTCACTGCACAGCAATGGATGCAGCAAGTTGGATAAAGAAGTGAGGACAGAGTTGGGCTCCTGCACATGCACTCAGCAGGAAGCTTCATGCAATTGTGCTCCAGAAAGCAATGCCAAATGCCTCCGGAGTCTTCTGAAGGAGCAACGAAAGCCACGTGTCAGCTGTGCCTGATCCATGAGAAATAAATATTCTTTCATTACCATTAAAAGATTTGAAGTTGACTATTAAAGAACTAAGGCTTGTTTTAACAGTAGATGCCATTCAGTAAATTAGTCCATGGTTTTCTTCACCACCAACTATATTTGCAGTGTTCTGTATTATTGTACGAACAAAACAAGGGAGCTGGTTTAGCAGAACTGGATAAAACCTTAACTGTCAATAATAGCAGAACAGACATTCATTTGAAGTCAAAGTTAGCCAGACATAAGAAATCAAATTTAAGAAACGTTACTCTTATTGGAATGAGTAATAGCAAAGTAGATGCTGGATCAAGCAAGTGTCATGAGAGGCTCTGAACAGGTAGGTTTAGAGTTTCAAGCTTGAATCAGTACATTGATAAAAAGGAACAATATCAGAGCTATGTCTCAACAGTAGTTTCAACCATTTTGGGTCTGATACCCACCTGGCTTCTGGCCTAACATGCTGTGGCCCATTAGTGGCAATGACAGAGAAATATTTTCAAGTCAAAAGCAGCTCTGTAAGAAACACATCTTTATCAAATTTAAAGTATTTTATTTAACATTTTTTAAAAAAACACAAGAATACAATGAACATAAAAACTCCCAATCAAAAAAATCAAAGCTCAAGCCACTTAACAAGACCCCTGTCCCTGAAGTTTCTTCACCAGTTTCCACATCCTTGGTGCTATTGTAGATAAAGCACACCTGAGATCTGACTCCACTTTTTGTGCCTTTGTCTTCAACTACAGCAATGTCAAGAAATCTGATTCACAAAGTAGTTGACATAACATCATATCCACCCTGACCTCAGTGGGTTGGTAAGTCTCCGTGACCAAAATGGCAACGCACTGTGGCCCACCAGTGGGCCATGACCCACTGGCTTTGAACCACTGTCATGAATAAAAGAAACAAAGGTTGGGAAAGAGGGGAAAAAGATCAAAGTTTGGTGTTCCAAATGAGAAGAGTCCAAAAAGAAGCCGCTAGGTCTTCCAGCGTAGATCATCCAAGATATCCTTCAAAAAAAAAAATGGCTTCCTTCATACCACCATCAACTCATCTCTTCCCCGCACATCTGCCCTGTCCCCCCCCCCCCGCCCCCGCCGCAAGATGCAACAAAAACAGGATTCCTAGTCCTCATTTACACCCCACCAGTCTCCCCATTCAACACATTATCCTCAGCAATTTCCATTACCTACAACATGATCCAACCACCAAACACATCTTCCCCTCTCCTACTCCTGTTGGGACCACTCCCTCTATGACTCCTTTGTCCACTCATCCCTTCCCACTAATTGCCCCCTTGGCACATTCCCCTGTCACTGCAGTAAGTGCCACACATGCCCTCATCTCCTCCGTCACCACCCTTCTGAGCTCCAAATAATCCTTGCTAGTCAATCTGCGGAATTCATTTACTGCATCCAATGCGCCTGTTGCAGCCTTCTCCGCACTGGAGAGACTAGACACAGACTGGGAGATGGCTTTGCTGAGCACCTTCTTTCTGTCCACATCAATGACATGCCAAGGCCACCCGTAAATTGGAGAAGCAACACCCAATATTTCATCTGGACAGATGATATCAACATAGACTTCTCTGGTTTCTGCTAAACTACTCCCCGTTCTCCCCTCCTTTCCTCCAGCTCTCCACCCCGTCCCTCTCCATTCACAGAGCTATTCCCACTGTTCCGTTTGGTGTTGTGCCCTCCCTCCCTCATCCACCCAACACCTCTTGCCTGTGGGCATGGGATCCTTCACCCCCCCCCCCCCCCACAAACCAAGTTATTCAGGCACCTGCCTAGATTCTGCTCATACTTTGATGAAGGGCTCAGGCCCGAAATGTTGATCCTGCATCTTTATCTTTCCTATATAAAGTACATGGTTTGACCTGCTGAGTTTCTTCAGCATTATGTTTTTACTTCAATCACAGTGTCTACAGACTTCTGTGTTTTACTCGAAATTGCTTAAATTTAGAAATATCCTGATAGCCATCAAGAATTAGGACACTAGCATTCAGGGCAAATAGAGTCATGAATGAATGGGCTGTCCATATTGTGACAGACATCTTCCATTTAGCTTTTAAGCAGCAAAAAGACCAGTTTAGTCCCATGACTTGAATCCATCACAGAACACAAATCCTTCCCCTTGGTACTGGACCAAGTTGCTAATCTATTGGGATGGCAGCACATCACAACAATTCTATGGATCAATTCCTGAATCACTTAACCATCCTTGCACTCAAAAATGTGATGCTATCCAAGAAACATGGGAAGACCACAATTTAAAAAAAATCAAATAAGAAATGTAACAAATATTTGAAGTGCATCATGGATTTGCAATTCAATCGATCAAAACCCAAGCTGATTAATAACTATTAACAATCACACAAATAATTGTTCACCCAATCCAATCATTGATAAACTGCAGCAAAACTCAGGCTTGAAATTACATACAACACCCAGCAATGCTAAACCGAAAAGCCTCTCAGTGATTGAAAAGGCAACAGAGTATAATTCAACAAAACAAATGCTAACCAAGTCACTCTATTTTATGAATTAGCTCCAAGCTAGGTTTCAGAGACAATACAAAATCAAGTCATTCTTCAAGGGCAGTATGGCTAGTGCAGCTGTTAGGGTAATGCTATTAGCAAGCCAGTAACAATGGTTTGAATCCAGCGTTGTCTGAGGAGTTTGTACATTCTCCCTCTAACAATGTGGGTTTCCTCCAAATTTCCATAGAAGTACAGGGTTTGAATGTTAATTGGTGTATTTGGGTGGTGCAGAAGGGCCTGTTACTGAGCTGCATCTCTAAATTTAAAAAATGAGAACCAATTTGATTTTTCAGCAAGTCAAAGCTGGGACAACACACATTTATCATATCTTGCATCACTGAGCAATCAGGAGGGAAAAGGCACAATCGCTTTTATAAAATGACAACCCATTCATTCCAAATAATCCAGTGAGAACAGGAAAAGAAACAGATTTGTTGAACAGACAAATGGGACATCTTAAAACCTGCAAACAATGCATGTAAAGAAATGAAAATGAATTGATATTCTTTCTCCTGAAGGAGCAGACTTTCACATTTAAGATTTCAGACTTTAAATAGCTACTATAAAGCAACCACCCCTCAGTTGGACTCTCCACAAAGTCAAAACCAGCTGAAGTGCTGTATTAAAAGGTCAAATAATGCTTCGTGGAGATAGGCATATGCAAAGTTGAGGAAAGTGACTGCAATACCTCAAACCATCTGTTGTGCACTTGTGCAATAAGTCCCCGATTGTTGTCATTTATAAGTTTTTAAAATCAGTCATTAATTGAAGATTCTTCTCATCTTGGTGGGACAGAAGTGAAAGGAGAGTTTAGGAGCTTTGGTGTTTCTGCTTTTTTGGATTCATATTTTGCGTGTCCTTTCCTCAACACATTAGAGTTGTAAATTTGTTTCAAGTTTAGTAATTGCTATGTGTAGTGATCACAGTATTTGGCTTTGATACAAATTCCTGTGGTACTTGTGTCACTCACCTCCAAAACAGGGAAAAGGAGCAGCCCAGATTTATTTTAAAACACACATTCCTTTAAATTTTAAACAAAAATTTAGACATACAGCACAGTAACAGGACCTTCTAGCCCACAAGCTGTGCTGACCAAATTCCCCAATTAACCTACAAACCCTGCACATTTTGAAAGGGTTGACATGTGGTAACTTATCCATCACCCTCTGGCCAGCTCCTCCTTCCATTTCCTGCATCAACATTCATTGACAATTTTTCCAGGCCCTTGAAGTTGGTGGCCACAACGGCATTTATTGAAACTAATGTTCAGGATCATTTATTTGCTCACGATAGCTTGGGATATTGAGCAAGAATGTAAAATCATCGTGAAACGGATGCAAGGTGAACAGTTGATTGGTAATGGAGAAATAAAATATCTATTGAGAACTTGTGCAGACATTGATCTTTACTGTTTTATAAAGCTCAAATAGCACACTTACCAACCTTTTCAATGTCCACTAAACACAAATAAAATCGGTCCTTAAACATTAACTGAAGCCAGCACCTACCCCCTTCTTCTGTTATTGTTTATTCCATTATATCTCAAATCCACTGATGAGAAATCAAATAAAAAGCTACAGAACTACAACTAATTTAGAAAGAGACCAAGAGCTATGTCACAATTTCTTATACATACATTTTGGCTTAACATCACCATTCTCTGGTTCAAAATATGGCCACCTAAAAAAAAAAGCATGTACTACAAGCTACTATTCCATTGCAAAATTGATAAGAGTGCACCCACCCTTGTAGGTGCGATGATCAGTAAAACTGAAGATTAAGTTTAATATAAATATTTTAAATGTTTCAGGTGTGTGTGACTGGAATATATTTTGAAATGCATTGGTTGTGAATCACTTCATACTCCATGGACGAGCAGGGATTTGTTAATAAAAACAACCATCTTCCTCCAGTCCTCCTCAAGATGATAGTTAAGGCCAAGATCATGAGACTAATCACATATCAATGTGAAAAACAAGTTTAGTCAGAACTCATTCCCTTATGCAAGTCCCACAAGAAGGCAAGGGGAAAAAAAAGCTGCCTGTTGCACGTGTGCCTCAAGCAATCCAGATGTCTGTCTGTGCACAATTCAAGTGCCAAGGGAACATGTATACACTTTAATACTCAACTTGCAGATTTAAAAATAAAAAAATCTAAATTTGGCTCCCCTTGGATTCCAGCAGCCAATCAGAAATTGTAAGCAGGTGCAGCCTTGTATTTTGCACAAACAAGTTAAATTTAGCATTGCAAAACATCAGTGGTAAAACAGTATTTCATTTTTGTACTTACATTGCCAAATAAATTTGAAAAAAAAATTCTGACAGAAAAGGAGGCCTGAAATTAAAAACAGAATCCTGGAAATTAACTGAAGCCAAAAAGAGTGCAGATGCAGGAATCCGAAACAAAATCAAACACCAAGAACTCATCGTCAAGCAGCATCTATGGTGGCCCAAACGTGCACAATGACCTCTTGCAGAACTCAAGGATGTGGAAAAGTTGCTAGTATATAGTAGTACAAAGGAAGGGTGGGAGAGAGGCTGGAAGGTGGATCCAGATGAGGAGGGAATAATAAGCAGGTAGCTCCAGCCAAGGGGTGGAGAGATGGACAAACTGATGACTGTGTGTGAGAGGGTTGTATGCTATACAAGCAGAATGAAATGTTGTTCTTCCAATTTGTATTTGGCCTTTTTGTAGCAATGGAGAAAGCTGAAGGCAGACATGTCAGTGTGGGAGTCAAACCCAAAGTACAATATGGCCACAATGCAGAGGGTCTGGAAAGACTCATGGTTAACAATAACTTACCTATACAGTGTGTTAAATGCTTTTTCACAACCCTGTACATCACATTCAAATGGCTTTTCCTTGGTATGAACTCTGACATGGATTTTTAGGCTGTAAGACGTGAGAAAGGCCTTGCCACAGCCTTGCTGGTTGCACACGAATGTGTATTCTCCACGGTGAGTCTTCTGATGTGTTCGTAGATTCCCTGCTGTGCTGTATGTACGTGGACAGCCTTCAAACGTGCATTGATATCGTTTTACCTGCAGTCACAAAATGTTTAAAATGTTAAATTGTGTATTTTCTATTTGAAATTTACTGACTCAACACTTAGTATTTTTTTTAAACTTGGAACCAGTCAACTTTATAGAAACCTAAAGAAAAAATATTTCAAAAGGTAATGTGCAATTGTTGAAATATGTTAAAATTGAATATTAAATGTTAAACATGCCTTGATTGCAATTTCAAACTTGTGCAATGGAAAGCGGACAAAGAAAATGCAATTGCACAGGCAAAGGAAGGTCTTGCATGGATTGTCTGCAAGATTCAAGGTTAAAGGCAACAGCAGAAATATTAAAAATAATAAACCCAAACTAGCATGGTAGAACAAGATCATCCAAAACTTGCTGCTGCTATCCTGTGTAATGTGGAACAAACTTGCCTCACTTAAATGTTGGCTTCCTGTTGCCCATTCAAACATAAAATAAATCATTCCTACATTAAGACTGCAATACTTAAATGATAACAAGTCAAGACAACTTCTAGTGTTGAAGAAGCATTTGTCCGATGAACAAATTAAAAACAGTAGTTCAGAAATGAAAAAAGGCCTCAGCAAATTTTCAAGGGAACAGTATGCAGGCAGACGTGCGCCTAAATCAATGACAATTTATTCTAGTATACACCTGGAGATTCTAGATTATCTAGCTGTACTAAACACTTGTTGCTCCCACCCTATCAAAATATTACTTACATATTTTTAGGTTTTTGTGAGCTAAATTCACAACACAGACAATTCAGTCCTGCAGCCAAGAGCCACATTTTAAAGTATACACATTGCGGTTCAGATTCTTATCACTATACATAATCTGGGTTGGATTCAAATTCAAGATTGTTTATTGTCATAGTAATAAAACTGTCATATTACACATTTCCTTTTGCCTTCTACAAGGCAGACAAATTCGATACTGGCAGGAATTGCCTAAATGCCTCTTACAGTCAGACTTAGAGAGAGAAGCAAAAGAGAGACCCTCCCAGAGTGTGCGTAGATTTTCTTCCAGCACTTCCATACTCCCCACAGCCACTTTGAGTCCAGTCCAAACCATTTGCAACCCGAGCTCCAGATCAGAACCTTCGACACAAATCAGGAACTTTTCAGCGCCCTCAGCACCTCCCCGCGTCCTGGTTCTGATACCTGGTACCCCTCCAGCCAGTATGAGCCAGTCTCCATCAGAACACAGTTTCCACGAGTTCCTCACCAAGTCACCACCCCGTGAATTGGTCCTTAAGCCGCAGAGCCCCCCCTCACTGGTCCGCCACCATGGTTGGCGTCCCCATAGGTCATCTTCTCCCTCTCAGACAGCACATGATCTTCCTGTCCTCTGGTGCCTTGCTCCAGTCTTCTGCTTCCCTGGAGTCTGCAGCTACTCGCGACCTACTGCTGATTAATAAAGCCCCATCATCTTGAGTGCAGACCCGCTAGGGCAGGATTTCCACCAAGACCACCGTCGTCTCTTACAATGGGCCTTTCAAAGCCCATTCAGAGCCAATGGCAGTCGGCTGGAGCCCACTGGACCGCTGCATCTCCACTCCCCGCAGGTGCACACCAACAGTAGCACTGCCGCTGCAGCGGCTCAGACAGTGCCACATTTTTGCCGCCATACTCTGATATATGGTCTTCTGGTGGTCGCGGTTGAGGTGCTGCTCTGCCTGACGAGGGGACCGCTTCACGTGGGAGTCATTGGGACAGAACTTGGCAACTCTGGCGAGGTGATGCCAAGCCTGGTTATAGTCATCCATGTTGTAGAGGGTCACAGTGATGCAGTACAGAGCCTCAGTGTTGTCTCCCTAATACTCCAGCACCCTCTTGTAGCTCACCTTCTCCACCTCTAAACACTTCCAGAATTAATGGTAAAACATTCAACATTTATACTTTGAAATTCCATTCCAGTTCCTAATCTAAAAATGGCATTTCAATGCAGTGACAAAAATGAAATAAAAAGGCTCATCTTCCAAAGGAGTCACTGAAGTGAGGATCAATTTGCCCCAAATTAGTGAGCACAGGAACATATGTCAAAATTCGAAGGACAGCAGCAAAGCCATAAATCTCCTGCAGGAGACACCTCAAACTACTGACAGAACTTCAGTATCCAGAAATCAATAGTAATCACTCCAAGTACACAATGAAAGTAGATTTACATTAATGCACGCGGAACAATTTAAGCAATACCGCTAAAATGGGAAGATTGCTGCAACATTTTTTGCTCCATTTAAAAAATTATGATCTCAGTTGAAAAGACAGATTCTTGGTTTCAAAATCTCACAAAGACAACACCATTTCCAGCGGTACAGAATTTCTTCTATACCACAATATCACAATCGATTTTTGAGCTTGGGTGTCCTTGGTTGGAGAAGGAGCATTAATCTTCTGACTCAGAGGGTCACTGGTTTTTGCACCAAAGGGCCAAAATTCCTTTCAAGCTGCCCAGGATTCTACATGGATCTTCCTTCCTTAAACAGGAGGAAGCTAAGAAGTTCTGTGCAACATTCAGAGGCCCAAGGTTGGAGAGGAAATTACCAATGATTTCCCCGTACGTGCTCACATGTATCCAGTAGTGGAACACCAACTTTTCCCACTGCCAAGTAAATCTGCCTCTCAAGTGCTGCAGGTCAATGCTGATGTTGCTTCTGGTTCTTTGGTTCCCCATATACAGTCACACATACAAGGCCACAAGGATAAGCAGATTTTACAACCTTCAAATAAAATAGTGTTTCTTTGCTTTTATTTATTTTATTTTTAATAAACAGTGAGAATAATGTTACATGATTAGTTTTAAAGGTTTGTGAACGTTTATTAATGCCAGAAACATTCACGTCGGTCTGACAGCCTGGTAGAATTGAAAAGCCTTTATCAATGAAAGATCTCAGATCACATTGGAACTGTGGATGTAACTGCTAGCATATTTATTTTAATGGGGCGGCATGGTTAGCAGACCAGTTAGGACAAGCCTGTTACAGTGCCAGTGACCTGGGTTATAATCCAGCGCTTCTCTAAGAATTTGTACACTCTCTCCGTGTCTGTGTGGTTTCTATGTGCTCTGGTTTCTTCCCCTTGTTCAAAAAGTACTGGAGGTGTCGGCCAATTGGGTGGCACAGGCTCATGGCTGAAAGGGCCTATTACCGTGTTAAATTTACGTCTAAATTTAAATGTTGACTAACAGGTGGGAACAAGCACAACTCACCATTCAAAGGAAATCCTGGGACACCCAAATGCTCCAACGGTTAAAGTTCACACTGGGGGGCGTGGCAAGATGGTGTAGAGGGAAGACATGTGGTTCCACCTTCCCCTAGTTAGACTTCTAAATACCCGACTTTAAAATTTGTAAAAGTGATTAAAAATAGTATCGACAGATTTTGGAATAGTGAAGGATAGAAATGGCTACAAACGTGAAAAAATCAAAAGCTCAATTGCAAAAGAAACTACCTTACAAAAGTGTTGAAGGATTGAGGCCTATCTATCAAGTTGAAGCCACGGAGTCGTCAACTGGAGCCCCCAAGCCTCCGAGGACTCCTGCTCAGTTAAGTATTACGCCGGTGCCGATTGTGCATCTGCAAGATGGCACTGGTTCAGTGACAAACTCGGCCGGTTCTGACTCACGCACCCGTGAGTCCAGGCGTGAGGGCAGATCGGCCGAGCGAGGACAGACCCATGTGCCCGCAACATTGCCTGGTGGTCTGGAGGCGCGCAGTGTAGCGTTGGAAGGTGCACTTGCGCGGTTGGTGGTTCTGTCAGGCATGAGCGGTGCATCGCGGGTCCGTCAATTACTAGATAAGGTGTGGGCTGTGGGAGAGCCCAAGCGACGGCGGCGGACGAGGTCAACATGCTGTCGTGGGGTGTCCAAACTTGCAGCCGCACCGGAAGAGGACCTACTTCATTTGGGGAGGAAGAGAGCTCAACTTTATTGGAATTTACACAGGAAGAAATGGGGACTGACATCAGAGAAGATAGGCCTCAAAGGGAGGTGATGGAACCTGGACTGGATTCTGTGTTTACAATCTTGGAAGGGATTGCTCATCAAATGGAAAAAATGTCAATGCAGATATCTACTCAGATGACTCAAGGATTTATGGAAGTGAAAACTAAAATGAACAATGTGTGAAGAAATGACTTTTACGAAGCAAGATATTACTGTAGTTAAAAGTGATGTTAGTAGATGCATAAAATCAGTGGACACTGTACAAGATAATTTAAAAAAAGACTGAAGCTTTTAAGGAAGAAACCGTTTCCAGGTCAATCACCATGAGCAGTTCTGATTCGCTGTTTGAAATATCAGGATAGAGAAATTATATTGCGAATGATGGTGCAGAAGGCACGGCAAAACCAGGCTCCACTGATGGTTCAAAATAACAGGGTGCTTTTTTTTTTAAAATGCAGATTTGAGTCAAGAAGTTATTAGAAGGCGTCGAGAATTTAATTCAGCTAAAGAGGTATTGTGGCGAAAGGGATATAAATTTGTCTTTCATTACCAGCAGCATTGAAAGTTTTTTTATGGGAATTTTCAATCTCAATTTTTTGAAAATGAACATGATGCATTAATCTTTGCTAATTCATTGCCAGATTTACGAGGAAATGGACGGTCACCACTATCGTCACCCAAGAGGAGGGTAAATGGCAATGGTAATGGGAAGAATGGAAAACATGGAAAGAATGGGAAAAAAAGTTGAATTGACGCAAAGTCTTCTGATATTGAGGACCTGGAACAATCACTGGGATTGGAATCACTGGGATGACTGTTTTGTCACCTGTCACTAGTGGGTTTTACCACACCCAGATTTTTTAAGGGACTACTACATTTTAGTAGTTTGTTTTGGGATTGTTTTTTTTTGGAGTAAAAAAAAGTTCACACTTACAGTAATGTGCATCAGGAGCACACAGAAAGTATTATTGTGGCTGGCTTAATATGAACTTTTACCCTAGGATTGGTGGAGAGAACAAGACAGTACCGGCAGTAAAATTTAGTTTGGCTCAGAAAGGATCTTTGATTGTCTGAAATATTAGACATGTAATACAACAAATACAAAGATCATCTGGGAAACAAAAGGGGTGCTACTACAGTAACGTTTTAGAGTCAGTTTATAGCATAGAAATAGCATGTACCAAGAACTTCCTAGAATTAATAATACAACATAAGCAATTAAAATGAATGCATCACAAATACTCCATCTTGCTCAGACAGAAACTATTTTTTGACATAGCATCAAAGAATGAAGTACTCTTTCTGAGAAGCTATCTAGGTTATTCATTCGATTAGTTTTCAATTCTTCATTATTGTACAAGTCTTCATTATTACTGCAACCTGTTTCAATTACAAGAAATTGAAATGGCAACACATTGTGAAGTTTGTACAAATATTGAATGAGCAAGGTCGCACTGATTTCTTTGCCACCCACAAAGACTTAAAATTCTCAAAAGCTGTTTGAGTCCATCATTTAGTCTGAATACACTGACAATGTGAGTCTTAGGATTATTGTTCTGTCCACAATCAAAGCAACTCTAGCACAAAAATCTGTTCTCATAGTAAGATTTATTAATTTAGAAAAATGAGCAGTATTTTATAAAAATTCTTACATAGCTCAATAGAGTGGATGCAAAGATTAATTTTTGAACTGGTTTGGGAAACAAAGTTCAGTTTAAAATCAAAGATTGCCAAATTTCTCGACACATATGGAATACAGAGCTATTGGGACAGTGTGGGAAAATCTAGGATGAAGATTAACCATGGGCCGGATGACCTAATCCTGTCCATAATTCTCATGTGTGATGCTAACACAATGGATGAAATTCTGTACAAAGTCACCACTGCCAGTCTCATGATCTATTCTATCAAAGCACTGAAGTGTCTCTCGATTATGACTTTAAAGCTATGAGAAAGCCTGACCTTTTTATGCAAAACATACAATCTGTTGCTGTCCAATAGAACCTTTCTTTTCCTTTCCATCCTCGACTTCAGGCCAAATTTAACAAAATATTTAAGTATTAGGTCGTTAGCTCAATTGTTTGTACACCCAAAGTGACTAGCCAATCAACGGATGCTGTAATCACACTGATTCTGACGTGGGCCAGAGGCTTTCAATGAGATGCTGCAAACTAAAAACTGAATACGACTACTGAAAAGCAAGTTAAAACAAAAAAAATATGCAGATGCTAAAGTCAAGGGTAATACACAAAACGCAGCATCCACAGGAAATCAAAGGTAACCACTTCGGGCCAGAGCCCTTTGTCAGGAAAGAAAAAGTAATCACTCTTCAATCAACTTGCAAGTGCTGCATGAAGCATTACAAAGGGTGCACTGAGCAGAACTTGCCACACAACCAGTTACTTCCCAAGACGCTTTCCTTTGCATACAACTATGGGGGGGGGGGGGGGCAGCACGGTGGGGGAAGAGGGGGTAAAGAGGAATGCAGGATGATACAACCAACTTATTTCCACCAAAATTGAATGGAATTCTACACTGCAATTAATTACTGCCAATGCAATAAACACAAAGAATACAGACAATTTGAAAAAGTTTATCATGACATACCAAGATGCAGTGATAGTGTTTTTCAAGAAGATAATTTGAACATCTCATACATACATAATACAAGTTAAAACAGTACAGAAATGCAGAGTTACAGAGGAATCAACCGACAGAGCAAAGACAACACAATTTTACTACTTTGGGGCTCATTACAGTGGGGGGAAAAAAACTGCCCTAGTGGTGTATGATCTCATACTTGTGGATCTTCTTATTGACAAAAGTGGGGTGATGAGAGTGCAGCTGGGGTGGGATGAGTATTTTAATATGATGGCTGCTTTTCCCCAAGGCAATGAGAGTTATAGATAGAGTAGAGAGGGGATGAACAACAGCCCAAACCATGTTCAAAACCTGTTTTGTGTAATTTTGGCCAGAGCAGTTCCCATTCCACACAATATATCCTGGTAGGATGTTTTCAGTGCTGCATCCATGGAAGTGTTTTTTTTAAAAAAAAGGATGTAGGTGACATACCAAATTTCCTCAGGTTTCTGAAGAGGTGCTGATTTGTTTTCTTGGCTATTCTATTGACTAATCCTCGAATGCTCAATTTGCAGAAGCAGTTTCTGTGCACATTCCAAATTAGCCCCCTTTAAAATGTTTGAAAACTGCATCCTATTCCAGGTAATATTTCAGTTTATGAAAAAGTTTTTAATCAAATCCAGGTAATTTTCTGCTAAAACCAAGCTGTACTCAATTCAAGGGCAGTATTATCCCTCCCAAGGTGTTTCCACAACTCCTACATTTGGTCCAACCAGAGATTTATTCTACAGTCTAAAATAGCTTTCCACTCTAGTTCTCCAGGTATAAAATCGCACAATATGACACTTTTCCTCCATCTGTCCATTGCATTGTGGTCCTATGAACACAAATTTCAAAAACATCTTCTACTTTTAACAAGTACTCCATTTTGTTCCTTTTCCATACAAAATGGATGGCCTTAATTTGCCAAAGAAATCCATTGCCAAAGGTCATTCCAATTCCTTAATCTATTCACGCTCATACAATGTTTTCATCTGCACAATTTACAATACCACCTGACCTTTGTATTATCAAAGGTGGATACACTGCCCAGCAGCACCTTGAGAAATCACTGGCCATTACCTGCAAATGTGTCAATGTCCATAATTCCGACAATCTCCCGTTACTCAACCGCAAAAAACAATCTGCTTTCAATTCCAATGAAAAGGAAAACAGGGGTCGTGAGTTCGTTCCTCGCTGGGGCCTCATTTCTGTGAGGGCCGCAAATTGGTGACTCTGCCTTAAGGTAGGCAAAGTTTCATGTATGTTACATTTTAAATGTGGTATTACGTGACAATAATGGAACCTTTACCTTTAAGTCAATATATTCAGTAAGATTTCGAAAGAAATGCAGGATGGAGATACCGTACTTGGATAAAAATTCACTTTTCAACCAATTTCAAAGTGACATCTTAAAAGGAAAATCATATGTATATTGTTATGAGCCCAGAGGACTCTAAAAAACCACCAGCAACAATTCACCAAGACAATGGTAACTTAAACAAAAATGTTTTTAATTTTCTTCATATACAAGATCAATATTTAACTTGTTCCTATTAACTTAACCTCCTAATTCTAAGCGCATGTTTATGTAATATGCATGTGTTCAGGAAAGTTCTTTCAATGTCCAGTCATTAACTTTTCACTTCTCCAAGTTCACTGGTATCAGGCAATTTTCCATACTGTGCACAGAATATAACATTTAAGATCTTCACCAGGCTCTGGTGCTTTAACTTAAATTGTTACCACTCAGGAAGGCTTCAGAGAGATATTCATTGTTTGTTGGACACACACACAAACTGATCTCCTTCAATCAGTCACTTCAGGGTCTTGCCAAAGAAACTTGCCCCCTTATGAGTTTTTCCAAATGATAACCTCTTCTTCCAGGTTACCACAAAGAGTTCTTTCCCCTCCCCACCCCAGGAGAAACATGGACCAGCCACAGCCTCTCGTAATTGACTACAAGTGTTCAGAATAGGCTGAGCTCGGAACTCAAATCCTGACTTCAAATGGGGTCTTACAAAAGGTCTACCAAAACTTATTTCCAACACCAACGCCTGCTATAAACTGACTATCTCCGTTTGGAAAACCACATGACCCTCTTAGAACAAGATTAATCCGTTTCTCAGCCTGAGCGTTTCTTTAAAGGCAATAGTCTATTTCAATTCTAGATCATCAGTCCAATTAACACCTACTTCATAGACACTCTTTCTGATTTCTGTAATGACACTGGCAGACATGGAGTCCACACTTAGGCATAGGTCTTGCATTTTAAATGAAATGTTAATGTTTCATGTGGAATGTAAACTAATACCTAAACCCTCACAATCTAACCTTAATCCTGAAGATATATTTTATTACATAAATATATTAACTTATTCCGTAACAATAGCAAATGAATTTAACAATGGCCTTTACTCACTGTATGGTTTGGGGGAATATTCCTACTTTTATTGAGAGAAGTTTCAATAGTCCTCTTTCTCTTCTCTTTACAAACTTCCTTGCTGTTGGTTGCCCTGGTCCACCTAATAAATGGCTTTCAAAATTCTGTCACAGTTTCCCAAATTGAACCAATGGAATTACTCTCTTGGAATGGTCTCCATTTCATGATACAATTATATCTAACATGGCCTGAAAACTATGGACTTCTAGCTTCAAAATTATGCAACATATACAGTCATGAAATCAAATTGCTTTTGGACTGCCGCACATGAAATGAAGTGACGCATGGGAGCATTCTAGATACCGGGTACTCAACGATTCAAGCTGCATGAATTTTCACATTCTCTTCTGATTATTTGTTAGGAATCATAACTAATTCAAACTACATTTAAATTGCACAACACTAAACTTGCATTATTTCTTCAAAATCCTGAAAAAATGCCACGACACATTTCACAACTGCAATTAGTTCTGGCTTATTAGGATTTTGTTCACTTCTACAAAATATAATCTGTAGATTAGAGTTGACGACAATTGCTGTTTGCTTCAAGAAACTATCTGATTCTCCAGATGTCAGAAGCTTGGTCATATTAAGTTTATTTTCCATCCAGCTGAACAAGTACAGTACAACCTGATAAAACAGTATTTTCCAGTCCTTGGTGCAAAACATGCACACACATAACCAGACAAGACACCACCAAACAATACACGTCAGGAAAAATGTACATATATAAATATGGTTTAATAAATTGTAGCATCTCGGATGGACAGTGTGAGCAGTTCTTCAGTCTTTCAGCATTCTCACTGCCAATGGGAAGCTTTTTCACAGCCGGGAGGTCCTGGCTCTGATCCTCCTGGATCTCTTGCTCAACAGAGGTAGCTGAAAGATGCTGTGTGCACACCCTCTTCAGCCAATGACCCTGGTCGATCACGTTGATGGTCTTGTGGATTGACCTCCAATCCATTTCTCTACAGCAACCGGGTGGCCATTCTTGGTCCATGATCACATGGATTAGATATTGATTATATGGGAGAAGCAGAAAGTGGTAGTGGATGATGGCTTCTCAGACTGGAGTCCGGTGGTGTGCCTCAAAGACCAATGTTGGATGACATTGATGCAGGTTATCTATTATCAAAGATTTGGATGATAATCTGGTAAAATGGATCAGCAAGTATGCAGATGTCATCAAGATAGGTGTTCCAACAGTATCAGATAGATATTTTCGCTGTAAGGAGGAAACGGGGACAACACATGAAATTTGGGCATGTGAGAAAGTGGAAAAGTTTTGGGAGGATCTAAATCAGGTATTAAATAAAATCACAAAAAGCCACATACCAAAAAATCCAGAGATCTTTCTTTTAAGTAATACAAGAAGAACATGGACTCGATTTGGATGGAGCACAAAAAAGATTTATTATGATAGCCTTAGCTGTAGCAAAACAATGTATTATGTCAACCTGGAAATTAGAAGATAGCCTGAGAATACAGCAATGGTACATAGAAATGAATAAATGTATTCCATTGGAAAAAATAACAATTTAAGAAATAACATCACAGTATTCGAACAAATTTGTGAACCGTACATGAAACACAACAGAAAAGTCCTACCGCGGACCTCCACCCCCTAAAATGACAGAATGAGAAGACAACGAAATGAACTGACCCAGTGTGTAAAAGTAGAGGACACAATTTTCTTGTTTATTTTCAGTGTGTGATGACATTGTTTAATGGGTTTAATGTATCATCTATGTTGAGGGTGGGGGGGGGGGGGGTGGGGAAAAGGGGAGAAAATGACACTGTGTATATTCAAGAGGGAAATGTTTATGTGTATTTTGGTCAATATGGTTCATAGAGTGAAAATTTTTTAAAAATTTTAAAAAGATAGGTGTTCTGGACAGCAAAGGCTTTCAAAGCTTGCAGAGGGATCTTGTCCAACTGGAAAAATGGGCTGAAAAATGGCACATGGAATTTAATACAAATGTATGTTGCAAGGACGTGGTAGGACATGCACGGTAAATTGAGGAGCGCGAAAGAACAGAGGGATCTGCGAATACAAATATACAATTCCATGAAATTGGCATCACAGGTGGTTAGGGTTGTAGAGAGCTTTTGGCATATCGGCCTTCATAAATCAAGTATTGAATATAGGAATTGGGATGCTATGGTAAAGTTATACAAGACATTAGTAAGGCCAAATTTGGAGTATCGTGTGCACTTTTGGTCACCCAACTACAGGAACGATATCACTAAGGTAGAAAGTGGATGTTGCGCAGACTTCAGGAATGGAGTTACAGGGAAAGGTTAAACAGATTAGGATTCTATTCTGTGGATCTTAGAAGAATGAAATGAGATTTTATAAAGGTATACAAAATTACGAGGGGTATGAGTACATGTAGGTGGCCTTTTCCACTGAGATTAGGTGAGATACAAAGGGTTAAGTGTAGAAGTGGAAAAATTCAGGGGGAACATTAGGGGGAACTTCTTCATACAGAGCGTGGTGGGAGTTTGGAATGAGCTGACAGCTGAAGTGGTGAATGCAGGCTCAATTTTGACATTTAAGAAAATATTAGACAGGGTCATGGGTGGCAGGGGTATGGGGGACTATGGACTGGGTGCAAGTCTGAGAGACAAGGCAGAATAATAGTTTTGCAGAGACCAGAAGGGCTGAAGTACGTGTTTTCAGTGCTGCAATGTTATATGGTTCCTTAGTCTCACCTTGTACACGTTGAGACTCAGGTTGTTATTCTTGTACCACATCATGAGATTTTCCAACTCTTCTTCATTGTGCAACTCATCACTGGAGCTGCTGAGGCCAACTACTGTTGTGTCACCTGCAAACTTGATGACAATGTTGAAGATGGATCTGGTGATGCAGTCGTGGGTTAGTAGCGGAAACAGGAGTGAGCTGAGCACACAGCCCTGCTCAGTGTGACAATGTTCAATGTTCTGCTACTGACCCGGATGGACTACGTTAGGAAGTCCAGAATCAAGTTACAAAAAGAGGTGTTGAATCTTAGCGAAGAAAGCTTCTCAACCAGCCTCTGGGGAATCTTCACATTAAACACTGAGCTAGTCAATGAGGCATCGCTCTCCAGGTGGGTGAAGATGGAGTGGAGGGACAAGACTACAGTATAGCATCATCAGTTGAACAGTTTTTTCTAAAGGAGAAATGAAATGTGTCCAGTGTCTCAGGGAGGTGCGTTTTGATGCGTTCCATTACCAGACGCTCGAAGCATTTCATAATGGTGGAGGTTAGTGCTGTTACGGGACCAGAGGACCCCAAAACCCAGCAGCAATAGAAATTCATCAAGACAAATGGTTCTTTAAACAAAAGTTGTCTTTCATTTTCTTTAAACATATAAACAGTATCAAACTTTAAATTATTACCATTAACTTACCCCCCTCCCTTATAATTCTAAGCACACATGTATGTAATGTGTGTACGTTTAGAAAAGTTCTTTGATTCACAGTCCAATCTCACTTCTTACTCCTCCAAATTCACTGGTATCAGGCAATTCTTAGACTGTGCACAGAATTTAACATTTATGAATTTCACCAAGTGCTGGTACTTAAAGGTAATTGGTTAATGCTCAGGAAGGTTCTTATTGGTTTCAGAGAGATTTGTTACTCGTCGGACACACACAAACTGAATCCCTCCGATCAGCTACTTAAATATTTTGCCGAAGAAACTTCTCCCATCAAGATTTTACAAATGATAAGCTCTTCTTCTGCAGGTAACCACAGAGTTCCTCCTTTTCCTTATTTCAGGTGAAACATTCTAGCCAGCCATTTCCTTTTGTATGGACCACAAAGGTTTTCAAAAGGCTGAACTCAGAACTCACAACCGTTCTTCAAAATGGGGTTTCAACAAGCTGCCAGCTTGCCATAACTGCAGAAACAAGTTCTCTCTCTCTCTCAGAGAAAGCCTGTTTGGTCTCTTCTCTCTCTCCTTGCAAAACCACATGACCTTCTTAGAACAGCAGACTGCAACCAGACAGATTGTAGCACCGGACCCAAACTTCTGAGACTGTTCATCTGTTACTTTCAAAACAATAATCCATTACTCCACATGTCCAATTAACACCTACTTGTGAAGTCTCTATAGGTATTCTTCAAAGTTTTTGCAAAGGCACTCGGAGCCTGGACTGTGGCTTGAGCAAAGCTCTGGGCTTTTAAATGAGATCGGTTTTGAGAAGTGTTTGTTTGTGACCTACACTACCCCCACAATCTATCTCCTTCACAAACATATATAAAATATAAAATACGATATAATCCATCAGTGTCATGGGTGGTAATCATTGAGGCTTGTTACGGTCATCCTCTTTGGTATTAGGATGATGGTGTCTGTCTTGAAACCTAGGGGAATGATAAAGACTGCTGCAGTGAGGTATTCAAGATCAGCATGAGGTCTGTAAAGATCTCGGTTAGTTGGTCTGCCCGCTCCTTCGGTATCCGACCAGGTAAGATGTCTGGTTCCGCTGCCTTGTGTACATTTATCTTGGATATTGTTCTCCTCATCTCAGCCGTGGCTATGCAGGGGGCCTGTTCATTTTGGGGACGTGGAGCTTTCTTCACTGTCCGCTCTCATCAAACCATGCATAGAAGGTTTTCGGTCTGCCCGGAAGGGAGGCATCTTTGTTTATTAATTTGTAAGGTTGTCTTGTGATTGGTTATGGCTTGATACCTTCCTCATATTGCCAGGGTCGCAAAGTTGTCCTTGAATCTACTGTGCATACTCACACTTTGGCTTCCAGATTGCACCAGAGTTCAGCCTGGCTGATCCTAGTGCCATTTTGTCTCCTGTCCTGAAGGTAGGACCAGTTAGGCCTGGCTGTAAAATGTTTGATGTCAGTGACCTCTTCAATGCACGTGCTGAATGTAGCCAATCACTGAGCTTGTGTACTCCTTAATGTTTACATGACAGTGGTACATGGCCACCTCCCTGAAACCGCTCCAGTCCGTGGTCCCAAAGTGGTCTTGTAGCGCTGCAGTGGTCCCCACCCTGGCCACATCCTGATCTCCCTGCAAATTGCCTTAGTTCCTTTTGCTCGCAATCTGTATGGCAGGGATATTAGCATAGATACAGGATCCGAAATGCTTGTACTTCAAGGACTTCTACTTGGATTGCCACCTTGTCGTGGTGGAGGAGCTTGTGTGGTCCTGAGATTCTGAGAGTGATGCCATCTGAAGCTATGCTCCTGGTAGGGCCACCTATGGCGGCAAGGTCAAGGGGGAGGTCCCTGGCAAAGAAAGATCAGGCAGACGAAGATACTTAGAACTCAATAGCTGTGAAGGTTGCTACAAATCCATCATCTCCAATCATCAGGGATTCCGTGCCATTGAAATTAGTTGATTCATTTGTGAGGTATCACACACTTCTTGGAGAGCAACATTAAATACACAGTTAAACAAATATCGGCACAGGTGCCTTCGCTCTGTGGAAAATGGAACAAAATCTTCCACACCAAGGGATACCCACAATGACAACTTCAAGAAACATAACTGAACAGTAATGAATGCTTCCCCCACCCCCCATATTTAGCAATCAATAGAATACTGAAGTACCAAGCTTTACATATTTCCATTAAATGTGCAGAAATACTACTCAAAGCATTTTAAAAGAACAAGAGCATCACCCAAGGCTAAATGGCAGGAGTGATACAAACTATAATTAAAAATAAAAATGAAGATCAGGGGGTGGGGGCAGAGAGAGGAATCCACAAACGAAAGCACACCCATTAATGGGAGTGAAGGCATGAAGGGGGTGGGGGTGGGTGAGATTATTTTGGGTCATGAAGGAGAAATAAGATACCTGCTTGCGATATTGAGGAATTGGAGGCTAATAAAAGTAATCTCTTCCAAGATCTGATGGAACAAGTGGCCCAGTGAAAGGTAGAGCATGGAGACAAATCTGAATATGCTGAAGCCCATGAAGGGTGGAAAAGGCAGCAAGAAGAGTTGACAAAATGCAAACAAGGGTCCCTGTACCAAATGGATGGTATTCTCAATGATCACAAGAGGATGACACTAGCTGGTGACAAGAACATTGCCAGAATTTCAGTTCAAGAATGCAAAAGTCAGTAATCATCCAAATTGGCCTGAGGGTGATAGCTAGGAAGAACAGTGAAATCAATGTCAACTTTTTAGTGGGAAGCAATAACTGCTTATTCAAACCTTTGCAATAAACATACGGTGTGACAACATAGAGACACAGTGGTTGAGAGTTCAACTTTTGTGTACTTGGATGACTGGTGGATATTTTAACCAGATAAAAATCCAAACATCCTCAAACATTAAGCTGACAGGTATGAAGTGACAGCTGTACACATGAAGTCAGTTTGTGAATACTTCCTGATACCGTTGAAGTCTACTCCACACCCAGTGTTCTGCCAAGCTGAATATCTTGGATTACCCAGACAGACATGACAATGAATCAGAGGTGCCTCATGAGATACATGATCTGTGCTGAGTTACCTAATTCAGCATTGCAGAGGAAAGAAAAATTAACCCATATGCACCTGCTCAAAATAAACATCAATAGGATGAACAAAACCAATAAAGTTCTTATTCCAACCATTAACAGCAAGTCCACTTGGGGCATCACAATCCCAGGGCATTAATAGCCACACTGCCCCAAGCAACTGAATAGGTTTTTAATTTTAATGGTCAAGTTTAAAAAAAGGCACTTGAAGAAGGTAAATTAAGTTGAATCCTCCCCACAAAGGTAAAACAGTTATGTACGTACTTACATTAGGTTTCAGAAGGGAGCCATTTGGCCCATCGTTTCCATGCTGGCTCCCAGCAGAGCAATCCCATGCCCTCTTTCCTTAGTTCCCTGTAACCCTGCAACACATGTAGTGTTCATTTCAAAGTAAATGGACTTGCATTCAAGCATACAGAGGCAGAGTATTACCATTCATGGGAGAGTCCACAAATACAAGGGTTCCACTAATAAACTGAGTCAGCAATTTGGCACAAGAAGTCAAAAAATGGTTTAAATGTGCAAAATTTCTGCAAGGTGAAGTACATCGAGATGAGTGGCACATGTGCAGCCTAATTTTCATTCATTCATCTGTATTTATTGCTCATTTTTTCAAACTACAGTCATTCTTGTCAATATATTCTCAGTGCTGTTAGGTTAGGAACCTTAGGATTTTCAAACCATGAAGAAATTAGATGCTGCAGTTGTAAGAAGTGAAACAAGAAAGTCTACAGACACTGTGATTGTAATAAATACACAAAATTGCAAAGGAGACTCAGCAGATCCTGAAGGGTTCATTTCAGGCCTGAGTCAATTGTCAAAGTATACCTTGACGAAGGGCTCAAGCCTGAAACGTTGGTAATATATCATTGCTGCCTGTGAATGCTGCGGAACCTGCCAAGTTTCCCCGCAATTTTGTGTATTCGTTGTAGTTGTAAGGTAGCCAGTATATGACAATGACAATTTCAGGGTCATTGAGGAAATGAGATTAGTGTACAATGAGGAAAACAAATAGAAGGGTTTTACAAAATGCACAAGGAAGCAATTCAGGGAATACAAATACTTCATAGGCAACAATAAATTCCACTTCAGGAATGAAGCTTTTTCCGAGAAACCAGTTGCTCAAATTTTTTTTTTCATTAAAACAATTTGTGGTGTAGTTTAACCGACTTCATAACGGGTACACCACTTAAGGTGTAAAATCAGTACCAAAACCTATATCTGCCTGATTCATTCTAATTTCTGGAAACTACCCTCCAGTATCCTTTACTGGAAATCACTCGACTACAAACAGCATTGCACAAGATTCTGGACATTGAGAAGCTGAGAGTATCCATCCCATCAAAAGCAGCTCATTGATTCTTCATTATCAAGAAGAGAACAGTTCTTGAGTCGCAGTCGCGTACTTACCTGCTTTGGGAGCGGTGGCGCTCACCACTGATGACGTAACTGACGCTATGCATGGAAGTAATAGAGCACATGCGAAGGTGTGTTAAGCGTCAGCATATGGATGATGGATCTCAGATGCAGGAGGAGAGTGAGAGCGCAAGGTCACCCGTGTGGCAGTGAGGAAATTAGAAGATCAGAGGGGTTTGGCTGAATGGCATTTGGAGAATGCAGTGTTGTGTCTGATGAGAATAAAGAAAGTCAACTCAATTTGTGCTGAAAGAAACGAGCGAGTAAATCAGTAATGTTACAAGTGGTGACCCAAGGAGTTCACAGCATCTTCTAGTTTTAAATGAATAGTGACGAGAATAAATTCCTTACAGGAGCAAACTGGAGAACCCCCCTTTTTTTGGTTCACAATCCTCAAGGTGCATTTCTCTGCTCTTAGTGTGAAAAGTCAGACGACAAAATAGGGTTTACTTGTGGGACACCTTCCAGAGCAGATGGTCTGTGAAAAGGAGGATTTCTCAGTGGATCTGGACAATAATCTCTCCCATACGACATGCTATTCTGTGGTATACTCAGCCATCTAGGGAGATTCATACTGCCAAATTGATGACAGCCTCGGTGATAGGCAACCAACCTAGATGTTGAAGAGATAGTGCAGGCTAGCTGAAAGAGACCCTGTTGAAGGGGATTTTTGGAAACAGAGGTTTCTCCAACGTTTACCTCATTATGTTCAAGGTCATTTGGTGAGTTTATTACCCTCAAAGAGTTGGCTGACCTCATTATGGCCACGACCTCCTCAATGAAGATAGAAGGATTGGCTACTTCCCCCAGTCAACAGGAGCAAATTGAGCTGGAGAAAGTGCTTACTGCACTTTGGGAAACGCCAGCACCTTATCTATTGAAGGTAGCACCAGCACCTTCTCCATCAAACACAGTTGGAGCCGAAAATGGCAGCACTGACTACGCAGGTCCAGGCTTTAGGCATGCAACAGAATTCCTTCTGACGACTGGTTGGAATCATGTAGGTCGAGGATATGGCAGAGGCGACAGGCAACATTTTTGTTGGAAGCACTGGAGATTTGGTGCTACAATCTGGCCCAGTCAGCCACCTTGTGACTTCTACAAATGGCAGCCGGGAAATGACCAGCCCAACAGTAGAGGCCTCTGCTGCCCATAGGCACATCAGCCACCATCTCTTCCTCAATTACCATTTCTAGTGTTCAATTTCTTGTTGATTCAGTTGCAGAGATTTCGGAGGTCTCTCCAACCCATGAGGAACCCAGACACCCTAATATGTCATGCGTTCTTTCAACTGCTACGTTAGACTTCAGTCTCAATGAATCTTTTCAGTGGGTTTTCACAGTTGCAAATGTGGCAAATTCCATTTTGGAAGCAGATTTCTCGTCACATTTTTCATCGTTGGAGAATTTGTGAGCCACATTTGTTGTCCCTCCAACGTCGTCAGCTGTCTAACGAACCTTCAACCTGGCCCCTGCCCTTTCTAAGATTTTACTGATCTTTTGGACACTACCCATATTTGCACTACAGCTTACCATCCGCAGGCCAACAGCCTCGTTGAGCGTTTCCATCGACGACTGAAAGCAGCCTTGACAGTAAGGTGGTCATGCATCTACATGGAACAAACGTTTGCCCATGGCTCTCCTTGATGTGCTGTTAAGGCAGATCTTGCATGCTCAGCTGCAGAGCTAGTATATACATCATTACGTTGACCTTGTCTGGCGAGTCTGTGAATCGAAGTTTAAGCACAGCACTTTATTATCCAGGCAATTACGTTGATAGTCTTCAGGAAAACAGGAGAATATTCCAACCATCTCCCACACGACAGGTGTTACCTTCAGCGTACGTGTCAAATGACTTAATGATGTATTTATGTGTTCCTTCAACATGGTGCTGTTTGCCAACCACTTCAGTCAATTTACTATGGTCCTTTTCAGGTCTTGCATCACCACCCCAAGACTTTATTGATCAACAGGAATGGAAAAGCTGACGTGGTTTCCATCAACAGGTTGAAGTCAGCACGTATTGATGGTCCATGTTCTGCGTCTGGGTCAGATTTAGTCACACCCCAGCCAATTGGACCATGCATCACCCATCTTGCAGTGTTGTACGAGGTCGGACTGAACTGTCAGCACTCCAGACCATTATGCAGCAAGGCAGTTCCATTCAGTCATTTCCTTGCATGGCTCGGAGGCCAGTGGGGTGGGGGGTGGCTGTCGCTGTCGCACCAGGAGCGGTTCCGGTTGCCACTGCTGATGTAACCAAAGCCACGAGAGTAAGAGCATGTGCAGATATGTTCAACATCAGAACAAGGGTGATGGATCTCAGATGCAGGAGAAGAGTGAGAGTGTCAGGGTCACATGTGGTGGTAAGTCAATGAGAGGGTCAGAGGGGTTTGGCTGGTGTTGTGTCTGATGAGAATAAAAGTCGACTCCATTAATGAGCTGAAAGAAACGAGTGAGTATTTTTTTTAATTGTTGTAAACTGGGTAAATCTGTGGGGTTACACTGGCCATCACATGATGGGAAAGAGTTTTGCAATCATCTGCACAGAGATGCTTTGAGCACTTTAAAAATATGAAACAGGAGAATGATTAGCCCTTTTAATGCCTCTTCCATTCAAGATCATGGCTGATCTTCTACCTTAATGACATTTTGCCATTCAATACCCAATCCTGGGATTTTTTTTTTAAAATATCTAAAAATCTATCAAACTCTTAAACTGAGTTACTTGGCTAGGAATTCAAAAAATTAGCCATACTACATGTAAAGAGCCTAGATGCAAATTGCCATACCTCCGTACATGATTAGTGATCCCTTGTTTTAGACTTCACAGCCAAGGAAAAATTCCATCCAGTCAAGAAGCGCACATTTCTTGCGCGATTCGATTTCAAAGTGCATCTAATTCTGCTGAACTCTGGAGAGTACAAGGACAGGTAGAGTGCATCTTTGCTGCACTCCTTCTCGCAAGGAAATCATCACCAGGTCCTGCATAATTGCAGCACAATATCTTTGCTCCTGCACTCAAATTCTCTTAGAGTAAAGGGTAACAAAGAATTCACCTTCACAACTGCTTACTGCAACTGCACTTGTGCTTTCAAAGATTTATGTACAACACATGGAGCCCAACTTTCATCATTAAAAAAAAAATCAGTTGTCGCCAAAGCAAATGGCTTCACATTTTTCTCCACTCAATTTTGCAACCACTCACTCATCTTGACATTATCCCCTTTAATGGTCTTTATTTCCTTTTCTCCATTGAATTCTGAAATATTCTTCAGAAGAATTACATTCTTCATTAAAGACGCCCAAGGTTCCATCCTACCAATGTAGTTTTACAGGTCAATAGCTTGCTGTTTTCTATCTCCTTCACTTAAAATGGGGGCCTCATTTAGGAGCTTCCAATCCACTGGAACAGTACTAAAATTAGCAGAATTTTGCAAAATGATATCCAGAGCCTTCACCATCAAGACAAATCTGCAAGTTTACTTCTACAGAAATGAGGAATGCAAATGGAAACCAACTTACGAAATATTCAAAATATTTTAAGCGCTGAGTCTGCAACTACAGAATCACTATTTCAGCTGATTGCATTAGAAAAAAAAAATCATTCACCCATACCAGTTTAACATTCCCCACTTGGTCAGAAACAAATATTTAAATACAATACTATTGGCACAGATACATTTCCAATGCATCACACACTCCAGTTCACCCCATTCCTCAACAGAGGAACCTCTAACTTCCACACTGTCACACAATTGACCTTTCTTCCCAATTTATTCCAACATTTGAAATATCCTTTATCAGCCAATGCCCCAACTCCCTTCTCCACCCCTCTGAAATGCTTGGTTTCTGCTGGAACTGAAGCGTTTACTGATTACTCAGTTTTCAATGTGACAATCCCAGCGCCCATCAGGAAGTGGCAGGACTCACCGAAAAAGGCTAAACCAGCACCTCCCAACATGGTAAATACTGACTTAATGATTTTCTGTCACTGTTTTAAGCTGTCCTGACCTAATAAATTGAAAAAATGAAGCAAATGTTCACAACATCCAACTAAAACTTTCTGCTCTCTTTTCATATAGTCTGCTACTTAATTAGAAAAAAAACCTGCAATGTTAATGATCTAATCTATGCAAAATGAGATGGGGGGGGGTGGGGGGGGGAAATCACTGTCAAAGAAAGCATTTTGCACTTACTGAGCTCACAGCAGTTAGCAATGGTGCCAACAAAAGAGAACAAACTTAGTATTTTGAAACCACTTTTGACCCAAAAGTGGCAATCTTAGATTTGGCAATGCCACAGTTATAAAATGCAGGGTCAAATGGTTCACTTAAGAAATAATCTGTGGCCAAAGAAACCGGCCTGAAATAGCTCAAATAAATATCAAGTGAGCACCACAAATAATATTATTTCACAGTTTCTAATAATAATTGCATTCATAGCTGAGGAGACGTCAGTTTGTCAGCCAACCAAGTACTTTTATTCACCCATTTTTAAATATACATACTGAAATGGGTCGAGTTTTCAAAATTTTTTCCTTGTCCAATGGTTGAGGATTATTTTCAGTTTGTAATACAATTATCTCTTTCTTTCACAAGTTAAACTAAGATGTTACATGAAAGATTGAGAATGTCAATATTAGATTGTGGGCTCTGTTCATAAGACAATACACAGTGATGCAAGCTATGTTTCTTTTAGGTTCCAGGATAGTAAAAAAAGCAGAGTTTACCAAAATGTGTTTACCTCTGTTAAGTGAAGTCATAGAGGAAAATCCTTCAGTGTTTTATAAAAGAGGCATCTATCACAGAGAAACTGTATGTAATTTTACCAACATGCCACTGCCAGTTTTCGTTTACTTACTGTGGACTGTTATTACAAGCCCAGAGTTCCAGTGAGGATGGAGGCTGGCAAGCTCAGATCATCGATCAGATATTGGTTTTGTTTTGGTGGGAATGCCTTTTATGCCAAATTTACAACCTGGTAACATATTATTTGTTCATTGTATTAGTCATATTTGCCATCACTGCACTGCTGTGGACAGCCTATAACAAACCTATGGATCCGATGTTGATAAATACTAGTCTAGTATATTACAAATAAAGAGTCACCTTGCAGTTGTAATGGACAAGAAAAATAGATTTGAAGTTTCTATTGAATATTTTCAACAAATGATTGATTATAACTTTAGTATTTCTACATAATTTATTCTTCCAATTTATTTTCCCTCAGTTTAGGAAACATTCCACTGTTGCCAACAATTCTTGCAATTCACCCTGTAAATTACAAGTGGTAACAGATTTGTTCAATGCCGTCCATAATGATTTCTATAAAGGCAGCACTTTTGAAGATCTCCTCTTCCCACCCATCTTGTGATATTAAGCACCACATCAATTAGTTGTTTTCTGCGTATAAAAACTAGTTCTTACTTTTGATCCGAAAACTTTAGTTTAAGATAGTTGTAGGTTTGTGTTTAGCTCACAGTAAACACATGCCTATAAATCTAGCTTACTAATCTTCAGCAGACTTGGAAAGGTGATAACTTAGTGCTTACTAAGCATGTCTAAAGGCAGTGGCAAAGAAATGGTACAAAATGATTTGGAAGCTGCCAATATTAACGTGCCAGTGCAATGCCTATTAATGGACTCTTTCTAACCATTGAAACTGAACTCTATTTTGCCCTTTTTAGAAGAATCACTTACCTCTCTAACCTTTGTCTCGGGACACTCTGACTGCAAGGTGAGGGTGGCTCCCTCTATATTCCTGGGCATTGGGGTGGATCCAGGATTGATGGTGAACTGAATCTGATCAGGAGAAATGGTATGATGTACATAACCTTGTGCCATTCCATCTGGATCTGATATCAAATAAAAGTTATCTTCTACACTCTCTGATAAAAAAGATACCAAGTTATTATTGTTGCCTCCTTCTTCTTCTTCTTCTTCATCTTCATCCTCATCATCTAAGCCAATGGGATCCTGCTCTATTAAGACAGTTGTCCGATCATAAACAGTCCCGGAAGAAGAGGACACCAGTCCATTTTTACCAGAAAATCCCATCTTCTCTTCTCTAGTCATCTCCTCTTCATCATCTTCTGTTTCATAGAATGTGACGTTGTTATTCTCAGATACCAGTTTGCCGTTTTCTGGGTCATTGTCACCCATGTTGTATTCTTGATTATGCTGGAATAATGGAATTTTCTGAATGGTCATGAAACAGAAAGGGTTAATTAATGAAGGAATTTTAAAACCTGTCAAAAACATTTAAGTGCAAAAAGGCATTTACTTAGCTTATTCCCAAACGTTAAGATGCCCAATTATATTTTACAGCAAATAACCTTAATCACTACTGAAAGACAAAATATGACCATTTGACCTGTTCACAAACATTTGTAACAGGACCAAACAATGACATCCCGAAAAATTACTTGTGAATCCACTGTCATACAAGTCAAACATATGACAGGATTTGTCAACTGATATCCAATCCAAATTGTACCAATCAATTATATTTGGGACACTATAGTTAGCTTCAGCATCCATGAACTAGAGGAGGAACAGGACTCAAGTTCCCTACCCGAAATGGTGTTTTACCCCACAGCTATCCAATGAAGAATGACAGATAGTGCTGCACAAAAGAGCAGTGGTATCCAAAGGATTTAGCCCTTCAGGTATTAACACTTCAGTAGAAAGGGGCAGAGAAAAACAGAGAGCAAAGCATTGCATACTTGGATTTTCAGAGACAATGCGAGCTCGATTTTAGAAGTTACCAATAAAGCAAGATAACACTGGACAACAAAGATTTTGTTTCCTGAACAATTTTGGGTATATTTTATGGATTTTGAGCTGCTGATCATGAAAATCACCTTCAAATGTTCCCATCTTGTACCTTTGTCCTAAGATATAACCCATTTTTGTGATTTCTGTCATATTTTAAGTATACTAGTACATTGTCTACAAAGCAAGCTGGTTTGGTCAGTCCAAGCATGCTTGGGCATGCACTCAGTGCAGGTGCTATGGAAATGTTGTCTTAGGCCTGTGAATGCTTAGTCAGGATAGATGCAAACAAGCCATAATGTGGTGCATTACACGGATATAGATTGAATGCCTATTGATGCACATGTTCTTCAGGCAATAGCACAGTGAGTGTACTCAACAATAGCATTTAGTGTCTTCAGGAAGGTTCAATACAGCAGAAATGTCTCATCAATGTCGCAACAGCTGTGGCACATTCTGTTACATTTGTGGTGAGTATACACTCAAGGGTCAAAGACACAGCATGACTGCACTTATTAAGGAAGCCCATGAGCTCTACTTCAGTTTAAAAATTGGTGACCAATACAAACCCTGGGCTCCTCACATTTGTTGGGCAACATGTGCCGTTAACCCGAGAGCTTGGTGTCAGCATCATCATGTGATTAAACAGGCTAATTTCAATAAAAGTTAATTCCTACATGATCTGAAGTTATCTTTGAATTCAGCTTGAAGTTGTCTATCATAATCTCCATTTTTACCAGGAAGCAAACATTTTGAAAATTATTGTGTCCAGTATAATTTCAAACAATGTGGTCCAGATTAATACATTTGTTTAAGATACAATCATGACTCAAGAATCACATCATTTTGCATTTTTTTACCATTTCTAATCCAAGAACAAGCAGTTTTACTTTCATGTACTACTTCTATGTCAAGCATTAAAAGCTATTTGATCAATAAACTCTCCAATAACACCTCTAACAGATAGGATTTTTATACACATTTGATCAGTTACACTAGCTAAATTTTTTAAATCCTCAGATTTACCACAGAACAAGTTTTGACCCAAACAATATTTTAGAAATCAATTTGTACTTAAATACACTGAGTAGACCTTTTATTGAATGATCTCAACTAAAAATTATCATTTGGTAAATGGATTTTTTTTTTTAAATATAAAAAGCAAAGGAAAATGCAAACTTTTCAAATTTACAAACCAGAATTTCTAAGTAAAATTGTATACAATCCAAAATGAAAATTCTGCTTCTGCAGTTCAAGATAAATTAGAGCGTGGTCTATTTGATATTGATACAAGTTTCGGATGAGTTTTTCATTATTTATTCTCAGGATAAAGCCTCTACTGATTGCATATTCCCAGTTGCCCCAGCAGCTCTTAAGACCCACTTGAACAATTGCAGTCAATTCTTTATTGTAATAGTTGATACAACAAGATGTAGCTTGTAGGACAACTTTGGGAGACAGTTAACCATTGACTACCTTGATGGGGGGCAGGAAGTGCATAATCCTTCACCAAAAAACATTAATTATTTCATGAATTTTAAAAATATCATTATAACATATATAACATAACAATTACAGCACGGAAACAGGCCATTAGGCCCTTCTAGTCCGCACTGAACCAAACACCCCTTTCTAGTCCCACCTCCCTGCACAATGCCCATAACCCTCCATCTTCTTCTCATCCATAGACCTGTCCAACCTTTTCTTAAATAATACAATTGACTCCGCCGCCACTATTTCTCCCGGAAGCTCATTCCACAAGGCTACCACTCTCTGAGTCAAGAAGTTCCCCCTCATGTTACCTCTAAACCTCTGCCCCTTAATTCTTAACTCATGTCCTCTTGTTTTAATCTTTCCTCCTCTTAAAAATACTACATTTTCTAATTTCAACAGTAACAGCCAAATGTGAACCAATTTTCTTAACCATCAGATCAATCCTAGTGTAACCAGTTGACAGTGTAGTTCAATGCAGGCCTTAAGTCTCTCAGAAAGAACAAGAACTAACCAAGCAATTGTTTGGCGAACTTCAGGGAGCAACAACAGAGCAAAAAAGTTAACCTCCTTAATTTTTCCAGTCCTAGAAACCCTTAAAAGTTCGCCTTCCTTAAACCCCGCCCTCTAAACATGGGAGAACTGCACTTGCAGCCATTCAGGCTCCATATTTAACAAGTCCCTTCCCTTCAACTCAAGATGTTCCAGAAAACCTTTCGCCCGAAGATGGTTAACTCTCCAAACTTTTATCTGTCGCTTGAACCACCAGGAAGGAGATGGGTCCCTTTGCTCGATCTGCACTGGTATGAAACCCTACCCACAAGGGGAAGGGGACCAGTCGGAACTGGGGGAAGAGAGAAGGATGGGTACAGAAAGAAGAGGACACCTGGGTGGCTGGAGCGAAAAGAGGAGGAGGAACAACTTTGCTCTTCCCTTCCTCATGAAGCGCGGCCGGTCGTGCTGTCAGGCCGAACCCCTGTCGGCGGTTCAGCCCGCGAGCCCAGTGATAGCCCCCCCCGCCCCCACCCAAGGGGGGGGGCCGGGTGACCCTCCGTCCGAGGTGGAAGACGCCAGTGACCTGTCACGGCTATGACGCCCGAGCCGAACCCTCGGACACCCGGTCCCGGTCGACTGGTGACTGACGCTGCTCGTCCCCCCTCCCTCAGCGGAGCTTTCTTTACCTGCGCTGTCAAGCCGAGTCGCAGCCGCCGACGCTCCTCCAGCCGCCACCATGGTTCCCAGCAACGTCAGCCCCGCGGCATGCTGGGTGCCCCGCGGCATGCTGGGTAACCCGAGCCAGGCCCGCCCCGACACATCCACCTCAACAGCAGAGCCAGTATCAAACACACGAGCTGAAATGAGCGTTTGAGCCCCGCAATTAAAAATATATATAATTTAAACCCAGTTTCCCCTCCCAACCAGCCGAAGTTCTGCTTCGATCCGACATCACGTGACGGGGGGGAGGGCGGACGTGCATCACGTGACGGGAGTGGGCGGCCGCGCATGACGTGACGGAGGAGAGCGGTCAGGCGTCACGTGGTGGGGAGGTCGGTCAGGTGTCACGTGGTGGGGAGGTCGGTCAGGCGTCGCGTCACGGGGGGAGTCCTGCACTGCAGAGTGGGCGGGGAAGAGCTTTCCAGAAAGTTCACCGCCCTTCTCGACTACAGCAGCCAAAAAAAAGTTAGAAGCGGGTGATTTTCATGCATGAAGGTACTTCCCGAGCAAGGCGGGGAACCCCGCAGGGCGGCCCCTTTCACTGGGGGTTGATGGAGCCATTGGGATGGGGATGGGGATGAGGGTGAGGGTGGGGATGAGGGTGGGGATGAGGATGAGAGTAGGGGTGCGGATGAGGGGAGGGGTGGGGCTGATGGGTGGGGTGGGGATCAAGGGTGGGGTGGGGTGGGATGGGGATGAGGGTGGGGGTGGGGATGAGGGTGGGGATGAGGATGAGAGTAGGGGTGCGGATGAGGGGAGGGGTGGGGCTGATGGGTGGGGTGGGGATCAAGGGTGGGGTGGGGATCAAGGGTGGGGTGGGGGTGGGGATGGGGGTGAGGGTAGGGGTGGGGTGGGATGGGGATGAGGGTGGGGGTGAGGAGGAGGGGTGGGGATGAGGGTGGGGGTGGGGATGAGGGTGGGGATGAGGATGAGAGTAGGGGTGCGGATGAGGATGAGAGTAGGGGTGCGGATGAGGGGAGGGGTGGGGCTGATGGGTGGGGTGGGGATCAAGGGTGGGGTGGACATCAAGGGTGGGGTGGGGATGGGGGTGAGGGTAGGGGTGGGGTGGGATGGGGATGAGGGTGGGGGTGAGGAGGAGGGGTGGGGATGAGGATGAGAGTAGGGGTGCGGATGAGGGGAGGGGTGGGGCTGATGGGTGGGGTGGGGATCAAGGGTGGGGTGGGGATCAAGGTGGGGGTGGGGATGGGGGTGAGGGTAGGGGTGGGGTGGGATGGGGATGAGGAGGAGGGGTGGGGATGAGGGTGGGGGTGGGGATGAGGGTGGGGATGAGGATGAGAGTAGGGGTGCGGATGAGGATGAGAGTAGGGGTGCGGATGAGGGGAGGGGTGGGGCTGATGGGTGGGGTGGGGATCAAGGGTGGGGTGGACATCAAGGGTGGGGTGGGGATGGGGGTGAGGGTAGGGGTGGGGTGGGATGGGGATGAGGGTGGGGGTGAGGAGGAGGGGTGGGGATGAGGATGAGAGTAGGGGTGCAGATGAGGGGAGGGGTGGGGCTGATGGGTGGGGTGGGGATCAAGGGTGGGGTGGGGATCAAGGGTGGGGTGGGGATGGGGGAGGATGACATACTGGTGACAAGGTGTTGGCTCCTGCTGGGATTGCATCATGGTCCTCTGGTCAGTGGCACTGTGACTATATCTCCAAGTTCATTGTCACGTGTACCAAGCTTCAGTGAAGGAGGTTGATTTGTGAGCATACCAGTAGACATCTCGTGCATAGTACAAGTGAGACACTGCTGCAAGCTTGTTTTTTTTATTGAGTTACTTTGGGGCTTCATTCAAGGTACAAAACACATATTTCATAACAACATTTTTACAGACTCAGAGGCACCAGTGAGTCAAAACCATAGACAGAGTTAATGCTCTCAACTAAGAACCCAGAACAATGGTGTCCCTCCAATTTATGGTGGTCTTGGTAGGATCGTACATGAGGCCGAGGTCAGACGTGATATGAAGTGTGAGGTAGAACTAAAATGGTTGGCCAATGGGAGGTTTCTGTCACCAATGTGGATAGAGAGAGGTGCTCAGCGAAGCAACCCAATCTGCACCTAGTCTTTCCAGTGTAGAGAAGGCTGCAAAGGGAGCACTGGATGCAGTAAATCAGTCCTGCAGATACACAAGTGAAGGGTTGCTTTAATTGAAAGGCCTGTTTGGGGGCCCAGACTATGGTGAGAAGGAGATGTGGGTGCAAATGTGGCATCTCCTGCGCAACAGGGGAAAGTGCTGGGGGGGGGGTGGGGGGGTGCGATTGGTGAGGAGGGATGAGTGCACGAGGGAGCGGACCCTAAGGAAGGCAGATAGGTGGAGAGGGGAAGATGTGTCCGGTAGTGGGATCCTGTTGTAAGTGCAAGAAATTCTGGCAGATGATGTGTTGGATGTATAGGCTGGTAGAGTGGTAGGTGAGGAGAAGGGAATCTGGGGGGGCAGAGGGGGCCAGGGCAGATGAGTTGGAAATGGAGGAGATGCGGGTGAGGGCTTAGTTGCTGGTGGTGGAGGGGAAGCTATGTTTGTGGCAGACATTTCAGAAGACCTGGACTGAAAGACCTCATCTTGGGAACATATGTGGTGGAGATGGAGAAATTGTAAGAAGGAGATGGAATCCTTGCAGGGACAAGGTGTGAGAAAGTGAGTTGAGGTAATTGTGGGAGTTGGTGAGTTTGTAAAATATGTCGACATAAAGCTTGCCTCCTGAAATGGAGACAGAAAGATCCAGAAAGAGGATAGTGTTGTTGGAGAGTGAGTTTGAGATCGGGATGCAAGTTGGCAGCTCAGTGAAAGAAGTGAACGAGCTCATTGCGAGTGCATGAGGCAGCCCAGATGTCATCATCAATATAACCGAGGAAGAGTTGAGTGGCTTTGCCCGTATAGACTTGCAGCATGGATTGCTCCACAAAGCCCACAAACAGGCAGGCGTAGCCATGGCTACTCCTTTGATTTGGAGGAGGTGAGATGAGTTAAAGGAGTTCTGCCAGGCGGAGGAGGGTAGTGGCAAAGAGTAACAGGTCAGGTCTCTGGTCCAGAAAGAAGCAAAGTGCTTTAAAACCTTCTGTATAGGTGATGGAGGTATAAAGAGACTGGACATCCATTGTGAAGCTGAGGTGGTCCAGATCGGTGAATCTGAAGACAGTGAAGAGATGAAGGGTAGGTGAGGTATCCAGATGTTGGTGGGGAGAAAATGGAGGGGAGAGGATTATTACATGGAGGGGAGAGGATTAGAGGGGTATGAACCAGGTGCTGGTCAGTGGGACTAGAAGGGTGGGGATTTGTTCCGGCATGGACTAGTAGGGCCAAACTGGCCTGTTCTGTGCTGTAAATGGTTTATATGGTTATAGAGTCACGGTAAGACAAACCTAGTTCAATGGGACAAGAGCAAGTGGAAACAATGGGTCTACTCAGATGGTTGGGTTTGTGTATCTTGGTAAAAGGAAGAAATTACAGTGCAAGGATAGGAGACAGAGGTTGGAGATCATGGGAGGAGGTGACCAGAGGTGATAAAGTTGGAAACTGTGGTAGGGTCCTGTGGAAGGGGTTAGTAGGTGGAGGTGTCTGAGAACTGTCATCTGGCCTCAGCAAGGTAGGGGTCAATGTGCCACCACCCATTTCTGTGTGTTTGATGGTGAGGTTGGGACTGTTGCAGAGTGGAGGACAGAGTGTTCAGAGGTGGTGAGATTAGAATACGGGAAGGGGGTGGTGAAATTGAGTCAGTTTATGTCTTGGCAGTAATTGAAAATAAAAAGATCCTGATTTGGCAGCTGGCCAGGATGAGGTGTCCAAGAGAAGGAAGAAGGTTTAAAGTGGGAGAAAGCGTCTTGGGTGAAGACGGCAGAAAAAGAATTTAGCATCATGATGTGCATGGAACTCATTAAAGGATGGGTTGGGAGGGACGAAGGAAAGGCCTCTTCAGAAGACCAAGTACTCCATCTTAGAGAAGGGAAGGAAAGGGGATAGCAAAGACCAAGCGTGGGTCAGAGTGGAAATCAATGTGGTGGAAGGTTAAGGAGGTCAGAGGGTAGAGAAGGAAGGGAAGGGAGGTCAGGGTAGAGAAGGAAGGTAGGGGAGGTTGATGTATTAACAAAATAACATCTGATAGTCCAACAGAAAATTCCTGAGCCTGACAGATTTGTCAGGGCTGAGTGGGCCTAAGCCTTTAAACTTGGGTGTGGATATGTTTCTGGTGAAATGTTCATGGAACTTGAATTCATAGCAGACCAATGTAACCACGCACATGATAGAAAATGATTTTTAAAACTCAGCAAATCAGATTCCTGTACTTTGTTTATTTCACAATATTAGAGTTTGCTTTTTTTTCTATGAAGCAAGTTGAACTGTAAATAGGCTCAGTTGGTAAAATATTAAAATTACAAATAATATACTGCACTTGAATGTACAAAGCATTTGCAAACATGAATAAATAGTAACAAATGGATTTTATTTGACTCGCCTTAAATGACTTGATTGCATGTGAGTGAGAGAGATTGGAAACTGAATCAAAAATTGGGGGGAAAAGATCATTTTAGTTGTACAGTTGGACAATGGAGGATGAGCAAACTAGTTATCACAGTGGGATGCGAAACAATTATTTTGGCTTTGGGCTCCTAATTTCATTGTTTGCTCAAAACTTTGTATGTGACTGAATGAGAATGAGGCTTAGGTAGAATGGGATAGTAAATGATGAGGGAATGGTAGAACGAATGGAAATGTATGTGCTTTTAGGGGTGGGGTGTTAGGTAAGGTCAGCTGGCTAGAGGTAGAGTGTTTGGGAAGCTAAAGATGTGGTCCCTGATATTAGAACACGTTAAATTGTGTAATAATATCAGGAAATGGACAAATGGAGAATGAGACCAAAATAGTTAGCATTTTGAAATGTTAACTGTTTGTTTCTCCACAGATGCTGATCTCCTAAATATTATCAACATATACTGTTCTTATAGTTAGGGTTATCTGAGATTACATTCGAATCTCGATTAACTGGTAAAATGGACCGAGGAATAGCAGGTGGAATTGAACTCGGACAACTGCAAGCCATGGTGGTAGGTTGCACCAGGGTAGGTCAGGCTTGGAGAGTGTTAGAGAATAGAGAGACCTCAGGGTACAGGAACATGGTTCAATAAAGGTGGGAATATACTAGACAGGGTGGTGAAGAAGGGATTTACCATGCTTGCCATAATCAGTTATTGCGTTCAGGACATGATGTTACAACTGTACAACACATTGATGAGAACACATTGGAAATATTGCATGCGGTTCTGGACACTCATCTCTAGCAAAGATGACATTAAGAAGGAAAAGGATACAGAAAATATTTCAAGACTAATGCCTTTAAATTAGAAGGCTAGGCTGAGACTTTTCTCCCTGGAATGTAGGAAGGTGAGAGCTTAGAGGTTTATAAAATCAGGAGAGGGTCAGATAAGATTAATGGTCACAGTAACTCAGGGTAGGGGAATCGGAAACTAAAGGACAGATTTAAGATAAGAAGGGATAAATTTAAAAGGGACTCAAGAGACACCTTTTGCACATGGAAGGTGATGGGTGTGTGGAACAAACTGCCAGAGCATGTGGTGGAAGAGGGCACAATTGTAGCATTCAAAAGACGGATAGAATGTGGCTCAGACCCATCACAGAAATGGAACATCTCAATTCCAAATAAAAATGAAAATTTTGGAAGTCTTCAATGGGTCATACAGTATCTGAGGAAAGAGAAACAATTAGTATTTCGAGTCAAAGACATCTCATCAGAAGTGTATTCCACTATGGTCCTGAACATTCCCATGAGAAGTTGACAGCCAACCCAGCTTTGACTGTGGACAGTGATGCTCCAGTTTTTCAATTTTTATTTCTTCTGAACTAAATCAGCAGTTCCTTGAAACCAAGAGTCATTGCATAGGTTTTCCCCCTTTCCTGCCTGTGAGTTAAGTCAAACAAAATTGCTCACTTCCCTCGCTTTCTCTGTTCTTTCACAATCCTCAAAATTTCATTTCTAAGGCCAGCATCAAATTATTGCTACATCCTAGTTTACATTGCTTTGCCCTTTCCAAACAAGCTGCTATTTTAAAAAAGCACACCTACAGCAGACTCAGAAATCCTATTGTGATAAATGGATAATATGGTTGGAATTTAAAAGCTAACAAATAAAGGTCATGTTTCTTAAATCAGATTTGATTGTTTTCTTAAACTTAAAATAAAACCATTTAGCAAACATATTACAACATTTCAAACAATCCAAATACATGTGGTATTATAAAAAAAAGTAAAGAAATTTAAAAAAAAGAAAAACCCCCTATTAATCCCCCGCCCACCCCCCCCCCCCCACAAACTTTAAAAGAAAGGGACTAGAAACCACAACAGGAGTACTTCACTTTCTGATACCTTTAAATGTATAAATATATAGAGACCTATAAGAGAAAAGGAATGTTCAAGATTCATTTAAATTTTAATACCAACAGTTTGTAAACATGTGTTCCATATTTTGCAAAATGTATGATATTTATCTCTTAAATTACAAGAAATTTTCTCGTGGAATACAACTCCAAACTTCTGTATGCCATCTATCCATTCCAAAATCAATATCAGACTTCCAAGTTATAGCACTACATTTTCTTGCTATTGCCAAAGCAATTTGAACAAATTTTATTTGAGACATATTCAAATTTCATCAAGCTCTATATTCACCCAGGTTGGAACATTATTTAACTCATACATTAATAAATCTCAACTGTGCTGCTTTATAATAATTCATAAAATTGGGGAGCTTTAAACCTAAATCATATTTCTATGTCAATTTCTCCAAAGAAAACCTAGCCATTCTTCCCTTCCACAAAAAGTTTCGGAACACAGACATTTATTTAATTCCTTAAAACATTTTTGGGGAATTGAAATTGGAATCAATTGAAATAAATATTGTATTCAAGGAAAAACATTAATCTTAACACAATTTACCTATCAAAGTATTAGGTAACATATTCCATATTTCCAAAGAGTATTTAATTTTCTTTAATAAAGATAGATAATTCAATTTAAATAATTTTGTTAAGTCAGATTGCACACAAATACCTAAATATTTTATTCAAAGATCTGGCCATCTAGATTCAATTACTTCCTTACATTTCTCATAATCCCCATTAACTAAAGACATAATTTCACTTTTATCTCAATTAATTTTATAACCTGATATGTCTCCATATTTTTTATTCTAATTTTAAATTGTTGTAAAGAATTTAAAGGATCTGTTAAATAAATCAAAACATCATCTGCACCAGGTTTGATTATTAAGTAATCTTGTAGGTTCATTATTTTCAGTAACTAGGCCACTTTACTCCTTTTTTTGTTCCTGAGACCATCCTTGATTTCTGTTGGAATTCCTTCAGCAAAACTATACAAGAACTTGCTTTTCAGAATCCAGAGCTGATTTCTAAATAAAAGTTCAAATATTGTCTTCTCTTTCAGCATGTCAATTACCCCAAGAAAATTCTTTTTTACAGCAATGTTATATCTAATTCAGTAGATTTTTTGAATCCAACCCGGAGAACTGAACATAGATGTATTGAGTGGCATGCTGCAGTGCAACAGTGTGAGATTGTTGCATAGATTTGTTGGCAAACTTTTGAAGAACAAAGGACATATCCTGACTAAAAAATGTATCCCTTTATCAACAGCACTAAAGATTATAATGTATGGTTATTACTAAGTTGGTGTTATGAGACCTGACCATGTACAAAATTGATTTCCATTTTCCATGATTCAACAAATTGTCAAATGTTTGTAATGAACTGTAACAATTTTTGGGAAGTCTAGGTCATGAAAGTAAGTCTTAATCTACCAACTTATACCTGTTTGTTCAGGAAACTGGGAACAAAGCAAAGTTTGTTTCTGATTTTATTACTGAAGCAAATCAGTACCACGCTTATAACCTGGCTTTCTGGTTTCTTCAAAATAATAAAATATCTTTAACAGAAAGACTCTTCAACAGTTGATTAATGAGGAAAACATTTGACTTTGGGTACAAGCAAATGCTGTCAACGCTCACTGAAATATAGGTGACATGTTAGGAAACATCAGTTATGAAACATTTGATGTGTTGATCAAAAAGATGCATTTTGAGAGGAGCTTAAGAATGAGAAAGATTGTACAGGAGTAAAAACACAATGCTGAAGAAACTCAGCTGGTCAAATAGAATACTTTATGTAGCAAAGATAAAGATACATAACCAACATTTCAGCCTTCAGCCTTTCATCAAGGTACTGGAGAGCTCTTGGAAAGGAATGGCAAATCTAACATAAGGAAGCAATGGAAGAGTGAAGGAAATTGGAGATGGAGAAGGACCCATGAGGAAAAATTTGAATGCCATTTAAATTTCAACCGCAATATATATTTGAATTACACATTCTCGAAAAATATAGTTACACAAGAAAACATTTCCTCATGGTGACTCATTTTATGAT
Source organism: Narcine bancroftii (assembly GCF_036971445.1). NCBI lineage: Eukaryota > Metazoa > Chordata > Chondrichthyes > Torpediniformes > Narcinidae > Narcine > Narcine bancroftii. The sequence goes on from NC_091476.1 coordinate 173,129,392, forward strand.
TCCCATGCTAACCTTAGGGTAAATCCAAAAAGGGAAGATTGCAAAATAAACTAATATTTGCTGAGAAATAATAATTTGACTTCAGTAGTCTTAGGCTATCAAAGGAAAGGAATCCATTGTTCTCCAATTACATTAATCTGAAGTCCCATCTGCTCTCTCAGTCAGATGAACTCCAGGGAGTACTCAAATATTCCTCTGTCAACCATCATCACCGAAAGATATTTAATTCTACAGAAGTTCTGAGAGTGTTTGTAGCATCAAAGCACCCAGGTTAAACTGTCATTCTGTCATTGGACAAACAGTTCAAAGATTGGAGTCATATCTTATAAGAAGGAACATGGTCATTGATGTTACTCCTCAAGGCAGTATCCAAAGCCCATCATCTTCAATTACTTTATCAGTGATCTTCCATCATTAGATCAACAGTACACGTGTTTGTTGATAACTGCAATATCCATTTCCACCTGCAACTCAAAGTAGACTCCAGTATTATATAATACTCCCTTCAGCATCTGGCAAGATTCAGATGACATTTGGGCATGGGCTGAAAAATGGCAAGTGAAATATTTGCCACAGAAGTGCTTGGCAATGACTGTTCCCGTCATCCAGTGGGATCCCCTTGACCAGCATCAATGGAATCCACAATTTACCGTGGTTCCAAGCAAGACCAGAGCAGAAGCAGGTGCACACCCTCTGACACCCCAAAGATTTTCCAGGACTTATCGTGTGAGGAACTACTCCCCTACCTGCCTTGCAATAATTTTCAAACTGTTCAACAACATCATCCTGGAGAGTCAGCCTGCAGATGCTGGAATCCAGAGCAAAAAAACAGACTGTAATTTCTATCGATAGATTCCTTTTGAGCTGCTGAGCTCCTCCAGCAGTTTTTATGGCAAAGCATGATTTGATTGCACCTCATCCACTACTATTTGGTTGCAATATATGCCAACTACAAAATGCATGGCAGTTATGAGGCAGTATCTCCCAAGCCTGTGACCACAACCATTAAGCAGACACAAGGAAACACCATTCACTGCATGTGAGCCATTAATTCACACAACATCCTGACTTGGACTATTGCCATTGGATCTAAACTCTGGTCTCCCTGTCCAACAGTACCTTCAATAACAGGGCTACAACATTCAAATGCTGCTCCATTGAATCTCAAGAGCAATTAGGAAAGGAAAATGCTCTTACCTTCCATGCACAGCATTCTGAAGAATTAGTCAATGAACTATCATTTGCAGTGTTAAGACTATAAGATTTCTCAACACTAAAAATAATGGATCTGATGCTGAGAGTACACCTGATAACATTGGACCTTTCCACTTTTTCTCTGGCTACCCATCACAGATCCAAGTTGCAATTAGTGTCATATTGTTGAAACAGGAGGTTTTGACATGCTGCTTTTTGGAAAAAAAAGGCCATCTGCTGCTCCCCTGGGAACCTGAAGGTAACATTTATTCTTTCTGTTTTTTGACCATTGACACCCCTCATCACTTCAGATTCATTTATTGCCTCATCTTGCATCCCGTAGTACTGAATAAGTCATTTACATGGCATTGTATCAAACCCTGAAAATTGAAATGCATGCTTTGTTTCTTCTGCCATTCTACCTCAAATTCTCAGAGATTTATCAAACAGTATTTCCATTTCATATATCTGTCACTTCTCCACAATGGCATTATGATTTTTTAATTAGTTCATCACCCTAATAATCAGTTCTCACAGTTGCACTTTTGCTAAACAAACTGACCATTTATTTTCAGTGTTGTCCAATTTTCCAAATGGCAAGGTTACACCTGGTGTGCTCTAATTGCTGGGATCATCTGAAGGATGAAAACTTGTGCATCTACAACCTCATCTTTAAACACTGAGATGTAGGCAAGCAGATCAGAAAATGTATTGGCTTTTTTACCCAATTTCTTCATCCCCAATTAGTATCAGTTTCCCTCCATTTTTTAAATTACTTTTGTGTCTTCTATTATGATAAGGCATAAAACATTGTGCATCTGCCATTCCCTCGATCCCCTAATAATTTCACCTATCTCTGGCAGTAGGTATCGTTTTATGGACTTCATGTTTACAATCTTTTACACCTTTCTTTAATGTTGCCTCAGTTTTATGTTCTTCTTCACAATGATTCCTTGTGTCTCCTTGACCAGAATTGAATCTAGCAATTTCAGTGCAGTCTTAGATAATAAACGACTCAGATTTGACACTGTAGTTCACCATTCTGTTTATCTCCTTGATTGTTGCTGGACAACTAGTCCTTTTAAATATCGAGTTCACCATCAGTTAAAACTATTCATTAACCTATTGAATTTCATTCACCATAGCAAATGTCTGTTTACAAATTATAATGATAATTGTAACCTTGTGTATCTTGTGGGGGAAACGTTTATCGAGTTAAAACTTGCTGGTTTGCTTTCTCACCAGAACCAATGCCTCAAATATCAACTTGGTGTTCTGAACAACCATCGAAAATCTGACATTGATAGAATCCTTGATTATATATGTATAGGCCTTTTTATGGTGAAACACCACAGTAAAGCCAGCTCAACAAAGCAAAGAGGCAAATTTACCTTTTTAAGGAGAAGGCTTATAAGGCTGATCCAGCATTGGCTTAATAGAACAGCGTTGGGAGGCAGGGAGAGTGGTGCAGTAGCATCGCTCATCACGATGACATCATCCATATGTGTCAACATGTGAAAAATTAATAGAGACGTTCCTTCAAGAACAAACTTTAGCCATCACTAATATGAACAGAATAATGATGTGAATAATTAGTATCTGAACACACTGAGCACTTGAAAATTTGCGCTCTTGGGTCGCAGGCTGACGACTTCATCAGCACACCCGTTTGCAGCCACTTTTCGTGGCGTTGCCCTCATGGAGGAGGTGAAGAGAGTCGCTCCACCTCTGAGTGTACCCCCTCCCCCCAGGTGGCTCAGAGTTAACCTGCTGAATCCACTCTCTGAGCTTTCAAGAAAGTGAAGAATATCCGCCTTTACATTCGCTTTTTTAATATAAAAAGGCATTATATCTGCCACCCCCCCACCCCCCCGGTAGGTGTCCGTGCTACAGAATTACTCAGCAAAAGGAGGTGTAAGGCGCTCTTTCCATCCAATAGCCTACAGGTCTCCCTTGGGCAAGGTGTAGGACTTGTTTAGCCTTCTAATCAGGGTCACATGAAGTCATGGATTGCAGAGAGTGGATATTTTTAACAAGCAGATTCTACAAATTGAAATTTATTGCTGTAAAACTAAAAACACTGGGCAGATGAATCTGCTGATCAATGGCCAGGTTTACCCATCCAGTATGGGCACCATAACTGAAGGCAGCCACGGGAAACCACTTCACTATTTTTCTCTTGTATAATCCTGAACTCAACATCGACTATGGTCTCAGCTCAAAGATGAAGCCTTCACCGAAGGAGAACGGGGTGGCTCAACTACAATTCAGAAGGTCAGAGATCGTGACAGTCGGAGAGACATGATCATCCATGCCGAACGGCAAGGTTCCTGAAGGAATGAGGTTTACTGACATTAAATCATTTGGACTCATCAATGGCTCTGAAAGTGATGTCAATGCCCTGGTATTGATCATTCTGGGGGAAATCTGGCAACGTGATGCATGGCTTGTTTTGTGTCCTCGCTGAAAAATTTGATGTGCTTGTTTGATTATGTTTTTAATTTCTTTGATGGATTTCAGTTCTTCATCAGCCCTTTGTTGATATGGTAAACCAAAAGGATGTCAACCAATTTCCATGTCCTCTTCCAGGCCAACATACCCACTATCATGATACAGGTATAATCAATCAGCTGTGCTGGGCACACATGTCGTTCAGACTCACTAAACAGTTTCAATGTTAACGTCTGATTGAGATTACAAGGCAGGCAAAGTGTGGTGATATGGGTGTGTGTACTGGCTTGGCCCGCACTCCTGGTGACATCCTGTCCTTGACTCCTCCCTGATCTCCCCCATGTTGAGTCCCCTCTCCCTCTCCTTCATTTTCCCTAGCCTTAACCCGGGCCAGCAGTCTCTTGTATAATAAAGCCTATCGTTCTCCTCAATCTTTGTCTCTGTAATTATTGAGGCAACTGGCAGCGCCCAACACAGAGCAAAATGTTCAAGGATTTGGTCAAAACCTTGAAGAAATTCAGCATGCCATCGACCTCTCAAAATTTCTGGTCCATGACCATTCAAAGGAGCGTCTAGAATGCAATCGAGAACTTCAGTGCTGTATGTCAGGAAAGCACTTAAACCCTGCACATATAACAGAAGGAACAAACCATGATTAACTACTCACCCACATCCCATCAGTCAGTGCCTGGCCAATCTGTGGAAGTGAGTGACAATATTGGCCGTATCTGTAGTCACAAAGTCAGAGTGTAAGTAAGTAATCCCCACTTCCAAGGATTGCAGAATTACTACAGCCAACATTTCCATGATTCATTTGATTTCTGCAACTGGTCCCTCTTATCTATCATTTACATTGTTGAAGGTCCATACTGCCCGGACCGGGGCCGAGGCCGCCGCAGTTCACCCTGTGCCTGGACTGGGGCCACCGCCTCCCACTCCCTGTCCGGACCGGGGCCTCCGCCTGCCTCACTCGACCGAGGCCGGGGCCGCCGTCTCCCCCTTGCTCCTGCCCGTATCGGGGCCGCCGCCGTCTACCCTTCGCCCGGACCGGGGCCGGGGCCGCTGCTGCTCTCCCTGTGCCCGGACTGGGGCCGCCGTCTCCCCCTTGCTCCTGCCCGGATCGGGGCCGCCGCCGTCTACCCTTCGCCGGGGCCGGGGCCGCCGCCGTCTACCCTTCGCCCGGACCGGGGCCGGGGCCGCTGCTGCTCTCCCTGTGCCCGGACTGGGGCCGCCGTCTCCCCCTTGCTCCTGCCCGGATCGGGGCCGCCGCCGTCTACCCTTCGCCCGGACCGGGGCCGGGGCCGCTGCTGCTCTCCCTGTGCCCAGACTGGGGCCGCCGTCTCCCCCTTGCTCCTGCCCGTATCGGGGCCGCCGACCTAGGAGGGGAGTTAGGCCCCTCCAGCCCGGGTAAGAAACCTGCATAGGAGAAGGCCACTCCGATATAAAACCTACGACCCAAGGACCTCGCTGCCACGTCCCAGCTTGCTTGGCCACGGCACACGAACCATGGGTGTAAAGGGTGGGGCCAGTACTGCGCGCACTGCACTCCACCTAAAAGCTCCTTTGCGCAGGCCCGAGGACAGGTCCACGTCCTCCCCCTCAACGTCCTCCCCCTCCACGTCCTCCCCCTCCACGTCCTCCCCCTCAAAAGATGCTCACAAACTCAAGCTAGCATGCTGGAACATCAGAACCATGCTAGACAAGACTGACAGCCACCGACCTGAACGTCGGTCTGCCCTCATTGCACATGAACTCCTCAGACTTGACATCGACATAGCCGCTCTCAGTGAAGTCCGCCTGGCAGATGTAGGCAGCCTCCAAGAACGCGGCGCGGGCTACACACTCTACTGGTCTGGCAAGCCTTCGGATGAACGACGCCTATCTGGTGTAGGCTTCATGGTCAAGAGCTTCATTGCCTCCAAACTCGAAAACCTTCCGACAGGCCTCTCGGACCGAATCATGTCCATGCGACTCCCACTTCAAAACAAGCGTCACATCACCCTCATCAGTGTCTATGCTCCAACCCTCCAGGCGGAACCAGCAGAAAAGAACAAGTTCTACACCGACCTGCGCAACCTCATCCAACGTACCCCTACAGCCGACAAGGTTGTCATCCTGGGCGACTTCAACGCTCGTGTCGGCAAAGACTCAGAAACCTGGCCAGGAATCCTGGGCAAGCATGGCGTCGGCAAGTGCAACGACAATGGGCGCCTCCTGTTGGAGCTCTGCGCAGAACAGCGGCTTGTCATTACAAACACCCTTTTTCAGCAGAGGGACAGCCTTAAGACCACCTGGATGCATCCCCGATCCAAACACTGGCACCTCCTGGACTACATCCTGGTGCGAGAAAGTGACAAACAAGATGTGCTCCACACCAGGGTCATGCCTAGCGCGGAATGCCACACTGACCACCGGCTGGTTCGCTGCAAGCTCAACCTTCACTTCAAGCCAAAGCCCAGGAACAATAAAGCCCCCAGAAAGAGGTTCAATGTTGGAAAACTGCAGTCAGACGAAGCGAGAGGAAACTTCCAGGCAAACCTCAAAGCAAAGCTCGACGTTGCAACCCGCCTCACGGACCCGTCCCCTGAAACCCTCTGGGATCAGTTGAAGGCTACCATACTGCAATCCACTGAAGAGGTACTGGGCTTCTCCTCCAGGAAAAACAAGGACTGGTTTGACGAAAACAGCCAGGAAATCCAGGAGCTGCTGGCAAAGAAGCGAGCTGCCCACCAGGCTCACCTTACAAAGCCGTCCTGTCCAGAGAAGAAACAAGCCTTCCGTCGCGCATGCAGCCATCTTCAGCGCAAACTCCGGGAGATCCAAAATGAGTGGTGGACTAGCCTCGCCAAACGAACACAGCTCAGCGCGGACATTGGCGACTTCAGGGGTTTCTACGAGGCTCTAAAGGCTGTGTACGGCCCCTCACCCCAAGTCCAAAGCCCGCTGCGCAGCTCAGACGGCAAAGTCCTCCTCAGCGACAAGATCTCCATCCTCAACCAATGGTGAGAACACTTCCAATCTCTTTTCAGTACCAACCGCTCAGTCCAAGATTCCGCCCTGCTCCAGCTCCCTCAACAGCCCCTAAGGCTAGAGCTGGATGAGGTTCCCACCCTGGATGAGACATATAAGGCAATCGAACAACTGAAAAGTGGCAAAGCAGCAGGTATGGATGGAATCCCCCCAGAAGTCTGGAAGGCTGGCGGCAAAACTCTGCATGCCAAACTGCATGAGTTTTTCAAGCTTTGTTGGGACCAAGGTAAACTGCCTCAGGATCTTTGTGATGCCACCATCATCACCCTGTACAAAAACAAAGGCAAGAAATCAGACTGCTCAAACTACAGGGGAATCACGTTGCTCTCCATTGCAGGCAAAATCTTCGCTAGGATTCTACTAAATAGAATAATACCTAGTGTCGCTGAGAATATTCTCCCAGAATCACAGTGCGGCTTTCGCGCAAACAGAGGAACCACTGACATGGTCTTTGCCCTCAGACAGCTCCAAGAAAAGTGCAGAGAACAAAACAAAGGACTCTACATCACCTTTGTTGACCTCACCAAAGCCTTCGACACCGTGAGCAGGAAAGGGCTTTGGCAAATACTAGAGCGCATCGGATGTCCCCCAAAGTTCCTCAACATGATTATCCAACTGCACGAAAACCAACAAGGTCGGGTCAGATACAGCAATGAGCTCTCTGAACCCTTCTCCATTAACAATGGCGTGAAGCAAGGCTGTGTTCTCGCACCAACCCTCTTTTCAATCTTCTTCAGCATGATGCTGAACCAAGCCATGAAAGACCCCAACAATGAAGACGCTGTTTACATCCGGTACCGCACGGATGGCAGTCTCTTCAATCTGAGGCGCCTGCAAGCTCACACCAAGACACAAGAGAAACTTGTCCGTGAACTACTCTTTGCAGATGATGCCGCTTTAGTTGCCCATTCAGAGCCAGCTCTTCAGCGCTTGACGTCCTGCTTTGCGGAAACTGCCAAAATGTTTGGCCTGGAAGTCAGCCTGAAGAAAACTGAGGTCCTCCATCAGCCAGCTCCCCACCATGACTACCAGCCCCCCCACATCTCCATCGGGCACACAAAACTCAAAACGGTCAACCAGTTTACCTATCTCGGCTGCACCATTTCATCAGATGCAAGGATCGACAATGAGATAGACAACAGACTCGCCAAGGCAAATAGCGCCTTTGGAAGACTACACAAAAGAGTCTGGAAAAACAACCAACTGAAAAACCTCACAAAGATAAGCGTATACAGAGCCGTTGTCATACCCACACTCCTGTTCGGCTCCGAATCATGGGTCCTCTACCGGCACCACCTACGGCTCCTAGAACGCTTCCACCAGCGTTGTCTCCGCTCCATCCTCAACATCCATTGGAGCGCTCACACCCCTAACGTCGAGGTACTCGAGATGGCAGAGGTCGACAGCATCGAGTCCACGCTGCTGAAGATCCAGCTGCGCTGGATGGGTCACGTCTCCAGAATGGAGGACCATCGCCTTCCCAAGATCGTATTATATGGCGAGCTCTCCACTGGCCACCGTGACAGAGGTGCACCAAAGAAAAGGTACAAGGACTGCCTAAAGAAATCTCTTGGTGCCTGCCACATTGACCACCGCCAGTGGGCTGATAACGCCTCAAACCGTGCATCTTAGCGCCTCACAGTTTGGCGGGCAGCAGCCTCCTTTGAAGAAGACCGCAGAGCCCACCTCACTGACAAAAGGCAAAGGAGGAAAAACCCAACACCGAACCCCAACCAACCAATTTTCCCTTGCAACTGCTGCAATCGTGTCTGCCTGTCCCGCATCGGACTGGTCAGCCACAAACGAGCCTGCAGCTGACGTGGACTTTTTTACCCCCTCCATAAATCTTCGTCCGCGAAGCCAAGCCAAAGAAAGACATTGTTGAAGGATCTATCTTTCTGTTGCTCCAAGTTTAACCTTAGTGCAAATAAAAATAGAAAATACTAGAAATACTCAGCAGCATCTGTGGAAAGAGAAACAGTTAAGGTTTCAGGACAAAGATCCTTCATTGGAAGCTTAGCTCAGTAACTGAAATTTGACCTTTGTCAGGAGATCTGGTCTGCAGTACTGAGCTAATGTACTTTCTTTCAAGAGAGATGTAAGTTGAGGTCCTGACTGCCACTTTGAAGATGGGAAAAGCAAGACTGCCAATGTCTTGAGCAATATGTGAATCATCATTCAAACAAAATTAGTTGGTTAGTTACTTTATTTGCTATTTATGAGATTATACCATTGGGAAAACATGACAACAGTGTTGTATTTTACAATGTTTCAGGTTCAGTATGAGAGCTGTGTAAATGCAAGTAATATCTTTCTCAACCTTGTGTTTATTGTATTCTTCATAGAATGGAATAACTCATGGGTCAATGCATATCATCAACTGAAAGCTTATTTAAAGGATAAATTGGGAAACAGCTTGAGATTACCTGAAGGAAGCAGCTTTGAATATGTGATTACAGACACAATAATTAAAAGATTTATAACCAACGTGTACATTAAGCTGCAAGATAAAGAGAATGATGAAATAAACTATAAACCTAAACAAAAGTGGGAAAAGGATCTAAACATAAAGATAATGAAGTATGGGAAAAGTTATGTTCTGGAACTATGAAGAATACAATAAACACAAGGTTACGCATGATACAGTATAATTGGTTACACAGGTTATATAATCACTCCTCAAAAATTAAAGGAATGGGATTCAACATTATCAGATAGATGTTTTCGCTGTAAGAATGAAATGGAAACAACAGTACATGCAATTTGGGCATGTACGAAAGTAAATATGTTTTGGGAAGAACTAAATCAGATATTAAATAAAATTACAAAAAATAACATCAAAAAATCCAGAGATCTTTTAAGTAACATAAGAAGTAAAGAATTAGCCTTAAATTGGATAAAGTGCAAAAAAAAATGCATTATGATAGCTTTAGCAGTCGCAAAAAAAATGTATAATGTCAACTTGGAAAATGGAAGAGAACCTGACACTACATCAATGGTACATGGAAATGAATAAATGTATTCCATTGGAAAAAAATAACATATAATTAAAAAAATAAAGTCACATTGTTTGAACAAATTTGGGAACCATACATGGAACAACAGAGAGAGCTTGCCTACGACCTCCATCCCCTAAAATGATAAGAAGACAAAACGACTCGATTCAGTGTGTAACAAATAGATGACGCATTTTTCTTGTTTATTTTCCTTTGCGTGAAGATATTTTATGATTTTATTGTATTGTATATGTTGAATATTTGTGGGTTTTAGAAGGGGTGGGAAGAGGGGAGGGAGGGATGGGGGGGAGGGAGAAAATGCCACTGTGTAAATTTAATGAGAAATATTTGTACATCTTTTGGTTGATATGGTTCACAGTGTGAAAAATAAAAAATTATCATCGTTCAAAAATGAATAAGAAGACATTCACTGTGGGATGAATTGGAGGGACTGAAGTTGACATATTGAGGCAGAATAGTTCATGTTTTGTGGAATTTTGACAAGATTGAATAATAGAGAACTAAATGGTGATTAATATCCTGCACTTAACATGTTGAGTAAAAGGATAGAAAAAGAATAGATGGGTTGAGGAGTGTGTGGTCAGGAACGATAGCACATATACTACTGTGGTAAGAAAGAAAACATCAGTTGTGTTGTCTTGAAAAATAAAAGAATCAAGTGCTTCTTAATACTGTCTTCAATCCACTTACCAAAGAGGTTTGTTGGCTTTAAATTAGAGATGATATTTTTTCTAAACAAAAAGCAATAAGCATTGAAAAGGCAACAGTATTTACACAGCTCTTGATCACATGGAAAAGATGTGCAGGCAGGAATAAGTTACATTCTATTGTACAAAGTCATCTGGTCACTTTGGTAATTGCCTTTGTGCTGCTTCATCAGTTGTAGAAATCAGAAGAAAATCCAGTGAGCAGAATTCTCAGATGACAAGCTGCAACAAGCCCAAATCTGATGCAGTAGGAGATGGAAAAGCTTCATTCCCAGATGAATTCAATGCCTTCTACACCTGATTCGATCACAAGAACAAGGAAGAACCACCACTGCGCTCCCCCATGTCCCCTGATGATTCCCTCCTGTCTGTATCTGAGGATGACGTGTGGGCTGCCTTCAGGAGAGTGAATCCAAGGAAAGCATCCAGTCCAGACAGAGTACCCGGCCAAGAATTATAAATCTGTGATGACCAACTTACCATGTATTCACGGATATCTTCAACATCTCACTCTGGCAGGATGTGGTACCACCAGTTTCAAACAGACGCCAATTGTACTTGTGCCCAAGAAGAGTGTGGTAACCTACCTAAACAACTATTGACTAGTGGCATATATATCAACAATAATAAAGTGTTTAAAAAGGCTGCCATTGAGCATATCTACTCCTGTCTGATAGATCTGTTCCAATTCGCCTGTCATAGCAACAGGTGGATGTCATCTCACTGGCTCTACAAAGCCCTGGAATGCCTGGACAGCAAAGAGGCATTCATCAGGATGCTCTTTATCAAATACATTTCGGTATTTAATACCATCATCTCAAAATTAATCAGTGAACTCCAAGATCTGGGACTCAACACCCCACTGTACAATTGGATCATGGATTTTCTTACTTCCAAACCACAATCAATGAGGATTGGTAAGAAATTCTCCTCCACAATCTCCATCAGTGCCACAGCATCACAGGGCTGTATTCTTAGCCCCCTGCTCTACTCACTTTACACACGACTCAGGTGTATGACAACACCATCTACAAATTCGCTGACAATACCGTGGTAGTGGGTTGTATAAAGGGGATGAGTCAGCAAATAAGAGAGAGATTGAAAACTTAGCCGAATGGTGTACCAACAACAGCCTCGCATTCAATGTCACCAAAACCAAGGAGCTGATTGTTGACTTCAGGAAGGGAAAACCACTCCTACAATTTAAAGTGGTCCATAGGGCTCACATGTCCAAAGTCAAACTATCTCATTTTTATGTGGATGTATCTCCTTGTTATGATTAATGTAGCAATGGAGATGCTTCATCAATTCATATGTTTTAGACATGTCAGAGTCTTGAGAAATATTGGATCGAAGTATTTCAAACTTTCTGTGCCCTTTTTTTTAAAGTTAATTTTAAACCAAATCCCTAACTTTTATTTGGTATCGTTGGAGAGAGTGACGTAACGTTAACGACATCTGAGCTACACGTATTAGCTTTTATTTCTCTTGTGGACAGTGTTGCTCAGATGGAGGGATGTTACCACCCCTAATCAGGCTCAATGGATACATGATGTCAGGTCAGGTTTCAACTTAGAGAAGATTATTAGATGCTCAATTCCCAATTTGAATGTAAATGTTCAAGCACTTTTATAACCTTGGGTTTGGTGTGAAGGTAGAAATGTTGACTAATTTATCTCTCTGATAAGAATTCTTTCTTTTCTTTTTGGCCAAACAGCTTCTTCCTTGGTAGTGGGGTTAGATTTTCCATTTTTATAAAATAATAGAATATCAACACCATATAATCTGTTTGATTAAAATGTGGAGTATCTTGGATGAAATTATATGATTTAAATGTAATGTATCCTTTAGAATTTTAACATATATCCACATATACTCTGTATTTTTGGATGTGAAATTTCAATGTTGATAAAAAATATTGAAAAAGGAAGGGAAAACCAGAGGTGTATGATCCAGTGATCCTTCAGGGATCAGAGGTGGAAAGGGTGAGGGAACTAAGTCCTTGGGAGTCACTATCCCAGAGGATCTTTCCTGGACCCAACACACTAATGGGATCATGAAAAAAGCACATTAATACCTCTACTTACTCAGGAGTTTATGGAGGTTTGGTAGAACATCAGAAACCCTGGTAAATGTTCTGCTTTTTCTTTGTCACTAGAGATCTGGGATTGTTTGCATTTGTGCAGAGGGTACCCTTTAGGGATGTGTAAAAACACTTGAATGGTTTACTTGTTTGTGAATAATTTATTGTGAATAAAGTTTATTTTTGGTTAATAAAAAATGTCACAAGAGGGGAGATTGCCCAACACCACTGAAAATTCTGCAGGATGAGAATTACTGAGCAGTGTGGAACATGGCCCATTGTGGCCACTATTGCCTGTGGGAACCTCGTGAGCAGGAAGGTGACATGTTCCAGCACATAATTAAGTGTTTCAAAACACAGATTCAATCACAGCACTGATAAGTAGCAGAGCTTGGACAGAAGGTAGAGAAATATCATTTGAATCTTAAAGAAATATTGAGACGACAAATAGAACCAACCCCCAAAAAGATCAGTTCCTAAGGGAATCTTTGGAATAGTTTCATTGTAACTGATGCAACTTTTTAAACTGGAATCAAGACATCTTCAAAAGCAAAAGGGAAAAATTTGCAGAGAAAGGATAAAGTAATGTGAGACCCAACTGTTTACGAGTTTCAAAATTTCATCAAGAGTTGCTTTGGATCTGCAAGAGAAAGAGAATGAGGAAACAAGCTGTAAACCCAAACAAAAATGGGAACAAGATCTAAACATAAAGATAAAGAATGAAACATGGGAAAAGCTATGCTTCGGAACTATGAGAAATACAATAAACACGAGGTCACGCATGATACAATATAATTGGTTACACAGGCTATACACCATGCCCCAAAAGTTAAGTAAATGGGACCCAACAGTATCAGATCGATGTTTTTGCTGTAAGAAGGAAACGGGAACAACAGTACATGCAATTTGGGCATGTGAGAAAGTGGAAAAGTTTTGGGAAGATCTAAACCAGGTATAAAATAAAATCACAAAAAGCAACATACCAAAAAATCCAGAGATCTTTCTTCTAAGTAATATAAGAAGTAAAGAACTTGGACTCGATTTGAATGGAGCACAAAAAAGATTTATTATGATAGCCTTAGCTGTAGCAAAAAAATGTATTATGTCAACCTGGAAATTAGAAGATAGCCTGAGAATACAGCAATGGTACATAGAAATGAATAAATGTATTCCATTGGAAAAAAATAACATAATTTAAGAAATAACATAACAGTATTCGAACAAATTTGGGAACCTTACATGGAAGACAACAGAGAAGTCCTACCGCGGACCTCCATCACCTAAAATGACAGAAGGAGAAGACAAAATGAACTGACCCAGTGTGTAAAAGTAGAAGACACAAATTTCTTGTTTATTTTTATTGTGTGATGACATTGTTTAATGGGTTTAAGGTATATATGTTGAATGTTGAGTGGGTGGGGAGGGGGGTGAAGGAGGGAGAGAAGGGAGGGGGAAAAAGGACACTGTATATTCAAGAGGGAAATGTTTGTGTGTATTTTGGTCAATATGGTGCATAGTGTGAAAAATTAAAAATTTTTTAACAAAGACTTGCTTTGGATGATTGTTTTCATTTCCTTCCAATGTGATCCATCTTGCCTTCCTCAAAGCAACTTTCACTAGCTATTTCAAAGCTTGTGAGAAATTTCTTTCACATTTCAGAAGCAGATGCTTTCCCTGATAAGCTTATCAATCAAAGCTCTTAGGTTTTGTTCGCATCCCATTAACTGATTTCTCTGTGAAACATCTTCGCCACAATCTCCATCAGTACCAGAGCATCACAGGTCTGCGTTCTAATCCCCCTGCTCTACTCACTTTACTCCTACGACTGTGGCTTGGTACAATAACACCCTCTACAAATTTGCCAAAGATGGGTTGTATAAAGGAAGGGGAATGAGTCAGCACACAGGAGGGAGATTGAAAACTTGGCTAAATGGTGCACCAGCAACAACCTTACACTCAATTTCACTAAAATCAAGGAGCTGATTGACTTCGGGAAGGGAAAACCAGGGGTATACAATCCAGTGATCATTGGGGAACAAAGGTGGAGAGGGTGAGCAAATTTAAGTTCTTGGGAGTCACTATCTCGGAGGATCTTTCCTGGACCTAACGCACTCATTCCATCGTGAACAGCGCCTCTACTTCCTCATGAGTTTGCGGCGGTTTGGCATGACACCAGAAACGCTGGGAAATTTCCACAGATGTATGGTGGAGTGTTGACTGGCTGTGGGGACACAGCTCAGGACATCACAGGCAAAACCCTCCCCATCAAGAACATCTATAGGGAGGGCTACTGTCGGAGGGCAGTAACAAACATTAAGGATCCTGACCATCCAGCACATTTTCTGTTCTTGTTGCTGCCATCAGGAAAGAGGTACAAGTGCTGTAAGACTTGTACCACTAGGTTCAGAAACAGGTGCTACCCTCTACCATCAAACTCCTCAATAACAAACTCAATCAAGGACTCCAACTTGTGTACTTTTTTTTTAAATTATCTCTATTGCAATTTATTTACATTTATTTGTTTATGTGTATGCTGTGGTGTTTTTTTTCCCACACTTCTGCCTTGCCAAGAGGGAAAGGAATCTCAAGGTTGGATTGATGTCGTGTGCACTCTCAATAAATCTGAAATCTGATCTCATAGTAATCAGTTGCTTCCTTTGGCCTTTGGTTCACCAATCTGTACTATTTCTATTTCAAATCTCTGTCACCTAACCTGCATGTTTCAGGCGAGAAGAGAATAACTGAGACCACACATGAGTTTTCAATCGTCCAGCCTCTACAACAAGTGCCAAGTAACCCAATTTTTTTGTTGTTGTTGGTAAATTTCATCTCAGGGGATTAAAATGGTGATAGCAGAGTGGATGGAAACTGTCTGAAGGACTGAAAAGGGAGTTGTGGTGACTTGCTTGTTGGACTGAAGGGAGGGAGATTTGGAGCCCTGATCAGTGTTTTTACTGCAACCCCAGTGTCTGCAAACTTTTATGTTTCATCCCATCAAAGCAGGGCCACTTGTTGGAGGTATACATGATTTGGAATTGTAAGACGTGAGAATGTAAAATAAATTGGAGAATTGAGTAAACACATGGCAGTTGAAATTCAATCCAATGAAATTGGAAGTGATACATTTTTGAATGAAGAATTTGGATACACAACGATATCTATTAACGACAGCTTTACTGTACGAAACAGCAAATGGTTCACATAACCCTTTTCAAACAAAGAATCAGAATTTATTGTCAGGAACATGCCAAAATTCGTTGTTTTGCGGAGCATCAACAGTGCAAACATTTATATAAACCACATTACAATATAAATCGTGCAAGAAAAAGTCAAAGGAAGGCAGTGTCTGTTATTCATTGTTCATTCAGGAATTTGATGGCAGAGGGAAAGAAGTTGTCTTCCTGCCACTCTCATCTTCAGGCTCCTTTATCTTTTTCCTGATGGCAGCCGAGTGAAGAGGGCATAGCCTGGGTGGTGGGTACTGCCTGCTCTCTCCCACAGTCCTCAGTCCCGGGGCTGCTAAACCTAACCCCAATCCTAGATCTGACACTACGAGGGCAATCACAAAGTATTATTCCCAGTCTGCTCCTTTATACATTGTCCACGTTTTGCCCACGCCCCTTTCTACTTTGTGTGTGTATGTGCTTTATTCCCATGCTTTCTATTATTTGTTGTTTAGCCTGGGGGAATATTTCTGAGTCAAGTATTTTATATAACATTCATTATTAATTGAAATGTAATTGTGGTTCAAAACTCTTTCAATAAAATATTCAAAAAAATCAACCAGAGAAGTTTAAGAGGGTGTGGGGAATGGGGAAGATTACAGAGCGAGATAACAAGAATGAGAATTGTATAAGTGTAGCATTTTCTACTCAATCTAACATAAATTGTCCAGGTTACAACATCCTGGATAAATAAATAAATAAACTGTGGTTTTCAAATTGGTGTATTACAGAGTAAAATCTGCCAGACTGATGAGTTCACACAGGATAAAGAAAACTCATGAAAAAAAAAACTAGTAAGATAGAAGATTGTGGAATCAATGAAAAGAAAGGAGAATCTTTTTTATTTGAAATGTTTCTGTGTAAACATTCCCTGCCCAGATGGAAAGGTGCACATAGCTGACTGTGTTTCTGTATTCCATCAACGTGATGCTTGAGTTAGTTCCCATAGCTCCTGACATGACTGGCCCCAATGTGAGGCATACACTATTGGGTATGTTAATATGTAACTTCGTGCCGAACTGTCAAGCTTCAGGCAGTATGGCAGCAGACCATCCTCAGCTTTGCATATCCTAGGACTTTCCTTCTTAAGTAACAAAATTCAAAATATATCAGCAGTTTGGAGACATTGGATGAAGATCTTTTGCTTTGATGGAATACCAGTCGAGGCAGCGCCAAGGTCATATGTTTCCTGAGCAGATTGACAGAACACATTGTGGTAGCACAGGGTTTCATGTTCAAAGCGTAGAGGTGGAACCTCTCTCAGAAAGATGTGAACGGCAGCAGAAATTGTATCATACACTTTCTAAGTTTCTGGGAGCCAAGTTGAGATTAAAGCATGTCATTATAGACTGAGCGGGAAATACATCCTGGAAAGCAGCTTCAACAACAAAATTATTGCAGATGATGTCTCTTTTCTCATATTATTTAGAGGGAGTGTGGTTCAGACTGCTAAAAATTGTGATGGTCTCTGTAAAGAATGGGTATTTACATGAAAAAAGTTTGACCAAGTCAACTGATTTAAGTGTCCATTTAAGTGGACTAAGTGTCAGGCAACTGCCCATCTCTGCTACATGGGTGAAGGAAACAAAAGTGTTTCCTGTCTTCCTATTTATGTATTTTAATTAAAATATATTTATACATTGTTAATGTTCCCATCATAAAGCTTGTCAATGAATGACACAAATAAACATGATTTAATATATTCTACTCATATAACTGTACTATAAACAAATTACTTGTGACCTTGAGCAGGTTGAACACTAACACTACTTTTTCAGTGAACAGTGTGAGATGGGAAATTAACACAAAATATCAAGGAGCATAAGTGAATAGGTCGTTGTAATGTTATGCAGAAAAATGTGATACAATTCACTTCGGAAGAAAAAATGTCAACTTAATAGTAGGTGCAGAATTCCACAATCAAGATCCAACAAATGGAGAATTTTAATTTTGTAACATTTCTTACCTGACCATAAGGTGATTTTACCAGTCTGGGAATAACAGTACACAATACACTTTGACCCGAGTTGGTGCTGGAAAGCCTGCAGTGCAGTTTGGAAAATGACGAGTTGTCCAGGAGGAAAAATGTCAGAATGGGAATGGCACCCTCATTCCCGTTCCGAGCTTTTTACACAGCATGCATTCTGCGGAAAATGGGAATAATTTCTTGGAAAGCAGCGGCTGTGTAAA
The DNA here is from genome assembly GCF_036971445.1 of Narcine bancroftii. Lineage (NCBI taxonomy): Eukaryota > Metazoa > Chordata > Chondrichthyes > Torpediniformes > Narcinidae > Narcine > Narcine bancroftii. Next base: position 173,147,288 of record NC_091476.1, read on the forward strand.
AAACATAATTGTCTACTTCTAGTAAGCATCACAAAGAAAAGCAAACATGCAAGGAATCATCCTAAAGGCAACATGTTTGGCACAGCTGTTAGCATAACACTATTATATTGACACTGCCAGTGGGCTGATCTCGCCTCAAACCGTGCATCTTGGCACCTCACAGTTCAGCGGGCAGCAACCTCCTTTGAAGAAGACCACAGAGCCCACCTCACTGACAAAAGACAAAGGAGGAAAAACCCAACACCAAACCCCAACCCACCAATTTTCCCTTGCAATCACTGCAACCGTGCCTGCCTGTCCTGCATCGGCCTTGTCAGTCACCAAGGAGCCTGCAGCAGACGTGGACATTACCCCTCCATAAATCTTCGTCCACGAAGCCAAGCCAAAGAAAGAATTATATTGACAGTGACCCAGGTTAGAACCTGCTGCTGTGGACAAAGAGTTTGTATGTTTTCCTTGTGACTGCGTGGGTTTCTTCCTAGTGCTCCGGTTTCTTCCCATCTTTCAAAGATGTTGGGAGGGGGGCAGTTAGTACATTAATAGGTCAGTTTGGTGTCATTGAGTGGTGCGGGCTTGTGAGCAGGAATGACCTGTTACTGTGCTGTATTGCTAGCTTAACAAAATTAAAAAGTAAAAACTTTAATATTACTGAGATACAAATCACTAACAAGTAAAAAGGACCATAAAGGTGCAATTTATCCCATAACAGTAAAGAAAAATTGGACAAAGGATTAATAATCATAATGAGTTCTTTCTAATGATCAAAAACTGAAAAACAGGCAGCCTCTGATCTTTGTAAAATTATGAAATTAAATGTTACTTGTAAAGCTAAGGATCAACTGTACAGTAACACTTGGTTAAATATAATTAAAGTTTAATTTATGCAGGGTCTTAAACTATTAAAAAATGTTTTGGAACATTTTCTGGGCATATTGGGAAAAAATTAGATACCTATTTAATAAAGAGGGATGATAGAGAAGTGCAAACAAACAGAAGTGGTATTTAGGTCAGGAAAAGCAGAATTACGTTAGATGAATGAACAAACATGGGCCAAATTGCCTTTTGCAATAGTAATTATCAGTCATCCTGGATTAAAATAAACCTATTATTTTGGAAACATTTACATCTTACCGTTCAACTATCAAGACCAGTTAGTGCAACGCTATTACGATGCCAGCGACATGGGTTTGAATTTGGTGCTGTCTGTGGGAGTTTATACATACTCTCTGTGATGGCGTGGGTTTCCTCCGGGTGCTCCGGTTTACTCCCACGTTCTAAAGATGTACCAGGTTAGTTGATTGATTTGTCACATGGGTGTATTGGGTGGCATGGGCTGGAAGGGCCTGTAATTGTGCTGTATCTCTCTAAAAAGACCAGCATATATCCTACTGCTGTAACCACTGAGGTTCTAAGACTATACAGTTTCTTTAGTTAGTGGACGAGCTCAAGTGCACATTCAGGTTTGCCACGCAAAGGTGGTTTTACATGTCATAAAGAATGGTGCTGTCTCACTGCCTGAAATATTCAAAAGCCCAACTTTCATATGAGTGATTACATTTGCAAACTTAAAACAAGATAGAATCAGCTCCCTGTGCATTTCACATGTGTGCTACTTCAACACTGTACATGCTCAACAAGGGGCATCAACAATGTGGGGCTGAGGATCAGAATTATGATCAACCTTACGCGAATACATTCGTCTAGTAAGGATATGCTGTCAGGATGAAGTTTCACCATCAACTCTGTCAATTTCCCCTCTTATTGGTGTTGTAGTGGGAAATTGGTTAACAATGAATGAAAAGGAAGTAAGAAAAATGATACTTTGAAGAGTCATCATTTTTATATTGTTCAATTTGTCAAGAACAACTTTGCCACCAGCAGCTGGAGAATTGGTTCATTGTGACATCTTCAATGAAAATATTGGTACAAAAGCGAGAATGATATTGGTGGATTCCCAGAATTTAATATAACATCTATGATCATTCATTTCAAGATAATCATTAATCAAAAGCTCTGAAAGGACATATTTAAGAACAATTTTAGATACAAATTAACATTGTAGAAACAAATGTAATGGATTAGCAAAATGAAAACAACCTCAGTTATATGGGATAAATGGAGCACCCATATGGGTAACTGCAGTGCATGAAATAATTTACAATATAGTAAAAGAGATTCTTCATAAGCTCCATAATGGTGGACCTGATATTAAAAAGTGTAGAATCCAACTGTAATGTATTCATTGCATCTCATTCCATTTCTCATCAATTTTTTGTCAAAGTAAAATTCTAAAGCTAAAAAATCTCGAAGACATAAATTCACCCAAAAAGATTTAATGTTGGATCAAGACCTAAAAGTGCTAAAGAACCTCGGTGGGCCACATAGCACTGAAAGGAAGAAAAAGGAGATAACCAACATTTTGGGCCTGTGCCCTTCATCCACAGAAAGCAGGCAGGTGCCTGAATAAAAAAGTGGGGGGAGGAGTATAGGCCAATAGGAAAGAGCTCATGAGTGGACAAGAGGAAGACAGAAGAGAAAAAAAAACTGATAGGGGGAGAGGGAATAGTTCTGTGAATGGAGAGGCAAGGAACAAGAGGAAAAGTGCCCAGTTGGAATATTAGATGTTGTTTCTCCAATTTGCAGGTGGCCTCCGTTTCCCAGTGCATGAGGGTATGGACAGACATGGGAATGGGGCATGTAATTGAAATGGTTGGCCACTGGAAGGCCCCCCCCCCCACCCCAGTATTGCAGAGCCCAGAGCGAAGATACTCAATGAAACAATCTCCGAGTCTGTGTTAAGTCTCTGATGTAGAGGAGGCCACACCAAGAGGAAAAGATACACTAGATGATCCCTGCAGTGATGCTTTTTTTTCCCAGGGCTGAAATGGCTAACACAAGGTACTTGGGAGTAAGTACAGAGTATTGTTTTTGGGTAGAGTGGAGGGTGCATGGAATGCACTGCCGGCAATGCTGGCCGAGGGATTAAAATAGGATCTTTTAAGTCACTATTAGATAGGAACGTGGAACTGAGAAAAATGAAGGGTTATGCAGTAGGGAAGTCTAGGCAGTTGTCAGAATAGGTTATTAAGTTTCCACAACACTATGGGCTGAAGAGCCTGAACTGTGTTGTATATGTATTTCTGTTCCTTTCAACGTTTTGTGTTAGTTCAATTGCAGGCAGAATTTTGAAAAGTTTAAATTTATCACTGTTCTTACCCTTTCTAACAGGGGCTGACGCTCTGAAACAACAATCAGGGAGGCCCATTACAAAGGAGGAAAAACCCAACACCCAACCCCAACCAACCAATTTTCCCTTGCAACCGCTGCAACCGTGTCTGCCTGTCCCGCATCGGACTGGTCAGCCACAAACGAGCCTGCAGCTGACGTGGACTTTTTTACCCCCTCCATAAATCTTCGTCCGCGAAGCCAAGCCAAAGAAAGATTTCATTGAATTATTGAAAGTTTATGATGCAGGAACTGTCATTTGACTTATCCTGTCAGAGCTTAATCTCAAAAAGAGTTGATGTACAAAATCTAGTTTAAATGGCAACTCCAATTGTAACTGACGGTGATGGAAATGGTTAACACTTTTTGCCCAGTTAAAAGCTTGTAGGAGTCATCTGAGGGGATTTTACTTGTAAACAGTAAAGAACTATTTGCATAGAAAACCATCAGTGTTCCGCATTTCCTGCACGACAAGAAATGACATTTTACTACTCTCTGATAAAATTAAGATGAAGAGAATCTCTCCAGCCTGAACACTAATCGATTGTTACAATACAAAATTTATGCATCTAAATATCAAAATATTTGCATTGCTGTACATTTACCTTGAATGTCATTAAAAAAAATAGTCCTGTCTGGAAATTGTATAATTTTATTGAACTCTAAAATAAACTATGTTGTCTGGGTTAACCATCCCTCAATGTAAGGAAACGCGAAATGAATAGCTGCGCTGCCTTCTTACAAATTACTGGGTTATAATGATTCGCAGCATTGGGAGGTGGTCTCAGCAAAAATGCTCCGAAAATGCTCGCTGTGGAGAGAAACAAAAACGATTTATAAGTTTTAAATTGTTGGCTGTAATTCTGATTAGTGATACCAAGCATTAGCATTTAATTAGCATTCTTTAAATTATAAATCTATTTATTCAAAACTGATAATTATTTGGATCTGATGCATTACGCCACTAAAAAAATTTTATTCGATCATCTCTCAACAATATTCTGTTCTAGAACATACCGGTAAACTTCCTGACTGTTTTCACTTATCTGAAACTAATTTGAAAACAGTTCTGGTCTCTGTACAAACTCTTTAAAAAAAATACAACAGCTACAAAAAAAATGTTTCATCAGAAAAATTGTAAGCTTGATCCATAGGATTTAAAGTAAACCTGAAGATGTTGAGGCTCTGTTCTTTAAAATCAGCTAAAAGCTCAGGCTGATTAAATACAGTTCTTTAAAAAGAATGGTGGAACGGCACTGCTGCCTGACAATTCCAGTGATCCAGGTCCAATCCTGATCTCTGATGTTGTCTTGATGGAACACACTGAGTGCTCCAGTGTTTTCCCACAATTCACAGACCGGATTGGAAGACCGATTGCCCCAAGTGTGCAGCTGAGTGGTAGAATCTGGGTTTGGTGGATGGGAATGAGGAGGGAATAATAAGCATTATTGAGAGCCTGTGCTTGATCCCAGGGGTCGAAAAGCCCATTTCTCTGTGATGACTCCATAAGATTGAAAAGGAATGTAAAAACAGAAAGTTAATTCATGTGGGGAATATCAGAACGGAGTGCCATTTTTATATGATTATCGCCTTAACTGCAGGAAAAAAAAGGGATGTGGCACAGTTAGTGCAGTGGTTAGTGTGATGCAAATACAGCACCAGCGTCCCAAATTTGAATCAGCCGCTGTCTGTAAAGTGTTGGTATCTTCTCCCTAGATCAATGTGAGTTTTCTCTGGGTGATCCAGTTTACTCCCACTTTTCAAAATGTACGGGGGTTGTTTGTTAATTGATGTAATTGGGCGGGACGGGCTCATGGGCTAGAAGGGCCTGTTACTGTACTGAATGTCTAGATTTAAAATGTAAATGGTGAGAGATATCAAATTGCTGAGGTTCAGTGTGATGCAGGTATTTCAAATAATTAGGAAAAGTAACGCTAAAAATTGCCAGGTAGGGTTTACTGGGCTCGTGCCTTTAAGTTTGAGGAAAGGAAACAGCAGCGCATAGTTGGGGTTTGGCGCCTGACTCATTTGTTCTTGTAACATGCCAGATACTCCAGAGATGGATAAAAGTGAGTAGTTCTCCGCAAATATTCCCTCATGAAACTGGTGTGCATTGGGACAATTTGTTTTATGGGCAGGATGTAGTAGAGAGATGGAAGTCTTTTAAAGATCAGATTTTGAGAGTGCAAAAGCTTTATGTTCCTGTTAGGTTAAAAGGAGGGGCAAAAGGTTTGAGAGAGCCGTGGTTTTCAAGGAATATTGGAAACTTGGTTCGAAGAAAAAGGGAGGCGTACATTAGATATAAGAAGCATGGAGTTAAGGAGATGTTTGAAAGATACATTGAATGTAAGAGGAATCTTAAGAGAGGAATTAGGAAAGCTAAAAGAAGGTGTGAGGAAACTACGGCAAGCAGGGTGAAAACTAATCCAAAAGAGTTCTACAAATATGTTAATGGTAAGAGGAAAGCTAGAGACAAAATTGGTCCCTTAGAAAATCAGAGCGGAAAACTGTGTGTGGAGCCGAGAGAAATGGGGGAGATATTGAACAGTTTCTTTTCTTCGGTATTCACTAAGGAGAAGGATATTGGGAGATGTGAGATAAAAAAAGCAAATTGGGTAAATATGGGGAATATAGAGATTACAAAAGGTGTAGTTTTAAGGCTTTTGAAGAATATAAAGGTGGATAAGTCTCCGGGACCAGACGGGATCTTCCCCAGGACATTGAGAGAAGTGAAGGAGGAAATAGCAGAGGCTCTGGCGGTAATTTTCCAAATGTCATTAGATATGGGGATAGTGCCGGAGGATTGGCGCATTGCGCATGTGGTTCCGTTATTTAAAAAGGGTTCAAGGAGGAAGCCTGGAAAATATCGGCCTGTAAGTTTGACGTCTGTGGTAGGTAAATTAATGGAGAAAATTCTTAGAGATAGTACTTATAAACATCTGGATAGACGGGGTCTGATCAGGAGCACTCAACATGGATTTGTGGGAGGGAAGTCGTGTTTGACCAATCTGATTGAATTTTTTGAAGAGGTGACTAGGAATGTGGATGAGGGTAGCGCAGTGGATGTTGTCTATATAGACTTCAGTAAGGCCTTCGATAAGGTACCACATGGAAGGTTAGTTAGGAAGGTGCAGTCTTTAGGTATAAATTTTGAGATAGTCAAATGGATTGAACATTGGCTGAAAGGGAGAGGCCAGAGAGTGGTAGTGGATAATTGTCTGTCAGGTTGGAGGCCGGTGACCAGTGGTGTGCCTCAAGGATCTGTATTGGGCCCATTGTTGTTCGTTATATACATTAATGATCTAGATGATGGGGTGGTGAATTGGATTAGTAAATATGCAGACGATACTAAGATAGGTGGAATAGTGGATAATGAAGAAGGTTTTCAAGGATTGCAGAGGGATTTGGGCTGCTTAGAAAAGTGGGCTGAAAAATGGCAGATGGAATTTAATGCTGATAAGTGTGAGGTGCTTCATTTTGGTAAGAAGAATCAGAATAGGACATACGTGGTAAATGGGAGAGCATTGAGGAATACAGAAGAGCAGAAAGATTTAGGAGTAACGGTACATCGTTCCCTGAAGGTAGAAACTCACGTGAATAGGGTGGTGAAGAAGGCTTTTAGTATGCTGGCCTTTATCAATCATTGCATGGAATATAGGAGTTGGGAGGTGATGTTGAGATTGTATAAGACGTTGGTGCGGCCTCATTTGGAGTTCTGTGTGCAGTTCTGGTCGCCTAATTATAGGAAGGATATAAACAGAGTGGAGAAAGTGCAGAGAAGGTTTACCAGAATGTTACCTGGGTTTAAGCATCTAGAGTATAGGGAGAGATTGGACAGATTAGGTCTTTATTCTTTGGAGCCTAGAAGGTTGAGAGGGGATTTGATAGAAGTATTTAAGATTATGAAAGGGATAGACAGAGTGGATGTGGATAGACTATTTCCGTTAAGAGGAGGAAAGATTAAAACAAGAGGACATGAGTTAAGAATTAAGGGGCAGAGGTTTAGAGGTAACATGAGGGGGAACTTCTTGACTCAGAGAGTGGTAGCCGTGTGGAATGAGCTTCCGGGAGAAATGGTGGCGGCGGAGTCAATTGTATTATTTAAGAAAAGGTTGGACAGGTATATGGATGAGAAGAAGATGGAGGGTTATGGGCATTGTGCAGGGAAGTGGGACTAGAGAGGGGTGTTTGATTCGGTGCGGACTAGAAGGGCCTAATGGCCTGTTTCCGTGCTGTAATTGTTATGTTATTTATATAATGCCAGCAAGATAACGTTTCTTAATCATTTGGAAATATGTAGTAGGTCAGTCAGCATCCATGGAAATCAATACAAAGTTGACATTGCAGGTTGTTGACACTTTGCATTCTGATTTAAAAAATCAACTCTCTTTAGATGTTCCCTGACTGTTGGAACATTATGACCTGAAAAATCAGCTGCTTTGTACCCATTTTCTTTTGCAAAACTTTGCCATAGACAGAGTTCAGGCAGAGCAGTGCTTCCCCCCTACACCATTGGCTAAAGTTACCCATTGATTCAAATTGGAGTCCAACATAGAACACTACCACACAGTGAAGGCCCTTTGGCCCTCAATGTTGTGCTGACCCATGTATTTCTTTAATAAAGTACTAAACCCTCCCTACCCCATAACCCTCTATTTTTCTTCCATCCTTGTGCCCGTATAAGAGACTCTTGAATGCCCCTGATGTTTCAGCCTCCACCACCATCCCTGGAAGGCATTCCAAGCACCCACAACTTTGTGTGAAAAGCTTAACCTTGACATCTCCCCTAAAGTTCCCTCCCTTCACTTTGTACCCATGTCCTCTGGTGTTTGCTATTCCTGCCCTGGGAAAAAAGCATGGGCTGTCCACCTGATCTAAGCCTCTCATAATCTTGTTGACCTCCTCTCATCCTTCTTCGCTCCAAAGGGAAAAGTCCCAGCTCTGCTAACCTTTACTTCATAAGACACATTTTCTAATCCAGGCAACATCCTGGTAAATCTCCTCTGTACCCTCTCCATAGCTTCCACATCTTTCTTGAAATGAGGTGACATTTGAACATTTTAAATTTTCAAAGACCCTAATAGTTTGCATGACATATACTGAACACTCTGCATAGAATGTAGGGCTACAAACAAGGAATGAGGCACAATTACCCGATTGTGAAGTTTACATTGAATATCTACCACCCAAACTCTACCCTACAATCCTCCAGTCTCATCAGATCGTGATTACTGCCTGCTGGATTCCCTCATCCCTTCTGGCCTCATCACTTGATTGTTTGATCTTCCCATCTTGTCAACCACCTGAAGATCCAACTGGCTCACTTCTACAATGACACAAATTTGATTTTTACCAGCAGTAGCTCCATTCCTAATGATCATTCCCTGGAACCTCTGCACTGCTGAATGGAAATGAAATCTGAAGGCAGATTCATCTGGGCTTATCAGTTCTCCATTCAATTGCCACCATCTTACCAAGAATTGAAAGCTCTAGGCCAGGGGTGGCTAAACTTGTTTAACTTAAGAGCCACAGACAATAAATTTCAGATGTTTGAGAGCCGCAAGACATGAAAAATTACATATAAATTACACACTTGCTCTCCATTAATTTCACTGCCTGAAACATGGCCACACACACCACAATTATGCAATCACAAACCATGCCCACTAAGACTACACAGCCAACATAGTTCCATGAGGTGCACATTCATGTCAAAGAGCCACATGTGGCTCACAAGCTGCAGTTTGACCACATCTGCTCTAGGCCATCGTATCTATCTAACTCTTAACATGTAATTGACCTGCTAATCTTTGATTTTATTCTTTCCAGTAACCTGTAATTGCTCAATAAGGAGCCATTTTACCCTACCGAGCACAGCGACATCAAGGTTGTTAGAACTTGCATTCTTCAGAAGTTCTCGAAGGAAAGCCATTAAATAATTGAACACATTCCTGTGGCATTGAGGTAGCATGTCGACAACCTAAAGGAAGAGAATAAAGTACAAAACGCAGGAATGAATGCAGAGTTGATTGTCATATACATAAGTATATCTACAGATGCCATTTCTGGAGGGAATTTAAAGCAGAAAAGAAACTAAGGAGATGAATACTTAGTAAAATAATTCCAATGGAGTCAGAGCTACATTTTATTGATCTACCCTTCAAAAATTGGATACCCAGTTTCTCTACCGGGAAGTAGTTGGGGATGTTTTTCTCCATTGCACGTGTTGCATAAATGTGATTTTGTTGATCAACTGCTCGTCCAAAGAAAAGAACCAATGCAGTTGAAGGCTGCATGGAGAAAGGAGTATAATTGTAACTTGAAACGAATGAATCCATCAGAGAGTGCACTGAGGAATGGAAAAGACAAAGAAGATTTTCAATGGCAGGGATTAGGAATGAACAAGAATAGTGTTATGGAGTTTAAAACTGAGCGCCATCAGTGATGGTTATTTAGCTCACTTTTCTGTTCATTATTCAGTGAGATTATGGATGGCCAACCTTTTAATTTAGACATGCAGCATGGTAACAGGCCATTTCACCCAATTAATCTACATCCCAGTACATAGTCGTGGGCTGAAATGGCCTGTTATGGTGCTCTATGTCTAAATTAAAAATTAAAAGGTTGGCCAGCCCTGAGTTAGATCATGACTGATCATCTTAACATTCTTTACCTGATTTACCATTCTACAAGATCATGAGCATCTTCTTCTTCTGCGCTAATTCCATATCCTTTGATTCCCCTCAATACTTCAATCTCAAGCAACAACCATCGCTACCTGAGATGGTGAATAGATGGGCCTTCATGCTCAATGACCAGATTCACTCTGAAATTCCCAGAAATCCAATAATTTTCATGTATTACTTTTGACTTGTATTGTGTGCAATTCTGGTCGCACACTAGGTATCAAAAAGATTGAAAGAGTGCAGAGAAGATTTACTAGGATGTTGCCAGATCATCAGGAGTGGTTTCAGGGAAAGATTAAACAGGTTAGGACTTTATTCCTTGGAGTGCAGAAGAATGAGGGGAATTTTGATAGAGGTTTACAATATTATGAGAGGTATAAACAGAGTGGATGCAAGTAGGATTATTTCACAGATTAGGGGAATTAAATATGAGCGGTCATCGATTTAAACTGAAAGGGGAAAAGTTTAGGGGGAACATTAGGGGGAAGTTCTTCATTCAGAGAGTGGTGGGAGTGTGCAATGAGCTGCCATCTGAATGCAGGCTCAATCTTAAGTTTTTCTTTTTAAAATATTTTACTGATTTTAATAAAGAACTTATGCAAACAAAAATGGTTCAATTCAATAAGATATGGACAGAGACCAAACTGAGTAAGACATTCCGTACAACACTTCTTAGAAAAAACTAATAATGCAAAAAAAAGAAAGAAGAAAATAGAAAAGTGGAAAACTCAAACCCCTTACCTAACGATGTTGCCATATATGATTGGTATTAAAAGAAAAACAAAAGTAAAAAAAAAATAGAGAACTTGAAAAAGATACAAGTCAGACAATTTAATTACATTGGAGTAAAATTATAAAGTAAGATAGGGAGTCATAAATTACCCCCATAACTTCTGGAATCTAACATCTGAATTATTCATTGAATAACAAATCTTTTTCATATTCAAACAAGACATGATGTCAGGCAACCACTGACCATGAGTAGGCGGGACAGCATCCTTCCATTTATGTAAAATCGCATACCTCGCCAAAAGAGAGGGAAAAGAAATAGCGTGACTCTGAACCAGATAAAGAAGAATCATTCCCTCCCGTTATACCGAAGAGAACAACCAAAAGGTTTACTGTTAAAATTATATTGAAAATTTTTCATAAAGTATGGAAAACCTCTCTCCAGTATTTTTCTTAATAGGACAAGTCCAGAACATATGAATTAATAATGCTATCACACCAGGGAATCATATCGGAATAAAAGCGAGACAATTTAGCCTTAGAAGTATGCGCTCTATGTACCACTTTGAATTGTAATAGACAATGATGAGCACATAATGAACAGAATTGTGTCCCAATCTACATCCGATAGTCAAATTTAAATCCTGTTGCCAAGCATTTTTGATTTTAACTAACAGTTTGATTTAAACATAACAATTTCTCATAAATAATAGATATTAAACCTTTACAAGATAGCATTAAGCTAAAACAAAAAGTGCATTTACAAAATTTCATTCAGAATCTCTTGGAAAATTAGAAACTTTTGATTCACGAAAATGCCGGACTTGCAAATATCTAAAGAATTTAGATTTGGCCAAGTTAAATTTAGCAGCAATCTGTTCAAATGATGCAAAATATCCAACAATGTACATACTGATCCTTAAAGGTTTGAATGCCCTCTCTAAACCATCTCTGAAAAATATAATCATTTAAGGAGGGTTGAAAAAAGTGAGTGGATGCGATAGGACTTGAAGAGAGAAAGATTATGAAATACAAAATGTTTTCTAAATTGTGCCCAAATTCTCGTAGAATATTTAACTATTAGATTATCTATTAATTTAGTTGAGAATTAAAGTGAAAATCCAAGTGCTGAAGTGGAAAAATTTTGGGGGAAATTCAGCTCCATTGATATCCATAATGGGCGGCCAGTATGATTATGAAAGAAAGACCAATACGTAAAATTTTGTATATCGACTGCCCAATAGTAGAACTTAAAGTTAGGTCAAGCCATTCCACCATCTTTCTTAGATCTCTGAAGAACTTTAAGAAGGAGAGGATGTTTACCCTTCCATATGTAAGAATATGGCTGGGTCAAGTAAGTCAAAAAAAGATTTAAGGACAAATATCAGAACAGATTGAAAAAGAGATAAAATTTTAGATAAAATATTCATTTTAATAGAATTTATATGGCCAACTAGAGTTGTAGACAAAGGTGTCCATTGGGTCATGAAATGCTCCACTTATTTAAGCATAGTTAGATTCTTCTTAAAAAGATGCTTACAATTCTTTGTATTTGTAATTCTAAGTTAACTGATTTTTAACAAATCAGTAAAATTCAATGGAAGAGGTTCACATTTATGCACATTCAATTTATAACCTGAGAATTAACTCAATTGTGAGAGCAATGACATCATATGGGAAAGAGAAATCTTGAGTTTTAGGAATAAATTAGATAAATACACGGATGGAAGAGGTCTGGAGGGTTATGGAATGGGACCAGTCAATGAGACTAGCAGAGTGATGGTCAGCACAGACTGAAGGACTGAATGGCTCGTTTTCTGTGCTGTAGTGTTCTATGGTTCAGGTATAATCCAGAAAATTTTCAAGTAAACTAATGTTCTTTGACTTTTCTTGTCACCATTTCCACTTGTCCTCATTTCCATTCTCCTTGTCTGAGTGGAAACTTTGGGTGACATGGTTAGTGGAGTAAACAGCGGATTGCTATCCCAGGACCAGTGACCTGGGTTCCACTTGGGAGCTGCCTCTAAGTTTGTATGTTCTCCCTGTGTCTGTATGTGTTTCCACTGAGTGGTCCAGTTTCCATCCATGTTCCAAAGACATATGGGGTTGGTAGGTTGATTGGTCACATGGGTGTATTTGGACAGCATGGGCTCATGGGCTGAAAGTGTCTGTTACCATGTTGTATCTCCAAATTGAATTAATTTCATTGAATTATATCTCTCAATTAAGCCTGGTTCGTTATGAACCACCACATTGTACTCTTTTTGCTGTCCTTATAATGCATGCAGCCAAGATAGGTAAACTGGTTGACCGTTTTGAGTTTTGTGTGCCCGATGGAGATGTGGGGGGGCTGGTAGTCATGGTGGGGAGCTGGCTGATGGAGGACCTCAGTTTTCTTCAGGCTGACTTCCAGGCCAAACATTTTGGCAGTTTCCGCAAAGCAGGACGTCAAGCGCTGAAGAGCTGGCTCTGAATGGGCAACTAAAGCAGCATCATCTGCAAAGAGTAGTTCACGGACAAGTTTCTCTTGTGTCTTGGTGTGAGCTTGCAGGCGCCTCAGATTGAAGAGACTGCCATCCGTGCGGTACCGGATGTAAACAGCGTCTTCATTGTTGGGGTCTTTCATGGCTTGGTTCAGCATCATGCTGAAGAAGATTGAAAAGAGGGTTGGTGCGAGAACACAGCCTTGCTTCACGCCATTGTTAATGGAGAAGGGTTCAGAGAGCTCATTCCTGTATCTGACCCGACCTTGTTGGTTTTCGTGCAGTTGGATAATCATGTTGAGGAACTTTGGGGGACATCCGATGCGCTCTAGTATTTGCCAAAGCCCTTTCCTGCTCACGGTGTCGAAGGCTTTGGTGAGGTCAACAAAGGTGATGTAGAGTCCTTTGTTTTGTTCTCTGCACTTTTCTTGGAGCTGTCTGAGGGCAAAGACCATGTCAGTAGTTCCTCTGTTTGCGCGAAAGCCGCACTGTGATTCTGAGAGAATATTCTCGGCGACACTAGGTATTATTCTATTTAGTAGAATCCTAGCAAAGATTAAACTCAAAACGGTCAACCAGTTTACCTATCTCGGCTGCACCATTTCATCAGATGCAAGGATCGACAATGAGATAGACAACAGACTCGCCAAGGCAAATAGCGCCTTTGGAAGACTACACAAAAGAGTCTGGAAAAACAACCAACTGAAAAACCTCACAAAGATAAGCGTATACAGAGCCGTTGTCATACCCACACTCCTGTTCGGCTCCGAATCATGGGTCCTCTACCGGCACCACCTACGGCTCCTAGAACGCTTCCACCAGCGTTGTCTCCGCTCCATCCTCAACATCCATTGGAGCGCTTTCATCCCTAACGTCGAAGTACTCGAGATGGCAGAGGTCGACAGCATCGAGTCCACGCTGCTGAAGATCCAGCTGCGCTGGATGGGTCACGTCTTCAGAATGGAGGACCATCGCCTTCCCAAGATCGTGTTATATGGCGAGCTCTCCACTGGCCACCGTGACAGAGGTGCACCAAAGAAAAGGTACAAGGACTGCCTAAAGAAATCTCTTGGTGCCTGCCACATTGACCACCGCCAGTGGGCTGATAACGCCTCAAACCGTGCATCTTGGCGCCTCACAGTTTGGCGGGCAGCAACCTCCTTTGAAGAAGACCGCAGAGCCCACCTCACTGACAAAAGGCAAAGGAGGAAAAACCCAACACCCAACCCCAACCAACCAATTTTCCCCTGCAACCGCTGCAACCGTGTCTGCCTGTCCCGCATCGGACTTGTCAGCCACAAACGAGCCTGCAGCTGACGTGGACTTTTTACCCCTTCCATAAACCTTCGTCCGCGAAGCCAAGCCAAAGAAAAAAAAAATAATGCATACACAATGCCATGAATTTTGAATTGTCCTGCTATTGCACTTTACATGTTTCAAATGACTCCCAGGTTTTCATTTGCCTTTTATAAATTATTTTGGTTATTTTTGCTGAATCTAGTGTTAAGATATCCCTTTACTCATTGACCAAAATATAATTTTTGACTCAACTTTTCTCCATCTCTATTGGATTATTTATTTTGTCATTTTATGCAATGATCCAAGCCCTGTTCACGTGACACTCAATCCCACGAGAGAATGCATAAGATATAGAAGCAGCAATTGCCCATTACAGCTCTCATACCTCCTCTATTTCACAAGATCATGGCTGATCTTTGACTCCAGCACCAGTTTCTCATGTTTATCCCATTTTCTCTGATTCTCTTAAGATCTAAAAACATATCAATATTCTGTCCAGAATACACTCAAAGACTGAATAGTACACAAAAGTGCTGGAGAAACTCAGCAGGTCATGTAGCATCCATGAAAAGCAATAGGCAGTCAATGTTTCAAGCCTCAGTCCCTCTTCGTAAAAGACAATAATGTGACCATTTGCCCAAAACATCCACAGTTCTCTTTTCTTGAGAATTCCAAAGATTTACCATCTTCAATAAATACATTTCTTCTCATCTGTCTAAAATGGCAAATTACTTAATTTTAACTGTGACCTCCCTGGGTTCTCAACACCCCAATCACACAAAACATCATCTCCATGTCAAACCTGCATGCAAATTTTCAATGTTTCAGGAGAACCACCTCTCACCTTTCTAACTTCAAGTAGTAAAGGCCCAGTCTGCTTTGCCCCTACTCAGATGACAAACATATCACCCTAGGAATAAATGTTGCAAGCATTTCACTAAACAGCCTCTGAAGAAAAGTAGACGAGATCAATCCATAATATTTCAGATGTAGCTCATCACGACTCCGTGGGTCTGGAGTAGAGAATCTTTACAGTACTCAAAATCTGCAATTTAAACCACAATACAGTTTACCTTCCTTATTATCCGCTGGACCTGCATGTGAAATTTCAGAGGTTTACATGGAACAATTCCCAGGTTTTTCAGGACACCAACCTCTCTTAATCTCCCACTGTTGAAAATTTATTCTGCTATTTAAAAACTTTTTCTGCCAACTTTTCTCTTTCATATGATATTCCATTTGCCATGCTGTTGCACGCTAGAGCACGAATGCTCTAGTGGGAGAGGTGCATAGGTGAGATGAGGTTTATCTGAAAAGAATTATCCTTGAGATTATGCTGGAGGATTTTCCTTTTGATTGCTTTCTGATACGTCAATCAACTGCCTTCCATGTTCCTTCCACTGTCATTTATTCAGATGATGATAACACTGGACAACAAAGATTTTGCTTCCCGAACATTTTTGAGTATATTTTATGCATTTTGGGCTGCTGATCATGCAAATCACTGCAAAATCTTACTGCATAAAGCCCTTCAAAAGGTAGTGGACACAGCCCAGGGCATCACAGGCAAAACGTCTACAGGGCACACTGCCGTCAGAGAGCAGCAACAATCTTCAAAGACCCTCACAACCCACCACACGCCTTGTTCTCGCTGCTGCCATCAGGAAAGAGGTATCGGTGCCACAAAACTCACACCACCAGCTTCAGGAACAGCTTCCACCCCTCCACCAGCAGACTCCTCGACAACAAAGTCAATCAGGGACTCATTTAAGAACTCCTATTTGTGCACTTTGTTGATTTTCTTTTTGCTCTCTGTATTGCAGTCAGTTTGTTTACATTCATTATCATTTACAGTTTGTTTTTTTTAAATGTTTACACTGTGTACAGTTTTTTTTTGAACTACCAATTAGTGGTAATTCTGCCAGTAATTTCAGGGTTACATACAATCTCAGGGTTGGATGTAATGTTATGTATTCTGACAATAAATCTGAACAGTGAGGTAGGGTTTGATACTTTTTGGTAGGAATATATAAGTTGGCACAACATCGAGGGCATAGGGCCTGCACTGTGGTGTTATATTCCATGTACTGGTGAACAAGTAAACCCTGGGCTCCTCACATTTGCTGTGCAACACGTGCAGTCAACCTGAGAGCTTGGCTTAAGTGCACTTGGAAGTCAATGTCATGCAAAATTCAATAAAAGTTAATGTTTCTCTAACTTCCTATGCGATACAGCAAATTTGAACTTATCTTTGTGTTCAGCTTGAAGTTGTCTATCATAATCCCCAATTTACTTTCAGGAAATCTTCTGAGAAAAAATATTTGTCCAGTGTAATTGGATCATAATGCTTCCTTTCAAAGTTCCTTTCAAGTGAAATGGGGATTTTCATGAAGCCCCGCAATTATGGCTTCAGCCCTTCCAAGATAGAGAGAAATCTAGAAATTCTAGCTAATTCAAAATGATGTCAATGAGGAATGCGCAGAAGCAAGAAAGTTATGCAAATTCACAGCACATAATTGGAGTTTTCTGAGAAACAGAAAATTCTGGAAACATTCAGCTCAGCAAGTTCAGGAGGCATCTGTGCAGCGAGAAAAAAACAAATGAACATTTCAGGTCAAAAATCTTTCTTCAGAACTTGGAAAAGTTTCTAATTTGCCATTTCCCAATATCTTCTCTTTCTATCCGCTGTAAATTATTCAAATACTGAAAATGGGAATGCATCTCATCAATATTTTGGCTGGGAGTTGTGTTCCTTACCTGTTCAAACTGTGTGAGGCTGCTGGAACTTTCTAGGCACTTGTCATACAATTGATAAGTAATAACAGGCTCTGGAAGAGCATCTAGAAAAAGCAACAATGCTTCACATATAGAATGACCACTTCCAGCTGCAAATCCATCTTAAGGAAAATAAATGAGGTGTTTCATATAACTTACACCCATTAAAAAACACTTGAGAGCAATCCAACACAAAATTGACAAGGTTTTACACTGGACTAATTCTGGACTTGGTACTCCCTAGAAAACAATATAATCTTGAAACAGCCATATTGTAGATGGAGAGTGGTACAGCCGCTGCATCACAGAACTTTTGACCTGGGTTCAATCCTGAAGACCAGTGATACGGAATTTGATGTACTTTTGGTGGCTGTGTAGATTTCCTCTGGATGCTCCAGTTTTTCATTGTCGCACCAGCGACCTGGGTTCGATTTTCGCACTTTCCCTCCAGACACAGGTGGGTTTCTTCCCACCTTTCAAAAATGTACGGGGGTTGTAGGTTAATTGGGGCATTTGGGTGACACAGGCCCATGGGCCGGTAGGGCCCATTACCATGCTGTTAGTCTAAATTTAAATTAATGGTTCAATTGGCTGCCATAAACTGCCACGAAAAAATTAGCAGGGGAAGTGTATTGCTAATCGACTAAAATGACTTCCTTCTCAGTCTTTCGTTTCATTTTTTTGTCTCTGGTGGGAAGAGGATGTCTGTATGTTTGTTGTCCTTTTCTGCAAACCAGGTTGCAGTCTGTCAACCTTAAATTCTACTCAAGCACGATCATGAATAAATATCCCGACCTACAGCTCCTCGTGGAAATGATACTGATCTTTTGCACATTGTTCCAGCGTGAAATCTTAAACTCTGAGCAGCACTGCAGCAATGTAGTTAAATCAATGGATGGCATTCACAAGTTTGGAGTATTGATGCATGGACAAGAGTTCAAATTCCCATTATGGCAGCAGGCAGATTTAAACTCAAAAACTCAAATAAATAGCAACTATAAAAATGACCACAAACTCTTGGATTATCAGCAAAATCCGTTGGATGTACTCATGTCTTTCAGAAGGAAACCAGTTTTCCTTACCCCGTCTCACCTGTGTGATTGCAATCCCACTAACAAGGATAACCTTTAATTTCCTCCTCATTTTAGGACAATAATGAGATGGGCAATATGGGGAACATGGTGGCACCTTTGTGCTGCTTCCACATGACTCCAGAGGCCAGGGTTCACAGTTGACCTGCAGGTGTTCTTTTATCGAGTTTGCACATTCTACCCTCAAATTGTGCTGCTCCGCTGGGTGTTTTGATTTCTTGAAGATATTTTGGTAGATCAATTTACAGTTTCTGTTTAATGGCGATAAATGGCAAAAGAGAGCTGATGGAAACAGAGTAAGCTGCAGTCCCAAAGGGAGCATGGAAGTGTTAGGAGCCAGCTTGAATCCAAGAGGCAGAATGGCTTCATCCTGCGGCACAACATAGGAACATAGGAAGTAGGAACAGGAGTAGGCCAAAAATGGCCCATCGAGCCTGCTCCACCATTCAATACGATCATGGCTGATCTAATTTATGTCCTAACTCCACCTACCTGCCTTCTCCCCATATCCCCCAATTCCTCTATCATGTAAAAATTTATCTAACTGAATTTTAAATATGTTTAATAAAGCAGCCTCAACCACTTTCCTGGTTAGAGAATTCCAAACATTCACTACACTCTGGGAAAAACTATTTTTCCTCATCTCTGTCCTAAATCTACTCCCCCGAATCTTGAGACTGTGTCCTCTCGTTTTAGTTTTCCCAGCCAGCTCAGAAAACCTTCCTACATCTATTTCTTTGAAAATCTTCCTCCGTTCCTCAACTGTTTCATCAATTAGCCTGTGCTCCTAGTCCACTCTGCCCAATTCCTCCCTCATCCTATGGTAGTCACCCCTGTTTAAGCATAATATATTAGTTTTAGATCTAACTATTTCCCCTTCCACCTGAATGAGAAATTCAATCATACTATGATCGCCATTTCCCAACTGTCAAAAAACTCTGCTGCTCAGAGTTTAAGATTTCATGCTGGAACAATGTGCATAACATTATTCAAAGCAAGAGTAGAGATGTATCTTGTGGATCAGTATCATTTCCATGAGGAGCTTTAGGTCGGGATATTTATTCATGATATTGCTTGAGAAGAATTTAAGGTTGACACCATTGTCAGTGGTGTCCATATCCCAAAAAATGAATCAATAAAAATGATTGTGCTTTATTGCTCTGGGACTTTCTCAAAAGAATCTAATCTACATCAAAGTGCTGGGCCTGAGGAAGAATTTATGAGGATAAGCAGGAAAATCTGTAGATGCTGTGATTGTACTGCAATACATAAAAGTGCTAGAGATATTCAGGTCTTCCAGCATCTATAAAGGGTAAGCTTTTTGTCAAGGTAGAGCAAAAGGCAGTCAGGCACCTGAACGAAAAGGAGAGGAGAGGAGGAAGGAAGGGGCGGGGGAGGAACTCAGGCTAACAGGTAAGAGGTCGGGTGGATACAGATGGGAGGGTAGAAGATTAAAAAAGCTGAGAAGTGATAGAGGGAGGAAACAATTTTGGCAACAAAGTATATAGCATGTGGAAAAATGAAGATTGGAAGTTTATTCCAGAGCAGCCATTCTCAACAGGGGGCCTGGGAGGCACTGCACATTTAAGTAAAAGCCCTGTTTTCTTTTCACCTCACAAAAGATTAATATTTTTATGTTTTATGTCATTGGGAGGAAAGAAGAACAGAAGAAATCAAAACTTGACTGCTTCACAGAGACTTTGAACAGTGTACTAGGGGGACTGAAGCCATAAAAAAATTGAGAATGGTTGTTCTGGAGCTTGTATTTATTGCCTTCTCACATACCCCAGTGTCCAATAAGCATAGAACACAACAGCCCATCTAGACTGTGTTGAATAATTTATTCTGCCTAATCCCATATACCTGCAATCCAGACTATAGCCCTCCAATCCCCACCCATCCATGCACCTTCCTAATCTTCTCTTTGATATCAAAATCAAACTCGCAAAATCAACACCACTTGTACTGGCAGCTTGGTCCTCACTCTCACAACTGACTGAGTGAAGAAGTTCCTCCTAACGTTCCTCTTAAACATTTTTCACACTTAAGCTACGTCCTCTAGGTCTCACCCAACCTCAGCGGAAAAAGCCTGTTCTATATTCCTGATAATTTTCATACCTCCATCACATCTCCCCTCAATCTCTGACTCCCCAGGTATAAAGTCCTAACCTATTCAACCTTTCTCCATAATTCAGCTCTTCAAATCCCGGGAACTTCCTTGTAATTTTTCCCTTCACTCTTTCTATCTCATTGTTACTTTTCCTGTAGGTAGGAAACAAAATTGGCCTCACTGTGACCCTGTTATTTACTTTTGAAATACAGGCACTGTTAGCATGTTGGCCAAAGAAAACTTGATGCACATACTCTGACAATTACACTCTGATCAAATTTCCTGATGAAGGCAAGTATAGAGGGTCTGGAAACAAAAAAGATGTTTGTTTTTGCCCAACCACAGAAATTCAAAGGACAAAAGTATGCAACTTGGCCTAAGCTCCAGATTCAAACAATCTAAATGACATAAGAAATTATAAAATTATAATTCTGGATAGCTACTTAATGCAACAATGGATGGAAAACATCCAGCAACAAGTTTTGTAGAATTTCCCTTCGACTTCAATGATTTTATAATGGAAGAGAATAATTTTCAATCTTTTCTGCTTCTTCAGGCTTACGTCCTTCTCTGACAGTAGGTAAAACATTGGCTGCTGTTCAGTACTCAAAATGCAATAATACCTACAAGTCCTTATACAACTTAATTACAAATTAGAAAAGGATACATAGAAACTCTGGTATTCCAGTATCCAAGCAGTCTCTTATCTCCTCAAATTCTGACTTCAGTCCTGGTTGTTGGAACAGATCATCCTAAAAACCATAATAGCATCATGAAGGTACTTCACAATCACATGGGAAAGCTCCATGAAAACTAAAGAATAGAAATATTTTGTAATTATTACTACAGCAAGCTTGTTTTCATAATGAGACCTGGAGCGAAGCATTGCGATGCAGATGGTCAACCATTGTCCAGATTTCTTTGGGGATTTCAAGTTGCATTTCATCTGGAAAACAATCAGCATATTTGTTCTCCATTGCTTTTCTTTCCTGCAGGGTAAACAAATTGCACTGTAAATCCCGTGATGCAAAAATAAAGTGCTTTTTCATGTTTTTTTAAAAAAAACTTTATTTAAAAATTAAGTCAAAAGTATAACATGCAATCTAAATGTTCAAACAAAGTGATTTTACAAGGATATATATATATAAAATAAAACACAACAAACATTTTAAAAAATTAAAAAACAAAAAAAATTTTAAAACCCCTCCCCCCCACCCACCCCTTCAGCTAGCCCCCTTAAGGGGAGCCAAAAATATAACTAATATATAAATGTTAATAACAGTTCAAAATACATCTAATTGCATATATTTCAAATACGGAGACCACTTATCAGCAAAAAAAGTATAATTATCATGTAAATTATAAGTAATTTTTTCCATAACGATACAAGCTTTCAATACATTATGCCAGTGCATTATATTAATTTCTATATCATCTTTCCAAGTACTAGCAACACATTTACGCGCTACCGATAACATACAATAGCAATTTGAACTTTATCCAAACCTATTCCCTTTAATGAATATAAATCCTCCTAACAAAAAAATCTTTGGATCCAAAGGTAGTTTAAAATTACACAATTTTTCCAAAACTATTTTAATTTCTTGCCAAAATGGTTGGACTTACACTCAGGTCCAAACAGCATGTAAAAAAGTACTAATACATAAACCACATCTAAAAGAAGAATCTGAATTACTAAACCCACTTTTTTTTTTATATAACTTTTCCGGGGTCAAATACAATTGATGTAAAAAATTATAATTGACAATACCATATCTTACATTAGTCAATTTAATTACATTGTCCTGACACATGTTCACCCAATCATCTTCAGGAAAAGTAAACACTAAATCAGACTCCTATTTAAGTTTAGATTTTTCCCAATCTAACTTATCCATATTTTCTTGTGATAAATTATACATAACTGAAAGATAACCCTTCTTTGATATAGTAGAAGTCAAAGATTCAAATTTCAACAAATTAGGTAAATACACCTCTCTCCCATAATTACTTTTACCAAAGCCTTAAGCTGATAATACACAAATAAAGAATTTATAGGTATTTCAAATCATTCTCTCAGATGAATAAAAGAAAGAAATTGTCCCTCTACAAAACAGTCCTGTATTGTCTTTATACCTTTAGAATTCCAAATCTTTAAATAACTATTAAATGTTGAAAAGAGAATAAGCCGATTATTGAATAATGGAGTTAAAATTGGTAATTTATCTTTCGACCCTGAAATTTTTTTTAAATCCAAATCTTTAATAAATGTTTCAGTATTGGCATATCAAATTCCTGTAATAAAATCAAATTCCAACAGAATATAAATTCATGTATCTCCATTCTAGGAAGACATGATATCTCCAACTAGGAGGTTGATCCAAATCCATCAATCTACTAATGAACTTCAACTGAGCTGCCTCATAATAATTTTGAAAATGTGGCAACCGTAAGCCACCCAATGCATATTTCCAAGTAAATTTGTACAACGCTACTCGAGCTAATTTACCTTTCCACAAAAACTCTCGTACTGCTTTATTCAAATCCTGAAAAAAACTCTTTGAAAGCAAACAAGATATTGACTGAAATAAATATTGAATTCGAGGAAAGATATTCATCTTAATACAGTTAACACATCCAATTAAAGTTAATGGAAGATCTTTCCATTTAATTAAGTCTGCTTTAATCCACCTCAATATAGGTACATAATTTAATTGATATAACAATTGATAGCCATTGTCCACAAACACACCTAAGTATTTGATTTTATTCGTCCATCTTAATTTTGTAATATTTTTAAATTCAGAATAACTTCTTCTCCAATTGGTAAAATTTCACTTTTATCCCAATTAACTTTATATCCCAACAATTCTCCAAATTTCGATAAACACTCCTGTAATTGTTTCAACGATCTCTCAGGCTCTGTCAAATATATCAACACATCATCTGCAAACAGATTAATTTTATATTCTTCATCCTTAATCCTCATCCCTCTAATATCCTCATTTTGTCTAATAGGCTGTGCTAACATTTGTATAGCCAATGCAAATAGGGCTGGCGACAATTGGCAGTCCAGATGAGTTGATCGAGTCAATTTAAAAGGTAAAGATGTCTGTCCATTTGTCACCACCCTAGCAATTGGATTCATATATAAAGCCTTAACCTTACCAATAAGGGGCCAAATTTAAATTTCTTTAATACCTTAAATAAAAAGTCCCATTCAACCCATTCAAAAGCTTTTTCAGCATCTAATGCAATTACCATAGGATGATTAGGTTGCTGCCGATAAACATTGATCAAAGTAAGCAATCGAAGTATATTATCTGAGGCATTTCTATTCTTAATAAAACCTGCTGATCAATATGTACTAATTTAGATAAATATTTTGGTTCTCGCACCAACCCTCTTTTCAATCTTCTTCAGCATGATGCTGAACCAAGCCATGAAAGACCCCAACAATGAAGACGCTGTTTACATCCGGTACCGCACGGATGGCAGTCTCTTCAATCTGAGGCGCCTGCAAGCTCACACCAAGACACAAGAGAAACTTGTCCGTGAACTACTCTTTGCAGATGATGCCGCTTTAGTTGCCCATTCAGAGCCAGCTCTTCAGCGCTTGACGTCCTGCTTTGCGGAAACTGCCAAAATGTTTGGCCTGGAAGTCAGCCTGAAGAAAACTGAGGTCCTCCATCAGCCAGCTCCCCACCATGACTACCAGCCCCCCCACATCTCCATCGGGCACACAAAACTCAAAACGGTCAACCAGTTTACCTATCTCGGCTGCACCATTTCATCAGATGCAAGGATCGACAATGAGATAGACAACAGACTCGCCAAGGCAAATAGCGCCTTTGGAAGACTACACAAAAGAGTCTGGAAAAACAACCAACTGAAAAACCTCACAAAGATAAGCGTATACAGAGCCGTTGTCATACCCACACTCCTGTTCGGCTCCGAATCATGGGTCCTCTACCGGCACCACCTACGGCTCCTAGAACGCTTCCACCAGCGTTGTCTCCGCTCCATCCTCAACATCCATTGGAGCGCTCACACCCCTAACGTCGAGGTACTCGAGATGGCAGAGGTCGACAGCATCGAGTCCACGCTGCTGAAGATCCAGCTGCGCTGGATGGGTCACGTCTCCAGAATGGAGGACCATCGCCTTCCCAAGATCGTATTATATGGCGAGCTCTCCACTGGCCACCGTGACAGAGGTGCACCAAAGAAAAGGTACAAGGACTGCCTAAAGAAATCTCTTGGTGCCTGCCACATTGACCACCGCCAGTGGGCTGATAACGCCTCAAACCGTGCATCTTGGCGCCTCACAGTTTGGCGGGCAGCAGCCTCCTTTGAAGAAGACCGCAGAGCCCACCTCACTGACAAAAGGCAAAGGAGGAAAAACCCAACACCCAACCCCAACCAACCAATTTTCCCTTGCAACCGCTGCAATCGTGTCTGCCTGTCCCGCATCGGACTGGTCAGCCACAAACGAGCCTGCAGCTGACGTGGACTTTTTACCCCCTCCATAAATCTTCGTCCGCGAAGCCAAGCCAAAGAAAGAGATAAATATTTAGCAAGTCTGTTAGCTAATACTTTTGCCATAATTTTATAGTCTACATTCAATAAAAAAATAGGTCTATATGAAGATATTTGTAAAGGATCTCTGTCTTTCTTTTGGATAACAGTTATTAAAGCACTCAAGCACGTTTCCGGTAACTTCTGATCTTCAGTAACTTGATTTAACACTTTCCCAAATATATTAGAAAATTCATCGTAAAAAAGTTTATAAAATTCCACGGGAAACCCATCATCTCCCGGGGACTTACCATCAGGCATTACCTGAATAGCTTCCTTGATTTCAAAATCCGTAAATGGAGATTCCAACTCCTGAATATCTTTCTCATCTAGTACCGGTAATGTTAATTTAGATAAGTAAGAATCAATAAAACCATTATCCTGTTTCCCCTCAGAAGTATATAATTTTTGATAAAATGAATAAAATTGGTCATTAATTTCCTGAGGCTTATGTTATTATTGAATTCTTCTTAACAGCATTAATAGTCCAAGATGCCTGTTCAGCTTTCAATTGCCAGGCAAGTACCTTGTGAGCCCTTTCCCCCAAATCATAATAATGTTGTTTAGATCTATTAATTAAGTGCTCAAACTGGTAAGTTTGTAAAGTATTATAGTGTAATTTTAGCTTCGTTAATAGGGCTTTTTTTAAATCTTCTGTTATATCCTTCTGAAGGTCCTTCTCCAGTTCAGCAATCTCATTTTCCAACTGTAAACTTTCTGCCATATATTGTTTCTTAACTTTCATAGAATAGCTAATGATCTGTCCCCTCAAATAAGCTTTTAAAGCATCCCATACTATAAAATTACTCTTTACAGAATTAACATTTTTGATCAAAAATAAAGAAATATGGTCTTTTACAAAAGTAACAAACTCTGTTTTTTTCAATAACATTGCATTAAACCTCCATCTATACGTCAAACGTATTATCTCTGAACTTTCACAAGAGAAGATTAATAATGAATGATCTGATCTAACTCTACTTTTATATTCAGTTTGCAGTACCCTACCCTGAAGATGTGCTGATACCAAAAATAAATCAATTCTGGAAAATGAGTCATGCCTTGAAGAATAAAAAGAAAAATCTTTCTCTGTAGGGTTAACTTTTCTCCAAATACCTACCAAATTTAAATCTTTCATTAACGCATAAAAAATTGTATTGCCATCTTTGACTTCCTTATACTCTTCAGATTTCTATCTATAAAGGATCCAAAACACAATTAAAATCACCACCCACTAAAATATTCTCAGTAGCCTGATTTAACAAGGAAAAAGCTTCTGAAATAAACCGCTCATCATCTGTATTGGGAGCATATAAATTAAGCAGTGTCCAAAATTCCAAAAAATTTTATAATTAACTCTTAAAACTCTACCAGCATTTCCTTCAGTAGATTCCAATTCAAATGGTAAGTTCTTATGAATTAAAATCACTACTCTTTTTGCTTTAAAATTAAAAGAAGAATAAAAAACTTGACCAACCCAGTCTCTTTTCAATTTCAAATGTTCTTTCTCAGTCAAATGTGTTTCTTGTAAAAAAATCAAATCAATTTTCATATTTTTGATATATATGCCAATACTCTCTTTCTCTGGCTATTTAACCCCTGAACATTAAAAGTTGCGAAGTTCAATCTAGACATAATTTTAACTATTAGTAAATACACACAATAAAAAATTAAACTCTATAAAATAATGATCCCCTTTGTTATCCTTCAAAGGTAAAAAAAAGGAGAAAAAAACCCTAAAAAAAATCAAAATTAAAAAAAACATGCAAAGAAAAATCACCCAAAGGCAGTATTACCCTAAAACCTGGGTGTGGGAAACCCACTAGTGGCAGATGACTAACAAAGATTTCAGTGTCAGCCACCCCCCCCCCCCAGCCAGATACATATTTATTATATAGATAAACACATTCAAATATAGTCCATATCTTCAACCTAGTAACTCCACACCCAACGATTGCTCCGGATCTTCGATATCAAGAGGATTCTGTATTTCTTCTTTCTTTCAATTTTTTCCATTCTTCCCATTCTTTCCATTTCTGCTGCCATTTCCATTTGAGGAGACAAAGGCAGAGAATGACCATTTCTTCTCAATTCCGGCAGAAAATTCACAAAAACTAAGCCATCATGATCATTTTCAAAAAATTGAGATTGAAAGTTTCCATAAAAAAATCCTTCAAAATTGCAGGGTAACAAAAAAGCAAATTTATAACCTTTTCGCCACAGAACATCTTTAGCCGTATTGAATTCTCGCCGTCTACAAATAACTTCCTGACTGAAATCAGCATAAAAGAACATTCTGTTGTTTTGAACCATTAATGGGGATTGGTTTTGTCCTGCTTTTTGTACTGCCATACGTATCCTGGTATTTTAAACAACAAATCAAAACTGCTCTCGGCAGTTGACCTGGAAGTGGTTTTCTTCTCAGAGTTCTATGAACCCTATCTAACTCCAAACCTTCAGGAAAGAACTCTTTACCCAAAACTTCTGGAATACAGCGTTTAAAGAATTTTATAGGATCAGAGCCTTCAATATCTTCTGGAAGACCAATTATCTTCACATTATTGCTCCAATTCTGATTTTCCAAAGAATCAATCTCCTTCAATAAGTCTCTTTTTTGAATTCCCCGATCTACGAAAGATCCTTCCACTTTCTCTATTTTTTCTCAATTATGCTCCACTTGACTTTGACACTCAGAAAATAGCTGTCTCAATTTTAAAAAAATTTTCTTGAACAATATCAACAGATTTTATCCATCTATTAGTGAAACGTTTGAATACATTGATATCTTGCTTCATATTTGACATTTCTTCACATAAAGTATGCATCTTCATTTTCACCTCCATAAATCCTTGATTCATTTGATCTGATATTTGTTTTGACATTTTACCCATCTGATAGGCAATCCCTTCCAGAACTGTAAATACTGGATCCATTCCAGGTTCCACTTCCACTTTTTGAGGTTTTACTTTCATAGGTTGCTGGCTCCCCCTGCTGGATTTATTCTGCAAAGGTAAGTAATTCCTCCTCTTCTGTCAGTGGAGATGCCTTGACAAGTGCGACTGCGGGTCTGGACACCCGACACCGGCGCCCCAACCTCTTCGGGGCGTCGGCGCTCGAGCTCCCCCACAGCCCACACATTATCAAGGAGCTCCCGGACCCGCGATGCTCCACGAAGGTCGAGCAAAGCCAGGGAGCACGTTAGAGCATCTTCTGATGCTACTCCGCGTGTCCCCAGGCCGCCCAGCAAGATCGTGTGGCCCCGGGTCTCTCTGTCGACCGTGTCGTCCATACGCACGGCTTCACGTGCGCGCGGATTGGCAGTGGCTGAACTCACCAGGGTGCCGGCGCCATCTTGCGGGAACAAAGTCGGTGCTGGTGTCAAGATCGGCCAAGCTGGGATCCTCTGGGCTTTGGGAATTGCCGAAATCAACTCCGAGAATTCCGCTGAACAGGTAGACCTCAATTCTTCCGTACTTTTAAATAGCAATTTCTTTTGGAGTTGAGCCTTAGATTTTTTTTTACATTAGTTGCCATTGTAATTTACTATTGTTTAAAAAATTAAAAATATTATTTTTAACTAATTTTAAATAAGTTAAAGTCGGGCGTTTAATATTCTAGCTGGGAGAAGGTGGTGTACACGTCTTGCCTTTACGCCATCTTGCCATGCCCCCATTTTCATGTTTAAAAAAAATACTGTGTACCCCATGTGGCAGAGGAGTTGTATTCCTAGAAAACCGTATGCATTGTGCCGCTTCGCACCACCACCACCAACCCCCTCCACCCCTCAATACATCTCATATAATAAGTGGAGATGTCTTTCCAGGGACAGTTTTCCTCTCAACAGTAATGACCCTGTCAGTGCACAGTCTAAAGTCAAGATAGGTTGGATTGTATTGCATGCAGAAAAGAAGGGTTGCAGATGTAGAAATAGAGATTACATTGTTTGATAAAGTATTACTGATATTGTCCCTCTAAATAATAGGATTAAAGAAATTGACAAAATCTATTCAAGGATGCCTAATGCTGATCTTTATAAGGAAAGGGTAGAACTTCAAATGCAATGTGACAAAATTAAAAGGGCCTGGGAAGAGGAACTTCAATTACATCTTCCATGGAAATTATGGGAGAAGATTTTTGGATTGGTTAATACCTCTTCAATATGTGGTCATCATTCTTTGATTCAGTTGAAAGTGGTACATTGGACTCATATGTCAAAGACAAATTGGCCCATATTTTTTCTAACATTAGTCCTATTTGTCATAGATGTAAATCAGAAGTGGCTTCTCTAACACATATATTTTTGTCATGCCCCACATTGGAGAGGTATTGGATAAATATTTTTAAGACTTTATCAGCTATACTGGATATCAATTTGCAATCTAACCCATTGACTGCTCTTTTTGGAATTATAGTTCTAGAAATGGGACTGGTTCCCACTTCCACATATAGGGTTGTAGCCTTTTCTAAGTTGTTAGCTAGAAGAGCTATCTTAGTTAAACAGCAAGATTCTAATCCACCTACTTTGACTCAATGGTTCTCTCAAATTATGTCATATTTAACTTTAGAGAAAATTACATCTGACACTTCTGTTAAATTGAAGAGACTTGGAAACCTTTTATAAATTCTTTCCACATAACTTGGTCAGTATAATTATTTTCCTTTCCAGATTATATTTAATTTTGCTTCCTTTCCCTTTGTTGGTGAAGACCAGATGATTAATTTTATTAATAAATTCTCAAGATAGGCTGCCCAGTCTTTTTCTTTCTTTTTGTTTTTTTTCTTAGATTAGGTGGGGTTTTATATAATGAAACTTTTCTTTTTTTAAAGATTTCAGCTTGAGGAAATGAGAACATATTCATTAATTGTGATGTAATACAATATTTTATATCATGTGATTTCATATAGTGATTTTTTTCCCCTTTTTGATTATGTACTCCTTTTCTCCTTAAACATAGGTCGTGCTTACCTATGATATGATTTTTTAAAATTTAAAAAGAAAGAAAAAGTATCACTTTACAAATATCTTCAGAAAAGATTGCCATGTCAGTTTGCAAAGCAAATTCCTTAACTGTCCTCCCACTGTGCACTGGAAGCCTCCATTCAAGGTCATTTGGAAACTAGTTCAGTTCTCTGTACACATTTTTTACTTTTCCATCAACACAGATGTACCTCAAGGATGCGTGCTTAGCCCACTGATCTACCCATAACTGTGTGACCAGGCACAATTCCAATGCTATCTACATATTTGCCAATGACACCACGGTTGTCGCCAATGAGGAAGCGTACAGGAGGGAGATAGATCAGCTCATTGAGCCTTTCACTCAATATTAGCCAAACCAAGGAGATGATTGTGGACTTCAGGAGGAAGTCAGGAGAACACGACCCAGTTTTCATCGAGGGCTCAGTAGTGGAAGAGTCAAGATCTTCAAATTTCTGGGTGTCAACATCTCCAAGGATCTGTCCTTGAGCCTGCTTGTTGATGCAATCATGAAGAAGGCTCACCAGTGCCTATACTTCGTGATGAATTTGAGGAGATTCGGTGTGTCACTGAAGACTCTCATAAACTTCGACGAGTGTATCGTGGTGAGCATTCTAGCTGGTTGGGAGGTGTCACGCTGAGGACAAGACAAAGCTCCAGAGGGTTGTTAACTTGGCCTACGACCTCACAGGAAGCAGACTTCACTCCGCCATGGACATCTACAAGAGGCGGATACTTAAGAAAGCAGCCTCTATCCTCCAGGTCCCTCACCATCCAGGCCATGCCCTCTTCACTCTGCTGCCATTGAGAAAAAGGTAAGGGAGCTAAGGACGAGCACTCAGTGGCATAAGGGCCGTTTCTTCCCCACTGCCATTAGATTGCTGAATGATTAATGAACCAAAGAAACTGCCTTACTCTTTTTGTGCACTATTTTTATTTAATGTTCGCACTACGACACTGCCGCAGAACAATGAATTTCATGACTTGTTCCTGAAATTAAATTCTGATTGTGATTATTTTTCTACATCAATTTTGTAAGGATACATTTTTATTTCTTATCTTAACTTTTTTTGGTAGTGATTTGTGAACTTCAAAAAGGTGGAGCTGTTACCCAAAGTTCAAGATTCTAGTTATTGTCATTAAAAATGTAACATACACGACATACTTTAACTTTGGCCTGCTGTAAGGCAAACAAAGAATCGCCATGAGCCCAGAGCTTGAAAATAGAAGAAAGAAAGGCAAAAGAAAGTCCCTTTGGAGTCACTAAGTGTCCATAAATTCGCCTTCAGCACTGTGGCTGCACACACCCCCGTTCATCGGCAACCTGAGCTCCAAATCCAAACTTTTGACATGATCAGGAAGCGTTCATCGCCTGAGGCCTTTCAGGAGCCCTTCTTGCCCTCAGCACCCTCTTGAATCCTGCCTCTGGTACCTGGTTCCCATGAGCCATTCTCCAGCAGCCCGTAGCCCAAGCGGGTCCCCCAATCTCACGTCACCCGCAGCTTGTGTGGGTCCGTCAGTCACCGAGCCCTTTGTTGGTCCATTGGCGTGGTCACCATCCTATAGGGTTGTCTCCCGTGCTTCCTCTTCTCAACTGGGAGAGGTGTTATCCCTTTTTCTGGTGACCTGTGCTAGTCTGCTGCTCCCCACAGCCGGCAACCGGTGTGGCCGCTACTGAACATCGGTGCCACCATCTTGGGCACACACCTTGCTGATGCAGGATTATACTTAGAAACACCACCGCTTCCTTTAAAGCCTGTATGGAATCACTGGTGTTAGGACTGGGAGATTAAACCATTCAAAATAGAGGTATGTCTCCGTTGTCCCGGGTCTGCACCAGCGGCAGTGCCACCATTATTTTTTGGCATTACACCAGGGGGTACACTGTATTCCTTCCCTTCACTACTTGTAATACAGTATTCCAGTTCTGTTTCTTACTGATATTTCTTGCATCCATGGAGCCAAGTTACATATTCTTGGTAATCTTGAATCAGAGGTGGAGTGTTTTGAGGGGATGATCAGAGGGAGGCAATTTTGGAGACAGCATTTTGAACAGGAAGAGTAAAAGAAGAATACATGAAGACAATATGAAGGTAGATATTCTCAACTGGTTGACTGCAGCAAGAAACGAAACGACAATCTGACTTTTGCAATTGATGATAAAGCAAGTTATTTCTGACTTTGAAGTTAGCTGTCCACAAAGCTCAAAGCATGAGGAGCATTTCCCTTTTTCAATGGAATTTCTCATGAACTTCTGGTGTCCAGTGACAGTGATTTCATCAAGCAAACTCAATGCCAATCACACTCAGTTAATCAGCTAACCAGTTGTAAAAGTGCAAATTATAAGTGACATTTTAAACAATCCACAGAGCGCAAAACAGTTCAGAACTCCAAACAAAAGCAAACACCAGATTACATTATCTGAAAAAATGTAGACATTTTATAGGAAAAAAAATTCAGTGAATTTTGAAATATTTATCTGAGGAAACTACAATATCACATTAAAATTAAATTAGATTGGATTTGGGTATAGAGAAATTATAAAGTTATAATTATACCTAGCCACTAAAATTTTATATTCATGTCAGATATTTTTACCACAGGAATAGTTCAAAAAGTTGACATTTATGTCACATTCCTGATTTCAGCTATGTTTTTAGATGCATAAAGGGTGACACATTTTGAAAAATCATGAAGTAAACAAGGACCATGAGAACTCGAATCAGAGAAGTTGAGGACAATGCAGATCAGACATGGTGACTCATGAGCCCTGCTTGCTGTTGGCAACTTCATCAATCCCAGTCCTGGTCTAATGCTCAAAACACAAGAAAACAGGAACAGGATGAGCGCACCTGACCCTTCCAGCCTGCCTCGGCATTTTTTTGTTTGTAAGCACGATCTGAGGCCACATCTTTTACCAGTAAATTTTCTCTGCTCATCATTTAATATTTTGCATACATTTCAAAAACAAGGCTGAAAGCTTTACATGAACCATGGCAGCCTTGATATTGTGTAGTACTTCCTCAGAACTGCACAGACATGTTAGCCAAGACTACATGATCAAATCCTGGAGTGAGTCCTTTGGGGTCAGAGTTAAGAAGGTCAAGATGGATATTAAAAACAGATCAAAGGGAGAAAATTGTGACATTTAACATGCAATTTTCAGTTGTTTTGCAGATCACAGTTGCAGCGTTAGATTATTTTAAATGAATCCACTCACCAACTCTTGAATTCTTTCAGGTAAGACATCACGGATTGGTTCTTTCATACAGCAAAGTGCATGCAATGAAGATCCGAAGCAGCTCGAAAGATAATTCCCCGAAATGGCCAGAAAATAATCTTTTCCTTCTTTCAAGTGCAAGATTAAAATATCCTCAATCCGGTCCACACCCATATTTAATGAGAGAGCAGTTGTTTTATTCACATATACTTCCAAATCTATTTCTACTCTATCTCCTGAAACAACAAACAAACCTGTGTTTATTGAGCTGCAAACATCATCAAACAAGCAATCTCATCATTCCAAAGGATATCTACAGAATTTCAGAACACGTTCCAGTTTCTCAGAATATTCTGAATATGCAAGTGTTACCCAAGTCAATGTTTTCCTGATTCTGTTTTTGCTTGTTAAAATGATGAACCACCAATGCTACTCTTGAACTGACAAATATGTCCTAAAAATATAAATAGTATTCACTTTCAGAGGGATGACTGGGGTCCAACTACCCTGCAGGGTCTCCTGTGCTGTATCATTCTATAAGTAACACTCTGGATTTCACAGAGCCAAGCATGTGGTTTCCTTTTGCACTTCTTTTGAAAAGAGATTAACTTAAGACATTAACCCTGAAGTAGATCTGGTGTCTGACCAACATTAAACAAATTTGCCTGGTTTTAATTCATGACAAAGTTGTGTGTCGTACTCTTTTAGTTCCATTTTCACTTGGCAGGAAGCTATGCTTCTGTAACAACATATCCAAGGACAGCAGGTTTACTTCATGGGAAAGCAGTGACTGGACCATGTATTGCCTTGCTGCATCTAATTACTGAGCCTGGACTTTCGAACAATTGAATAGCAGGAAGTTTAGGACACTGAACATATAGCCTCAATCACAACTCAACTTTGGGCATGCTGGTAGGTGGATGGAGATGTTATTCAATCATGGATGTTTACAGAATAGCCTCAATTTAAACATAGTCCTCAAATGATGTGTGGAGTGACGATAGGTCATCATTCAAATGCTCTGATCAAATCATTTTTTTTCTTGATGATTCATTCAGGAAAAATTCATGAATCTCTGATCAAATCATTTTATTCTTGATGATTCATTCAGGAAAAATTTATGAAATTCTACGAAATACAAAGAAAGAATATTGGACATTGGTACTGGGAATAAACCTTATTTTTACACTTTAAAAATCTATGGTCATCAAGTTATCCTACTACAGGTTAATGGGGAAACTGAGAAGAACTTCATTGCATTTCCTATCCATCACGCACTATTTTCCCACTGTGAGTGGCACTTTTGATGTCAATTTTATCCGAAAACATCAAGCTGCTGTTAGGAATCAAGGAGCTGGTATCTTATTCATTTTGTACATGGTCCTGAAATACTAACATTTTCATGAGTTTAGGACTAAAAAAGCAGTTTATTCTCATCTGTATTTTTGACTTTTTAACTTTGAAGGATTTGATTAAGGAATGATATAAAATCACACGTACATCAGAATGCAGAAAAAGAGGTAAATATCTACTTTCATACAACATAAAACATACCTTCAATTAAAATCCCCTTGTTCGGTGTCGCACTAAACCATGGTTTGCAATATGTGAGCTCATTCAGTTTGTTGATGAATTCAAACTGACAGGGAACAAGTCCAGTGTTGGCAATAACAAGCGTTTGAACCTGGAGTTGCATGAACTTGACATTTTCAAAATGAAACTGAAAAAAAGAAAACGGTTTATTTAACAGTTTATTTTTCAGTGAAAAAGGAGTCTTGCAAAACCACTTGGGGAAAAAATGGAATTGTCCACAAAGTTTAAGGTTGTCCACACAGTAACAATTCAGAGTTGATGGGTGAAAACAAGAGAATGCCACTAAACTGCAAAAGTATCAATTTGGCATCTGTTTAATTTGTTTATTCTCCCGTAATTAATATATATATGATCAATAAATCCAAGCATGAGAGCTCATAACACAACTGGGAGTTGGCAAATTTACCAAGAGAAGTAACATGGTTTTATTCATCTTCCTCATCGATCAGTGAAGGTAAAAAGAAGATGGACTTAGCAATATAATTTTAACAAAAATACAACACAAATAATTAATGTTCCTTTAGTCTTTAGAATATGACAGGACAAATACACAAAAACAGCATGTTCTACCATTCAATAAGCTCATGGATAATAAGATAAGATTATTCTCTATAACTGTGGACCATGAAAACCTTGACTCTATTTCATGGATAATTCTCCACCAGCTCTTTGGGATAGAGAATTTCTAAAATGTCAAAGAAGAAATAATTCATCTCATTCTTAAAATGTTTATTTTTCAGCTCTGCCACTCAGATTCTGCAAGGGGAAACCTCCTTTCAGAAATAATCTTGACAAGCCCACGTAAATAATTTAATGAGATCATCTCTCATTCTTTCAGACTGAAATGAGAATGGGCTCAACCTTTCCTCAAAAGTCAACCATGCCAACCAAAGATCAATCCAGTGAACTATCTCTGAACTACTTCCCTCGCAAGGACAACTCCTTAAGTGGGTCCAAACCTCGACACAATACTTGCGCCATGGTTTTGTTGGTGACCTGCAGAGATGTAGCTCACACTCCATCCACTTGGCAATAAATATTGATGATAATATTAAGAAATACAAATATTCACAGAAAAGGTTGATTTAACGAAGGAGTCATTCTATACCAGATTACCACAAGAACTTGGGAGAAAGTATTTACGAATGGCCCAACATAGCTACATGTTGTTCTCTACTCCAGAGATTCATTTCCACTGAAGAACGTGATTTTCAAAGAACATATCCACTCCTGAAAAATTGAACCAAACTCTAGCTCAGCTTTGAATAAAAAGCAAGGACTCAGTTGGAAAGGCTGCAAAACATCCATTGGGATTGTGAGGCAAGGTAATTTTGTGCATTTGACCAAAAATAGGCACATTCTAAAATAATTATCAAACCTCATTATTCTGCTGACAAGAGTCATGATAATGACCAAAGAATAATAATATTTATTGCTTTTTCTCATGTTGGCAGGATCCAATTTCTAGAGCAGTTGACACTATTGATGCTTTTAATAATTCAAACTTAACTTTTAAAAGCACCGAATAAAATTCAGATGTTCATTGCTTGCAACTGTCAGTGAAAGTCACTCGATAGCATGAGAGGGATGGTTGAAGCCATGAGAGCACAGGAGTGTATAGCAGCATTCTGACTTCCTAAGCAGCATTCAGCTCTCCCATATCTCCAAATGCCTCCTCTAGCTGATTTTCTTTGAGGCCTGTTCTACTTTCAAAAGTTTTGGAAGCCCACTGAAATGGCAATAATTTTGCCAACCAAGGGATAAACTGAAAATTTTAAATAAGCCACGATCATCACACTCTGTGCTAACTGCTTTTACCAAGTTATTCCAATATACAGACATATTTCTCTTCTGAGATGTGACTGCTCCATCAGTCATAATTTGATTAATTACACAAACAGGTGAAGCTTTCCCCGAAACCAAATGCCATACCCAAGTTGCACATGGCATTAGAAGGTTCATCACACTTCAAACTGATGGGGTTCAGATCAAA
Source organism: Narcine bancroftii (assembly GCF_036971445.1). Taxonomy (NCBI): domain Eukaryota; kingdom Metazoa; phylum Chordata; class Chondrichthyes; order Torpediniformes; family Narcinidae; genus Narcine; species Narcine bancroftii. The sequence continues at coordinate 173,184,045 of NC_091476.1, forward strand.
TTAGCATTGCAGAATCCATTGACTTTCCAATCTGCTCACCAAGTGTGGTGGTAAATACTGCATCTAAGGCATTGGCCTAGTCCAAGGGACTGTGAAGAAGAGAGGCGAAACAAGGAGGAGGGTGTCAGAAGCCTGATTAGGTCTGGTATGGGAGGGAAATTCAGATTACAAAAGATAAAATTAGGGACTGGAAGGATAAGAAAATGGAGATTAATGCATTGATCAGGGAATCAAAGAGTCAGAGATTAGAGCCTGGACTGATAAAGATGTGACTGGTGGGTGAGGGGTCTAAACTCAATGGGACAACCCAGAATAGGCATCATGAAATCATATTGTTGGAGTAGTACCCAAGGATGCGTGCAACCATTTTGGATAGTTTTCTCTGATAATGTTCTAAAATGTAGTATTCCAAGGGTATTTTTGCTTCTCTCATGTGGAAATTATGTCAGATACATAAGCGTGACAGAGCAAGCAAGGTCCATTCAAATTTCTGGGGTGATGCTGAATGAATTGAAAATGCATGTTCCCATGTTTCATTCTGGAAAGGGTTCATCTTGAATTTCTGTATCATTATCTTTTACCAAGTTCCAGTTATGATTCCATAAGTACCAGTTCTCCATTTTCTGAATCAAGTTGACAAAAATCAAACAATTGGGAAGCACAGTTAGTGTAGTGGTTAGTGCAATGTTGTTACAGCGCCAGTGATCAGGACCAGGGTTTGAATCTAGCACTGATTGGAAGAAGTTTGTATGTTCTCTGCATGTCTGTGTGGGTTTCCTCTGGATGCTCCAGCTTCCTCCCACCATTCAAAATATACCAGGGTTGTAGGTCAATTGGATGTAATTAGGTGGCATGGGCTTGTGGGCTGAAAGGACCTGTTACCGTGCTGTAAGTCTGCATGTATGTCTAAAACCGGCCATTAAGAAAGGCACAGACTTAAATAACAACAGAATTTCTTACCTCTGTCTTTGACAGCGATACTGAAGGAAAAGAATCATTCTCCATCCTATCTAGTGAACGAACAATATTTTCATAGGTCTTCTTGTACAAGTCTTGATTAACCACCTTTATCTGTAAAAATATGGCTGTACTTCAGAAATGATCAGTGCAAAGTTACCCTATAAACAGTCTAAAAATTATTCCTTGAAGCTGAAAGAGTAAGTGACAAATGCATTAAGTACATTGAAGGGTCAAATTTATAATTTAAAATGGATCCAAGTATGGTTGCAATTTATTACTGAATGTATGATACTGGCATTTATTCTTTAAGTTGTAAGCAATTTTTTCCATGGGGATACAACTATGTAACTCTGATGCCCATCAAGCAATAAGGAGAGTCAGATTTCCAAGTGATTGCTATACACTTCTTAGCCACAGGCACTTTAACAAAGCAAATTTGAAATTTAGTCAGTTTGTAGCTCACATCCATAAGGTTACCCAGAAGGTACAGCTCTGGGTCACATGGAAAGGTCATTCCTGTTACTCTTGTTAGAGTTTTAGAGATATCATGCCAGAATGGTCTTACCTTTGCACATGGCCGGGTAGAATGTAAAAATGTTCCTATTTCAATGTCACATCTAAAGTACATTTTAGATATTTCAAATTTTGATTTATGTAGTTTTTGTGGCATGAGATATAATTGATGTAGAAAATTGTATTGAACCAATCCATATCTCGTATTGGTGTTTGGATTGTTTGACATCAATAATCAACCAGACCAACACCTCTCTGGTATTATAATACCCAGATCTGACTCTGGCCTCTCTCTCGACCTTTGTAGACCCAGCTTGGCACTTTCACCTTGGAGAACAAAATACACCCCAGTTATAAATTTGGGTGTATTTCCCAGCCGAAGCATTCCTTCCACCTCATTACCTGAGGGCAGGGCCATTGTGGGACCCCAACTTTCTCCAAAAAAGAACTTTAAATGAAGGAAGCAGTGAGAGTTTCCATTTGACAAATCATATTTCTGTTTTATTTGTTTGAAGGACAGAAGCAGACCTTCCTTGTAACAATCTTCAATATGCCTAATTCCTCTCTCATACCAAATGTTTATTATTCTATTTCCCAAATTTATGGATAATAATCCCCACTTTTTTTCCCAATACTCTCATTAATCTCCTATCAAATGTTTTTGTAATTAATTTGATATTCCATTTGTAGATAAAATTGTTCCCCGCCCCCCTTCCTCACTGTACTGAATCCCATTTGGACCATGAGGGAGAGCTTTCTTCTTCAAAGAAGGATGAAAGGAACCTCGTCTAGGCTGCTTGATAATACTTTTTAAAAATCCAACAATCTTAATCTACCCAATTTATATTCTCATGTCAGTTTCTACATGGAGATCCTAGCCACTTTATTATTCCAAAGAAATTGTCTTATGTGTCCATTGAGTATCTTCAAAAAATTCTGAGGCAAAAAGAATAGAGGGCAACGACTGGAAGAGGGATTCCAGTCTTGGCATCACTTTCATTGTCACACAATTAACCCTCCTGACTAAAGTAATTGGGGAGTTCTTCCATTTTTGTAAAACTCCTTCTATCTTTCCAAGCAAAGGGAGATAATTAAGTCTGTACAATTTTTGTAAGCTATTATCTAACCTTATTCCTAAAAACTTATTTCCTTCCAGTTTCCATTTAAACCAACTTCCTTTTTGGTATCTTTCATAATCAAAAGTTTTTAAGTGGCATAATTTTGATTTTTTTTCCAGATTAATTTTGTAACCAGAAACTCTTCCATATTTCTCCAGTGTGGTCTGTAGTTTGGCTAAAGACTCATCAGGATCTGATAAATACAGAATCGGCAAACAGATTAATTTTATGCTCTTCCTGGTCAAATCTGAATCCCTTTATGTCCGGATCCCTCCTTATAACCTCAGCTAATGGTTCAATTGCCAAAACAAAGAGACCTGGGGAAAGAGAGCCCCCCTGTCTGCGGGATCTACTCAAAGGAAACATCGACGACATCTGACGATTAGTTATAATTTTGGCGCGTGGTATATGATAAAAGGTTTTTATCCATTCAAATAAATATTTGGCCCATTCCAAACTTTTCTAATATTTTACATAGAAACGGCCACCCCAACTGATCAGATTCCTTTTCTTCATCCAAAGATACAGTTATACGAGGGTTAACTCGCCAAATGAATTATATTAAATAATCTTCCCAAATTATTCACAGAGTGCTTTTTTTAAAGAAGCCTACCTGATCCGGATTTATCAATTTAGATAAATATTGCCCTAGTTTATTAGCTAGCACTTTAGCCAAAATCTCGTAATCTGCATTTAACAAGGAAATAGGGCTATATGAAGATGGTTTTAGCAGATCTCTGTTCTTTTTCTGTAGCACCATGATAATAGCTGTTGAGGAGAATTCTTACAGGGATTTCAATTTTTTTCATGAGCCGTAATCAGGTCGTTTTCGACTTGGCCCACCCGAGTCGTCAAGTTTTCAATTGCCGTCGCCATCGCTGATATATTTTCTGCCACCAGCATCTTTTGTAGATCGGGTACCAACTTCCCGTCAGCTCGAGTCTGCTCCGACATTATGGTAGCACCTTCTTCACCACTCCCTTGTGGACTTTCTGTCAATGACCTTGGGGATTTTGAGCTTCTTCAGGTTCAGTTTCTTGGATCTTATTTTTGTTACCTGTCATTTTTTAAAAACGCTTGGCACATAAAATCTTTAGCTTGATTGCTGTGAATGGTCTTTTTAATCACTCTTCATGGAGAGCTCTTCTAACCCATGTCTGAATAGGTCCTTCACATGGCCATATGCCCTACTAGTCTCATTCTCGATGCAGGTGCAAGCAACCCTGGATCAAGATGTGATTTGTAGTTTCTGAAAGATTATTCCTGCTTATTCATTATCAAGGAATAAACCAAAATAACACCCCATAAATCAGAGATAACATTGTACAGAAAGGGCTCACATCAGAGCTCTGAGCTGCAGAGGAATTTGAGCATCTTACTGCATGGTTTGCAGATGACTTTTTAAAACTTTTTAAAATGATACAGCACAGTAAAAGGCCCTTCTGGCCCATGAAACCTGTACTGCCTAATTACACCAATTAATCTATATACCCCATACATCTTGGAAGGGAGCACCTAGAGAAAAGCCACACATGTCATGGGGAGAATGCAAAAACTCTTTACAGATATGTTTTTGGAAGATAGATTGTGGGGTTTTTAGTTTGGTCACACATAGTTACAACACATCAAAACAGATCTAATTTAAAATGCAAGAGCTTGGCTCAAGTCAGACAGTCCAGGCTCCGAGTGCCTTTGCAAAAACTTTGAAGAATGTCTATCAGGACTTCACAAGTAGGTGTTAATTGGACATGCTGCGGAGTAATGGATAATTGTTTTGGAAAGCAACAGATGAACAACTCAGAAGATTGGGTCTGGTGCTGCAGTCTGAGTGGAGTTTGCTGTTCTAAGAGGGTCATCTGGTTTTCTCTGAGAGTGAGAGTGAGAGAGAGAGAATTCAGTTCTACAGCAGCAGCTGGGACTGGAACAGGACAAGCTGGTAAGCTTGTTTAAAACCCCATTTTGAAGATGGGTTGTGAGTTCTTAGTTCAGCCTGGCCAAATCCCTTGTGGTCCACACAAGAGAGATGGCTGGCTGTATGTTTCACTTGAAATAAGGAAAACAACAAAAGGAACTCTGTGGTGACCTGAAAGAAGAAGGTTATCATCCGGAAAACCTTGATGGGGCAAGTTTCTTCGCCAAGACATTGAAATGGCTGATCAGAAGGAATCAGTTGTGGGTGTCCAATGAGCAACAAATTTCTCTCTGAAAACCAGCAGGAACCTTTTCAAGCACCAAAGCTTGGTGAAGATTCATAAATGTTAAATTCTGTGCACAGTCTAAGAATTCCCTAACACTGGCGAATTTGAAGGGGTGAGAAGTGAGATTGGACTGTGAATCAAATAACTTTTCTGAACTTACACATACATTACATACACGTGCGCTTAGAATTAGAAGGGGGTTAAGTTAAGTTAATTTAATAGAAATAAGTTTGAGTTTGATCCTGTTTTCAGGCTTATTGATAGTTAAAAGCAACTTTTATTTAAGTAGCCATTTGTCTTGGTGAATTTCTATTGCTGCTGGGCTGTGGGTCCTCTGGGCTCGTAACAACAAACAACGTGGATTCAAACCCATATTGCTGTAGTAACGTTGTACTACCATGCTAAATTTGCTGCATCTCCCAATCAGTTATTCTTAAGGATAATAGAATGTTATTTATGGCTATGAAATTAATATGAAAGTAGGGATCTATGTTATGTGATGAGATCTCATCTGGAGTATTGTGTTCAATATTGCTCTCTCTTTATGAAAAAAATATAAATGCACTGGAATCAGCTTTGAGAAGATTACCCACACTGGTATCTGGAGTTGATGAGTTGTCTTTTAATGAATGGTTGGATAGGTCCTGCTTCTAGTGGAGTTCAGGAGATTGTTTGAAAAATGCAAAATGCCGAAGGGTCCCGACAGATTGAAATTGAAGAAGATACAGTTAATGTAGAGGTTAGTACAACACCATCACAGTACCAGCAATCTGGGTTTGAATCTGCAAGGAGTTTGTTTGTTCTCCCCATGTCTGCATGGGTTTCCAACAGGTGCTCTGGTTTCCTTACTCATTCCAAAGACGTATGGAGTTTGTAGGTTAATTGATCACGCAGGTGCATTTTGGCAGTCAAGACTCATGAGCCAGAAGGGCCTGTTTCTGTGCTGTATCTCTAAATGAAACTTGCTTCTTCTGAGAGAATCTGGAACTCAGGATCACTGTATTAAATTGTTCCAAATTTAAGACAGAGACAAGGGCACATTACTTTCACTCTTTACTTCAAAGAGCAGTACTCGGAGTATTTTTAAGGCAGTGGTAGAGAAACTTTTCATACGCAAGTGCAAATTTACAGTGGAGACTCTGGAATGTGAATTAAGATTACAATCAGATCAGCCATTATCCTATTATATGTAGAACTTGATGGCCCGAATGATCCATTCCTGCTCCAAATCTTATGGTCATTCATATGTTAGAAAATATGCTCAAATTTACTTAATAATGTCTCTGTACAATAAGTACATCTGGATGATCATGGTCTTGCATGATGAAGAAATGTTTCCTCTCATTCATGACCACATTATGTTTAAGCATATGATTTTTCTCTCTGCTGACTTCCAAAGATAAGGACACAATAGAGTAATAATTACCAATGGAATATTTACTGGTTTGAGGTCACTATGTGCATTCTATGTTGTACTTTCATGTGTTTTAATTACAATGATTATGCAGTCAATGTAGTTATTTGGCCTCAATCTTGCCTAGAAGACAGCTTTTCATCTGCTCAGACCTTACTTGCAATGGTAGAAATTTACATATTTATATTGAGAGAAGGAGATGCAATTAAAGCCAGATAAATTTAAAAGGTTGGTGGAGGTGTACTAAATTCCCCCAAAAATTGTTGACCAGGTTTGACACAGCATTCTAAAGGCAAGAACTGCATAAATTGGAGATCTAAAATAAAACGAAAGGCTGCATTTTCTGTTTTGAGTTAACATGGCATACCATGGACAAACAATGCAGTATCAAATGCCACGGTATATGGCATTCTTCAATGAGAATTTAACTGCTTCATGGAGTCGGGTCACTCCATTCCATCCTTGCATTAAAACATATAATGGCAATGTATAGTGACTTGAAGAACCAATTACTTGAGATTACTATTGAATCTCTCATTTAATGGAATGGATCCGAATTGCCATCAATGGTAACAATACCATTTAAATTACCCACACATTGTTTCCACATGTAAAATCATTCCACTGCAAAATTAGTCCCACAGGTGTTCATTTTATTCTTTTTTCCCCAATTCCAGGTGCTTTGAAAGTTTTTGTGACCAAGATAATCCATTTAATAAGTGATCAAATTTTATGATACTTAATATTTTTATGAAATTGTTCAAGTAAAATGGAGCATCATTGAAAAATTCCTTATTATTATAAGTGATCAAGACAAAGGGCAAAACTTTGCTGAATGCGAGAAGGTGATTCCATACCCCAACTTGAAACAATGAGCTAACAGGTTTATGGTCACTGATTCTCAAAGCCATGTGACTGCGATAATCCAACTGCTTGACGTTTCTGCCTTTCCAAAGGATTCGATCACACCATGCAGGGACTCGACATTTCTCACTAAGTAAATTAAAAACATTCTTTAAAAAAAAATTCAGAAACATTCCTTGTTTTATATATATAAATCCACAGACTTTATATGATTCAGGTCAATTAAAGTTTTCATGAGAAGAAAATTCCTTTGAATTTCAGTATCAGCTAAATTTGCAATAAGAAAGAAAAGAAGAAATATTTTCCTGTCTTAATCACAACAAAATTAACCTTGGCATAAAGTATTGACACAGATTTATTCAGTAAACAGGCTGATCAATGGCCTTTCTCAAAAACATCCTTAAAGCTCAACTTTCCCCTTTATCATCATCCCTGCCCCTCATTATGCCTCCTCTGTAGAGGACCCCAAGGTGTTATTTAAATGCATAGTTTGATTGTTTGAAGAGGATGTAATCAAAGAGGAAATTTTACACAAATGTACACCATTGAAAGTCAGTACATTTTGAGGGATAAAAACTTTCACATTTATACTATTAGTGAACAATAATACCAGCTCCCAGACTGACAATGACAGATGATAAACCGCTTTCTTTGCTGCAGTAGTGCTTTAATGTAGAAAGTTCCAGCAAAAATCTGTTTGTAAGAAAATAACATTAACAACTTTTCTGGGCCAGGCAAGCTTTTCATGAGTAAATTGTCATTTTTAATTCAAGTTATCAACTATTTTCAGTAAAATGGAGAAATCAATGAAGGAGATAATAAGACATGGTGTCGGAAATGCTGGTTCATGAATCTATGAAATTTAGAACCAATACAAGAACTGGAAAACAGATTCCTGATAGTATGGTCGCTCCTAATTAAAATAATACATGCAGAAGTGGCAAGTTGTGTGATTCAATTGTGTGTTTCAGATTTCAAATGAAAATGGACACAAAGCAAAAAATTGCCCAAGGCACTGAATTTCCAAGGAGGCCACTTGTCTATAGAATGGAGACGAGAGTTTATGGAAAATTAAAGTCATATCATTGGTCAAAACAGAAAAGAATTGTACCACATCATAAAATCCTCAAATGTTACAAGAACACTCCAACCACTTAGGTGTGAAACAGTTAGCATGATCATTTCTTTACATGCTACCAGGGAAAAGGGGTGAAACATGAAAGGAAGGGAAGGTTGAGAATCACTAATGTTGACCCAATTGTTACGGAAATATTTTGCTTGAGGAAAATGGTCATTGGCCCATTTCCTTTGGAGTTTTGAAACCATGCACATAACAAGTCAATTAGGCACGATTAAAACAGTGTTTTCTAACTTTTTCTTTCCACCCTCATACAATCCCTTACTCATCACAGAGCATGGATGACTGAGAGAATAGTTAAAGTGGTATGTGAGTGGAAAGAAAAAGGTTGAGAGCCATTGGACTCAACCAATAGTCAGATCTCTATTTGAGCATCCTCTCTTTCCACAAAGCCCCATCCCAATGGATAATGAGCAATCCTGAGCAGACAATTACAAGGAAATATAATCTCAGCAATGGAGGGGCTCGAGATTACACTCCAGATTACATGGAGTCACAATGAAGGTGGCATCGGACCTCTGAGGAGCAGGCATCATCTCAGGAATTTAAAAGCTGGAACTAGGTTAACAGAAATAGATATGAATATAATAGAAGAAGCAAAGACACCACAGCTCAAAAGAAAAGGGGATCCAGGAAGACTGCAATTGGTTAGGACCCGACTTGGAAGGACCATCTGTCAAATATTTGAAGAACTGTGTGAAAGTAAAGAAGTTGGAGATAGAGCATGTATATTGGATTTAATTTATTTCATCTTTTAATGTTTGAGCAATGCAGCAGAAATGGCATGGGTAATGCTTGTGAGGGATTATTGCTGCTTTAAGAATCACTACTCCCTTAACTACTGCATGAAGTCTTGCAAAGGTATCTGAAGAATCAGTATATTTGGAAGAAAACCAGATTAAAGAACATTGCGCCCCTTACATTGATAAAGTACTTTTGGTTTTCTGTTTCAATCATTTCTCATCTAGTTAACCCTTTGTCTGCCTTATGGCAGGCTGAAGGCAATTTCATGCAATATTACATCTTCTGTACTATTACTTGACAATAAAGGAATCTTGAAATATTAGAGAAAGAAACTGTGACAAATACAGAAGAAAAAATAACGCTTTTTTTAATATTTTCATTTCGACGCTGAATAGAATAGATTTCAAATTAAAGATACCAAGTTCGTTCTTTGAATGCTACAATGAGCAAGTCAAGGTATCCATTACCTTGTGTCCCAGTCATCTGTGCCAACATCATACTTATAGGTCGGATGAAAATTGAGTGGTCCCTCTTTGAATCCTCGGAATACTTGCAAGTTTTTCATATGATTTGTTAGCTGTGTGTAACAACAATATTTCTTACCATTTCAGTATTAACATGCATGAGAGAAAATGCTCTGGTATCAAACTACAAAATCTCTGTCAGTACATTTTTCATCATTTTGTCTCAACCAGTAAAATATATTACACAAATAAGGTGATTCAACTTTGGAAATGGAAGGCAATGTAAGGAAAGTAAAAGAAATAAACTTTAAATCTTCGTTTTAATCATATTACTTAAAATAAATCATGAATGTGTGGAATAAGCATGAAACATAAAGAATATTATGGGTCAAAATTTTACAATCCTCTCCCAAGTACTGAAGTTCAAACATCATGATTCAATACTCTTTGAATAATAAAATACTCTTTGTGTTTTGGAATGACTTTGGGTCACAACTCAAAATTGTGCATTATTTTGTTAACTGAAAATATTAGCATCTTTATATTAGCATCTTTGGAAAATTAACATTTTTCTCTTTCCCAATGAAATATTCTGTGTTAATTTCATCCTATATTAATAAGCAATCAAGCAAACACAAGAACATCTGTCCATTCCACAAACAACTTAATTATAAATAGTACCTGTTCTTCTTGGTCTGCACCAGGTCCTAAAAAAAAAATTGCTAATGTCTATCTTAACTAGTTCTTTTGTGAAGAAATAAATTAAAACTACATTCATGAGCAATCACTATTTTGTGGGAGGAATATTTATTCCAATTTCCGGTTCGCACAAGGTTAAATTGAAGCGACTTTGTTACTTTTTAGTACATGACAACTGGCCTACTCACACCCAAGTCTTACAGTATTTTGAAATTCTGGCTCCAAAGCAAGTCATCCTTTTTATTCAAGTAGATAAATTGAGCTTTGTCAGCTGCTTCTCACATCAGAGCTTGAGGTCTCCAATTATCCAAGCGGCAGAGCTTGATTTTCAACCATTGCTCATGAGCAAAATTTAGTGAACAATTTCACTGTCAAAAATCTCTTTTAATGATAATTTCTCCTCTTCTAGGCAAGCCAATCACCAATCATAAGTGATCACTTTTCCCTCATGCCTTTATAGTCCTGAAAAAAAACTAATGGTCACTGCAACAAAAATCTTACCTGATCAAATTCGATGAGTTTCTCATAATCCTTTGCTGTTATTAGCTTTTTAATCGTTTCTACTTCAGGGTGACATATCCTGTAGTTCAGATCTCCAAGCCATATTATAATGCTTTATAATAAAAAAAATGTTGCAAACAATAATGAACTTCCTCGATAGTAATTTTCTACCAAAATTGTGGTCTGATGCAGTATACTTCAATATAAAATATAGCCCTCATTAAATTGGAATCATTCTTCTAGCACATGTCGTACATGTCATGACACAAGTTAACAATGGAATACTGACATTATCTACTACTGCTCCATATCCTGTCCAGCAAGAGACACTGAATTAAGATAACTAAGAATATATCTCATAATACTCCCAAATTACGACAAAGAATGTCAATAATAAAATGATAGCATTTGTTTTGCTGCTTAATGATTTCAAATGTACCATTTAGAAAAGACAAAAGGAACATAAGGCTCATTATGGTGTCAGTAAATTGATAGCTGTCAAATTTCCTTCCCCGCAGATCTGAAGAGATATGCTCTTTACAAAACCTAAAAGACTCTCACGTGTTCTTTATAAAGACAATATTTAGTTATATCTGCACCAAAAAAAAACTATTTAAAACTGTTAATGGTTCTGTTCCAAACAATAATTCTACCACCTCTTCTCCACTAATTTCATCAATGTTTTCCTTATCTCTTTTTATTTCTCCTATTTTAACTGTCTTTCAACATTGTTCACGTCATCTAGATTAGCTCCATTCCAAATGTGAAAGCATTCTTAATTCCAACTACTCTGGATATAAAATCTCTCTAGAGTTCCCACTGATTTTATTAGTTTCCATCTTAATTATGATCCCTGGTTCTAATCTTATCTGCTGCACAGTTCATCTATCAAATCCTTTCATAACTCTCAACATTTCTAACTGACTTGTTGTACAGCCACAACTAGTACAGTCTTTTTTGACGGGGAATAACTTCTCATTTCTGGTTATTCTTTAAGCAATTTGTTTTTGCAGCTTCTTCACTGCCTATATGATATTCATTTCACGGAGAGCAGGACTGTTCACAGTTCTCTCAAATGAGATAAAAGCAAGGTTCAGCGCATTTGAAATCACCTCTTGGAAACTAGAAATTAATCACAGAGAAATTAACCCAAGCTGTTATTTTATGCTCTAACTGCAGTGCTACTATTGTTTCTGTACCTCCAGATCTTCTATCCCATTTCTCCAAAATATTCCAAGGGATACTTCATCTTCCCATTAAAATGTACCACCTTAACAGTTATCTATGTTGAAACTTGCCTACCTGGACAGCAAGCTTTGGAATGTTTTACTGTAGTTTGTGGCAGTTCTTTTCTGAATTAATTACAACCCCCTCCCCACCCCCCACCCCCCCCCCATTAGATGAATCCACATCTTTTGAACTTCCAATCTGAGAGTTTATTGATACGAATGTGATGGCACAGCTCCACCACTGCAAGCCACCATCTCCAACACCTCATCAACTCTGGGTACCTCCCACCCACGGCCACCAACCTCATTGTTTCCCATCCTTGCACTGCCCGTTTCTATCTTCTACCCAAGATACACAAATCTAACCATCCGGGCAGACCCATGGTCTCTGCTTGCTCTTGCCCCACGGAACTAATTTTATCCTACCATGACTCCATCTTTTCTCCCCAGTTCAATCCCTCCCCACCTACATCTGCGACACCTCACACACCCTCCACCTCTCCAAGACTTCAGATTCCCCAAACCGGATGGACCACCTCATCTTCACGATGGATGTCCAATCCCTTTACACCTCCATTCCCCACACAGAAGACCTCAAAGCACTTTGCTTTTTCCTGGACCTCAGACCTGAACAGTCACCTTCCACCACCACCCTTCTCTGCCTGGATGAACTTGTTTAATTCATCCCACTACCTCCAGATTAAAGGAGAAGCCTTGGGTACTCACAAGGATTCCAGCTATGCCTGCCTGTTTGTGAGTTTTATGAAGCAAAACATGCTCCAAGCCTACATAGGTTAGACCATCCCCACTCTTCCTCCGGTACATCAACAGCTAATCGGGATGGGCTCACCACGATGAGCTCGTCAATTTCATCAATTTCCACCAAGACCTCAAATTCACCTGGTCCATCTCCGATGACACTTTCCCTTTTCTTGACCTCTCTGTCTCCATCTCAGGAGACAGACTTTCCACTGACATTTACGACAAACCCTCTAACTCCCACAACTACCTGGTCTACTCACACCCTATCCCCTGCAAGAACTCCATCTCCTTGTCTCAATTTCTCTGTCTCCACCACATATGCTCCCAAGATGGTCTTCCAGTCCAGAGCCTCAGAAATGTCTGCCTTCTTCCACAAACATGGCTTCCCCTCCACTATTAACTCAGCCCTCACCCACACCTTCTCCATTCCCCACACATCTGCCCTAGCATCCCCTGCTCCCAGAAACAATAAAAACAGAATCCCCCTCATCCTCACCTACCAGCCTCCGCATCCAACACATTATTCACCAGAATTTTCAGTACTTACTTCAGGAACCCACCACCAGACACATTTTTCCTTCTCCTCCCCTCTCAGCCTTCTGTAGGGATCGCTCCCTCTGTGACTCCCTTGTGCCCTCTTCTCTCCCCACCCATCACCCCCCTGGCACCTTCCACTGTGGTTGTAGGAGTTGTAATTCCGAAGCAACACTTCACCTGTACCTTCAAAGAACTCAGTTACTGCATCTGGTGCACCCTCTGTGGCCTTTTCTACATTGGAGAGACCAGTCGCAGATTAGGAGATCGCTTCGCCCAGCACCTCCTCACCATCCACAGCAAAAGCAATCTCCCTGTCGCCAACCATTTCAATTCATTCTGAGTCACACTCTCCAAATCACAAGTCTGTCCATGGCCTTTCCACCCTGACCACCCGCAGACTGGGGGAGCATCACCTCATTTTTCATCTGGGCACTCTGCAACCCCAGGGCATGAACAATGAGTTCACTGCATTCCACTAATCAGCTTGCTTTTTCCCCCTCCCCTTAACTAGTTATTCCAGTTCCTATTTCCTGTCTCTCTCCACCTAGCCTAGACTCCTCCCACCCCCCCCCCCCCCACAGTGTTTCAACCCCCTCTCCACCTATCCCCACCCACCTCTCCCCCGTTTGGTTCAGACATCTCTCATGTTTCCCCCACAGCTTGATGAAGGACTCAAGCCTGAAATGTTGGTGATGTATCTTCACCGTTGCTACATAAAGGCACTGTTTGCGCAGTAATTACAGTACTTCAAACTTTTATCAAGTTTTCTGATTTGTCATGTAACTATGTTTTATGGACAGTCTGAATCTAATATACTTCACCTTTTTCCAAATCCCAATATATGACATTACTGATATCTATCCTACACCTTCCCCTTTGAAATCAGAGCTCACCTACTTATTCTAGACAGCTTTTCTCTGATGTCTTCAACTAATAATCCCATGATTCTTCAACCATCAGACAGTCACTCCATTAGCCTTGTGAGTTTCTCATTACTTAGTACTTTTCTAATGATGCACTGGGGAAAAACATCGGGACCTGGATTTGTCTTGCCCACTCAGGAAGGTTGGTGGGAAAAGGTAAGTTAACAACTCATGCTTGTCTGGCTTTATCTGTGATGATGAAACTATGGATTCTAGCCCCAGATCTATTGCATCGCCATTTTTCTTCTTGCACTGTACGACCTTTATTATCTATCTTTTGTATTTTTTATTTCCTTTTAATTTAATGTATACAATTTTAATTGTTTTTTTTTAATGAGGTACCTGTTTGGCTGCAGCAAGCAAGAATTTTGACATATATGTACATTGTACAATGTATATAATAAACATCATCATTGAAGCTTCTTATATGTGAGCTTGTGCAACGAATGCTCAAAAGGATAATATTGGAGAAAGTATTACTCACATTCCCATTTTAAATGCTTGTATGATTTCATTGCAACCTCTCACAAATCAACTCTTTTCCACAGAGGCGGAAGCCCTGAATATCTGCCCATCTAGTCTCAGAGGTCTGTAATCAATTAAAGTGCTGCTCACATTTATTAAAGCAGCCAGCTCAACATGGACTTTAATAAATCTTTCTGGTTTTCACACACCAACATAAGAGAGGAAGCCAATGGAAAGTTCCAGATATTGTCCACTCCATGATGTCAAATTGAACTTAAAGAAAATTGACTTTTGGAAAGATAAAAATATACTAACTTGAGATGAGTGGTATTTGGAGATGAAATTTTGTTTGACTATGGAAAGGATATCTTTTTCAATTCAGGATAGGGTGTCTTTTTATAAGTTAAAGTGGACTCCGTTTGCTAATTATATGCATTTAAGTTTGATTAAAATACATGTTTAAGTGTGATATTTTAGTATTGGTAAAAAAAAATTGTTGTTAGAATTTTTTTTTAGGTTAAGTTTTATCTCTTTTTTTGTAAGTGGGTATTTTTTTTTCCATACATAATATTGTTAATTTTATTCACTCTTTATTTTGGGGGGGGGGGGAGAGGGTTGGACTAATTTTAAGTTAGATTACTAATATTGTGTTACAATTAATGGGGGGGGGGGTTATTTTGTGTAGTTTTCTGATGTAATATTGTAATCATATCATTTAAATTTTTTTTTATTTTTCTTTAAATGTAATTCTCTATTGTATTATGTTATAAAATTTTAAATAAAGTCTTCAAAAAAAAAGAAAATTGACTTTCACGAGAACTAATTTAAACACAAGATATTCCACTGAACGACAGGTTGGATGTTGAAATAAAATGATGTAATCAAGCAACCTTTTCAGAAGTCAAGCCACTTACTCATGCTTCATGATTGTGAGAGATGTTAATGGCAGGTTAGACTGAATAAAACGCATTCTGCTGCAGATTTCTCTGTAGTCCTGTTTCCGTCTTTCACATTCCTCAGTGTGTGCTGCGAGGTGAGAGTTCACGATACATAAGGAGGTGTTGTGAAACTGAAATCTTATACTCACTCCACCCTTGTTACCCTGGAAAGGAAAACACATTTGAAACGTTTGAGATTTAGAAAGATAAAATGTTAAAATTACTTTAGAATTCATGAAGGAAATTATTCGGAAAAGTAATACCTTGCTGGGGAAATATTCATTAATCATGTGCATTTAGTGACGATTTTAAATTGTGATCTTGCAGAAAGTGTACATCTTGCTTTGGGCTGTATAGTCCAACCTGCTATCACATTTGTTCTGGAGATCAACTGCATCCCTGCTTCTGGCCCTCCTCTCAGCTGACTCCAAATTCTCTCCAAATGCAAGTAGGTGAGCTCTGATTTCAGGATCAAAAAAGTGCTGCCTAATTTTCTGTCACAAGGCCAGGTGAGGAGTTGGTTATAGTTGAAATGTATGGAGCCCGCTGGAGACAAAGCATCCGAACCCTGTGCAGTGATTGGTGATGGTCAAGAGGAGGGGCATTGGGGGTCACAAGTTTACTATGCTGGTTAGTTTGGAAGGTTCAAGAAAAGCCTTTGTTGTGGTGGTCAGGGTGATGGAAGATGGCAAGTAGATAGCATTAGAGATTTGCCCATGGGGTTACACAAGCCATGCAAGGCTGCTGAGCAAGATAAGAGCCCATGGTATTATGGGAAAAATACTAGCATGGATAGAATATTGACCGACTGGCAGAAGCCAAAGAGCAGGGATAAAAGGAGCCTTTTCTGGCTGGCTGTGGTCGATTAATAGTGTTTCACTACTTTTCATGTTACATGTGAATGATTTAGATCAGCTATTCTAAATGGGAGCCATACGACCACCCCCCAGGGCCAAAGCACATTTAAGGGGGAGGGGCACAGATTGAAATCATAAGGATGTTTTTTATGTGTAGACTATTTTCTAAATGGGGAGATAAATCAGAAAATGGAGGTCCAGAAGAATTTGGGAGTCTGAGTGCACTATTCCCCAAAGGTTAACTTGCAGGAAGGCAAATGCAATAGAACATAGAACATTACAGTACGGTACGGTCCTCAATGTTGTTCCAACCCACATATTTCTTGAAAAAATACTAATCCTTTCCTGCTTCATAATCCTCTATTTTTCTTTCATCCATATGTTTGCATTCATTTTGAGAGGACAAGAATATTAAAGCAAGGATGTAATGTTGAGGCAATATAAGACATTGGTCAGACCTCATTTGGAATATTGTTAGCAGAATTGAGTCCCATATCTAAGGATCTTCTGGCATTGGAAAGGGTCCAGAGGAACTTTATGGCAAATTTCCCTGGATGAAAGGGTAAACATACGAGGAGTGTTTGATGGCTTTGGACCTGTTCTCGAAGTTTAGAAGAATGAGGGCAGGATTTCAATGAAACCCATTGAAAACCGTATAGATATGGAGAAGATGCTTCGAGCAGTGGGAGAATCTGGGACCAAAGGACACAGCCTCATTAAAAAAAGGACATTCTTTCAGGAAAGAGAAGAGAAGAGGGTGGTGAATCTGGAATTTGTCACAGAGACAGCCAAGTCATTGGGAATATTTGAAGTTGGCTCTTGATTTGTAAGAATGTCAGTTATGGGGAGAAGGCTGGAGAATGAGGTTGAGAGGAAAAATACATCAGCCATGATTTGCATGATGGGTTGGCAGGTAGAGACAACAGTTTACTAAGAATGTAACAAAATCCTGATTCTCCACAACCTGAGTGCACGGAAATCCTGATAATTAGGGTTAGGGTTAGGGTTAGCCATTAGGCCCTAATGGCTCTCCAGGCCATGTTTGTAATATTCTTTACGTTACTTGAATCTACCTAGTTCACTGGGAAACTTACAATATTTTGTAGCATTTAAGAAAAAGTGATTAAAACATTTCATGGTATGAAAAGAAAATATATTCAGCCTGGAATCATAACAGCCTCACCAAAACCTGACAGATACAAAATAAGGCCTTGAGTATTTGTCTGGTTTATAAACCATCACTGCTTTTTTAAAATGAAGACAACCATTCACAAACTTTTATTACTGTTGAAAATCAATGTGGTCCAAAAAGCAGAAAAGTATTTTGCTGGATAGTTTGCATATCACTCAACAGCAGAATTTCTGTTTGAAAATATTGAAATAGTGGAGATAAAAAGCAGACTCGGAATAGGGAGAAGAAAAAATATCTCATGAGATGCACAGCCTGTTAATGGAAGTCAGGCAAAGATATTGCTGGGATATCGGCAGAATTTTAAAAAAATCTTTGCTGGCCACAGGTGAAGAGGCAGGTGACAAGAGAATAAGCAACTGTGGTACCTTCATTCAAGAAGAGCAGCGGGGATAAACCAGGTAATTATATTCCTGTGAATCTAACATCAGTGATGGAGAAGCTATCGTAGAAATTTCTGAAGGTCAGGATTAATCTACACATCAGGAATTGATTAGTAATTAGCCAGCATAACTTAGTTAGTGGGAGACCCTGCTTTGAGTTGGAGTAAAACTTTCTTAGAGGCAGCGTGGTTAATGCAATGCTATCAGAACGCCAGCAAGCCAGATTCAAATCCAATATTGTTTGTACATTTCCCCCATGACTGCATGGGATTCCTCCAGGTGCTCCAGTTTCCTCCCACCCTCCAAAGACACATGGTGTTTTTTGGCAGTATGGACTCATAGGCCAGTAAGGCCTGTTAACATGCTGAATCTCTAAAATTAAAAAAAAAATTAAATTAAATTAATAACGCACATTGTTGAAAGCAGCATGGTTGATGCAGTCTACATGGACTTCAGTAAGGTACTCTACTAGATCCCACATGAAAAGCTGGTCCAAAAGACTGGAGCCCCTGGGATCCAAGGCAAGTTGGCTTTGAAATAAAAAACAGTAAATAATGGTGGTGGATTACTTCTGCTAGCAAGGCCACAGTGCCCCATAAATGTGCATTTACAAACCAAATAACTGTCTGACCTTTCTCCCAATCTACATTACCATTCTTCCCATGATGCCAGTTCCAACCCTTTCGATTTCCACTTCTGTGATATCAGCTGCATGTTCTTTCCTCACATACAACAGAAGCATCATTCCAACCAGACGGACAAGTTTGATCTAAAATACAAATAAATATGTTTCAAGGATGTAAATGTAGCTCAGCAATGGGGAACAGCAAATATTAAACTGCCTCACCAGAATTGGGATCTTTATATCATTTTGGCTCCAATGCCAAGAGTAATGAATAGATGATCTCATAAACAGCACCAATACATATTGAAATTTATGTTATGGGACTCAGGTGGGAGAATTCCATCAAAATTGCACTTCTAATTTAGTTTTTCTAAAAGGCAAGTGGTCATTTCTTTTGGACAGTGGAAGGTCTCCACTTTCCTCAAGTTAATTCAACAACCACCACAGAATTAGTTTACTGAACTCATAATCCAGTAAATTTAAGTTCAATTCACATTGTGGAAGTCATTGAAATTAAATTTGTTTTAAATTACAGAGAATTTAATTTAAAGTGACTTTGAAATTGTTGGATTGCGACAGTTATAAAGACCCCCCAAAAAACTTGTATTTTAACTCAGAAAAACACTCAGTGGTTAAAAAGCCATAATTGGGAATTACAGTAACCTAAGGGGCAGCAGGAGTTACAAACAAAAAGAGATGATGTCAAGGAAGGATTTGGAGATTCTGAAGGATTATCCAGCGTAGGTCATATCCACATGGATGATGCATGAACAGTACTCCAGATGAGTTAGGAAAGGAGCCTTAAGAGTTTTAGATGACAGAAAAAAAAGACTGGCTTGGATTACTTTGGAATAGTCAAGTTTAAAAACATCAATTATGAGAATTAAGGCAGCAGATCAACTGAGGCAGAGCCAGAACTGGTTAATGTCACAGAGGTAGAAGGCAGCATTACTGAGATGATGTTAATGTAAAGAAAAACTCAATGCTCATTTTAGGACCTTGACAGAACTGAAAGTAGCATTGGTCTTCAATTTTGGTTGAGGTATTGGATACAAGGTAATCAGTCTGATAATTTATTGACAGTGAAAGGGTTAAGAAAACATCAGTGAACTAAAATTGCAGCACTTGGGTTTCTCTGGAAAATGACAACATGTTAATGGATAAATTTGGTGAATGACAGTATACAGAAGAGAAACAGGATGGGCCACAAGTTTGGAAAGCACAAATATCAAAGGGTACCTGTCCCAGTCAGCTTCATAGCACTAAGCATACTTTGGAATCAAGTGATCTAATTTTATTATTGACTGCACATCTGACACACAAAAAAGAATTGATCTCTGCAAGTGTAACTTACAACAGGAAGAATTTGACCCAGAACCTCTCTGGACAATGAACAAAATCATTTTTATTAACACAGAGCTACAAAATGACAAGGCTGCATACCTGAAATCTAAACAACTCTACTTTTGTATGTACACAAAATTGCTGGAGAAACTCAGTAGGTCCCACGGTGTCCCCAGGAGGAAAAGATATACTATATAACTAATGTTTTGTGACTGAGCCCTTCATCTTGTTTCGCTCAATTCTATTTTCTACTTTGCAATAATTACATTGAACTATCTTAACAGAACTGCAATAAAAATAATTTAATAATTGTACCTTTGCATATGTGGCCAAAGGATGAAGACTTTGAGACACAGCTAGAAACCACTCCTCTTCCTTTGGTGTATCATTAAAAAGGAATGCTTCTTTGCTCAAGTCAATTTCTTGAAAACTTGTAAACAAAAAAAGCAACAAAAAGCTCTTTGCCAATCAGAATATTGTAATTAGTCAATATTATTCTTCTAAATTAGTTTGGATGGAAAAATAATTGCAAAACATGAATTCCCAAATGATAAAAATAAATTAGCCAAGTAACAATTGAGACTGACACGTCATTTTAAGCAGGGATGTTCCACATCATGTCACCTTGATGAAAAGGTTTTGTCCTGGAGCTAAATCAAGGCAACTGCACAAGGCATAAACTTCAATCCAACTCAAGTGTAAAATTGTAGAATTTTGGCAGTTTTCAGCCTCAGGGTACATGACTACAAACCAGTAAATCTATTTTAAACAATTTAAACATGCAAATTTTGTTTTACTCTTGAATATCCTATTTCGGGTATTTGTGAGTTTAACATGCAGAATCAAATCCCATTTTATCCAGAATTCTAATACACGTGGTATATTATTACATCATTAGGTCACCAGGGGGCCACCACCTAGTGACCTTGTCTATCTCAACCAGTTGCTGCTCATTCTCCTTCATCTGGCCTAGGCTTGCACAGAGGCAAGGCCGAGCTGTATATATATTAGCCTATTAAAACTAGCGTTTTACTTGCACTCTGTCTCGTGTGGTTGATGCTAGTCACCATCAATTTAATAGGCTAATATATATCCAGAATGGATGTTGCTTCTGCCCTCGCCCATGCTCCCAACTCCACCGAGGCCTGGTTCAGGGACCTCGAAACGTGGATGGATCCTGCGCACGTGCCGCCAAGCATGGACCGGACAGAAAGGACGGAGAGCTGCGGGATCGAAAACGCGGGAGAGAGAGGGACTCACCCAGTGGTTGTAGTGGACTACGAGAGAGACAGAAGTATCCCGGAGCAGGTTAAAAGAGGCCAAAGGCCCCACCTGTTAGCTAATTCAACGGGACCGGGAATGCAACCCAATGGGTTCCTGGTTTATAACCAAGGATCGCATCAAGCGCGAGTGGAAGGCATACAGTGTCGCCCTCCCGATCACGATTTATCATCAGGACTGCGGGTACGGATTACTACCCCCGAGACACCCTCAAGTATTCCCCGATCCCCCAGAGGGGGCCCTCGTTTCCACAGGATCAGGCTCGGTACGCGCCCCCCAGCCACCGAATCAAAGGCTCAGGTTTAGCCAAGTGCTGAGGCCCGACAGGCTGGAGCCCTCCAGCACGCACTTCGGCCGATGGCAGAGATGTTTTTTAAATTATGTGGGGGTTGAAGGAGCGTCAGAAGAGGAGATGCTAATGCTACTGTTTGTTCAGCTAGGGGATCACCCGTACTCGCTTATACAAGATGCTAAATTGTACCAAGAGGTGATGAACACCCTACAGAGGCACTATAACAGAGGCCACAGTGAGCTACACTCTAGGCTTATGACCAGGTCGCAGAAAGCAGGGGAGTCAGTGAGAGATTTTATACTGACACCTAAAGACTTAGCAAGGGCCTGTACTTTTAAAGCAGTATCAGTCCAAGAGTTTGCAGATGATCTTGTAAGGGACAGGATCGTGGACGGCATCAGATCTACAGAAATCAGACAAAGGCTGCTGGAAAAGGGGATGGCTAAGCTGGAAGAGGCAGAGACTATTGCGGAGAACTAGAAGAGTAGTCTAGCAGCACCTCACAGGGAGAGGAATACGAGTGATCAAGGGCAGCATATAGCAGCTGCAGCCCCACTGGAGTGCTCCAAGTGCCCTTTTTGCGGACAGCCCAAGCACCCTAGAGCTCACTACCCGGCTAGGGAAAAGGACTGTTCAAAGTGTGGAAAGAGAGGACATCATGCGAAAGTCTGTCGAAGCCTCAAGGCTCCCGCCAAAGCCCTTTCTCATGCAAATGAGAGGCGGGCAAGCTCTTCTTCTTCCTCCTCCTCAGGCAGACAGAAGCAGAGTGCCATGTGCTGTCAGCCATCTTGGGCAAAGGATACCGGACAGAGGACAACACTATCGGGGGATGACTAAGATACAGAGTGCTACTACAACCAGGATGCCGAGTACTACCAGAACGGAGGACGTGCCATGCTGGCCTCTGTGATTGAATCAGGCGAGTCCACACAATTTATCGGACGCTACTGTTAGTATTAAAGTTAATGGGGTGACAGTAAATTGCTTGATGGATAGCGGGAGTACGGAAAGTTTCATAGACCAGGGGCTAGTAAAATGCCTTGCTCTAAACACGTACCCAAGTGACCACCAGATTTTATTAGCGTCTAACATACATGTAGCTAAGGTAAAACATTTCTGCAGGGTCACACTGGAAATACAGGGCACAGAGTATGAAGAGTTTAAGTTGCTAGTTCTCCCCCGTCTCTGTGCTCCCGTCCTACTGGGACTGGACTTCCAGTGCCAATTGAAAAGCATCACGATAATACATAATGGGCCGCTTCCCCCACTGCTCCTTGAGAATAGATGACACTGTAGCCTGACGGCCCTGAATATAGAAATCCCCCCCTCGCTATTCACGCACCTCACTCCCAACTGCACCCAAGTAGCCACTAAGAGCAGGAAGTACAGCCCGAGGGACAGAGAGTTCATTAGAACAGAAGTCTGCAGACTACTGCAGGAGGGCCTTATAGGAAAGAGCTCCAGCCCCTGGAAAGCACAGGTCGTTGTAGTGAAGTCAGGGGAGAAGTGGCGCATGATGGTGGATTACAGTCAGGCGATCAACAAATTTACACAGCTGGATGCCTACCCACTTCCATGTATTGCGGACATGGTAAACAGCATTGCTCAGTATAAAGTGTTCTCTACCATAGACGTCAAGGCAGAATTCCACCAGTTGCCCATTAGAGAGAGCAACCTAATATACACAGCGTTCGAGGCAGACAGCAGGCCGTATCAGTTCCTCCGCCTCCCCTTTGGTATCACCAATGTGGTATCCCTGTTCCAACGGGAGATGGACCGCATAGTAGACTAGTACCAACTCCAGGCGGTGTTCCCATACCTGGACAAAGTTACGATTTCCGGCCACTCGCAAGCTGACCATGACACTAAGCTTCAATGTTTTTTTTTTCAAATCTAACGTATAATAGGGATAAATGCGTCTTCAGCACGAGGAAACTGGCTATCCTGGGCTATGTGGTGCAGAAAGGAGAAATCAGCCTGGACCTCGCCCGTATGCGCCCGCTTCTAGACCTCCCGGTCCCACACTCAAAGAAAACCTTAAAGAGATGTTTGGGACTTTTACGTACAGTGGGTCCCCAACTACGCCAACAGGGTCCACCCACTCATAAAAGCCTCAGCTTTTCCTCTCAGCCCAGCAGCTATCAAAGCCTTTACAGAGATTAGGGATCTGATTGAAAAAGTAACCCTGCGATCCATAGATGAAACAATTTATTTTCAGGTAGAGACCAACGCCTCAGACTACCACTCTGAACTAGGAGCGGCGACCGGTAACCTTTTTTTCGCGGATCCTACAGGGGTCTGAGGTAAGACACTCGGCAGTGGAGAAGGAGGCTCAAGCCATTGTGGAAGCGGTAAGGCAATGTTGATATTATCTGGCATGTAAATGCTTCACCCCTGTCACAGACCAACAATCCATGGCTCTTATATTCGATAACCAGAACAGGGGGAAGATCAAAACATGATAAAATCTTGCGCTGGAGGATAAAACTGTCTACGTATAGTTACCACATTCTTTATTGTCCAGGGAGGCTCAACGAGCCCCCAGATGCACTATCCAGGGGCACCTGTGTGGCCCTCAATCACATGTCCCAGCTGCAGAGCTTGCACAATGAGCTGGGCCACCCGGGAGTCACTAGACTGTTCCACTTCATAAGGACTCAATCTCCCATTCTCGGTAGAGGAGGTACGGACGGCAAGCAGGGGCTGCCCCATTTGGGTGGAATGCAAACCGTAGTTTCACCGACTAGATAAAACCACGCTGATAAAAGCTACAAGACCTTTTGAGTGCCTCAGCCTCGACTTTAAAGGCCCACTCCCATCCAACGACAGGAATGTCTATTTCCTTAATGCCACTGACAAATACTCACGCTTCCCTTTTGCTATTTCGTGTCCCGATGTATCCGCCGCCAGAGTAATAAAATGCCTGCAATCCATTTTCAGCATGTGTGGGTACCCCAGCTATATACACAGATAGGGGTGCCGCCTTTATAAGCGCTGAGGTCCAGCAGTTCCTGAGAGATAGAGGCATAGCCACCAGTCTCACCACAAGTATATCCCCAGAGGTAATGGCAGGTACAAAGGGAAAATGCCACTATCTGGAAAATAGTCCTACTGACCTTAAAAGCAAAAGACCAACCAGTGGCAAGATGTGTTACCGGAGGCCTTGCACTCCATATGCTCGCTGTTGTGTACTGCCACTAATACGACACCTCATGGCTGCATGTTTTCTTTCTCGAGGAAAGCCGCGACAGGCACGGTGCTGCTGAGATGGTTAATGACACCGGGACCGAACAGTATAAAACCTCTTGGTCCAAGTCCCAGACATCACTCCACGCCAGGTTGCTACTGTGGACATCGCTGTCCAGGTAAGGTGTGCTCAACACTTAAATTGAGCCGTAGTACTGCAAAAGATCAGTGCTTGCAGAGAGCCACACCCCCAATGGTACAGGGAATCGGGTCTGTGTTTGAAAGTCCCTGTCTACAGGAGCATGTAGTAGACAGGCAGCCACTGATATCAGAGTCCAACCTGGGTCTGATGTGAATGTCTATATAGTTATTTAGTAGTTGAGCAATTAAGTGTCATTTGATGTCTTCCCCTTTTTGTCTCTAATGTGTTCGATAAAGTTGCTTTTGATTATAACACTTTTGTCCTGACTCATCTCTCTGTGAACCTACCATACCCGATACTTTCACAAGCACAAATAGCGAGGTAAAAAAAAACAAACAATCGAATGCAAAAGTAAGAGTCCTTAAATAAGTCCCTGACTCAGTTTATTGTTGAGGAATCTGATGGTGGATGGGGTAGCAGCTGTTCCTGAACCTGGTGGCACCAATACCTCTTTCCTGATGGCAGCAGCGAGAATAGTGTGTATGCTCTCAGACAGCAGCGTTCCTTGTAGATGTTCTCGATGGAGGGGAGGGTTTTGCCTGTGATGTCCTGGGTGTGTCCACTACCTTTTGCAGACCTTCCCCAACCCATTTCCAAAATCTAAGATTGTCTTGATGCTTTGATATTTAAGACCATCCTTGATGGCTCCCATCTCCTGAGATCCAAACCATAACTATTTTTTCTGCTAACTTCCCTTCCCCAAACATCCAATCTGTTGAGACCTTCATCCAGCAATATCTGCAGAGGCTCCAATCTCCTTTTTCTCTGCCAAATTTCACTCAATGTCATACGATTTTCTATTATCTACCTTCTGCTGTCCTCTTCTTGCTCGAATATTTTGTAATGAAAACCACCTCCACCCTCCGTCACTTTCCTTGACAACCAGATCCCAAGCTATAAATGCCAACCAGCTTTCTATCTTACCAACGCATTTTCTATTGTGGAAAAGTATAAAGCAATTTCAGTAATGACTTAGATTAAGACCCTTGTTCACCGATATTTACAGCGAAGTCTGAAGGCATAAAAACAGCAATTAGCACTCTACTGGGATGCCTGTCTGAATGACTGAAATTTCTCAGCCACAATGCTTCTATAATGGAGTTCAATTTGAAACTTTGTATTTGCGTAATATTTATTTAATTCGTCTTTTAGACCATGAAACAATGCATTTAGGAGTTTTAAAAGTTCTTCTATTTCCTCATTACCAAGATAGACGAATAACCCATTTTGGGTTCCAGACTGCAACATAAACTCTGATCTTATTTTTGTCATCGTTGTAAATGAGTTCAGAGCAATTAAAGGAAGCCAAAGTATCAGAATTTTTGTCCAAATTAATGTGGACTAGTGGGGTCATAGACATACCCAATGCAGTAGATATCAGGAGGTTCACTATCACTGCTCAGCCAAGGCTTCAGATCTTGTTTTGGAGACTTGCCATTCACATTGTACGTCCCTGCAAAAATTCTGAACAAAACAAAAATTATCCTCAATACAGAAAGCAGAATGATGGTAGTGTAAAAAAGTCTGAACATGATTACACCATTTATTGCAAACAAAGCATTAACAAATGACACAGTTGTGGAATGTGATGCATGATTGCAAGCATGAATTTAATGTATTGGACGCATTGTCATTTTTTGGTCAGCTCCTTGCAGTTATCCCCATAACTTACAAACTTATCTTCAAAGAAAATGGTCAATTAAGTGCAAGTGATAGCTTGTCCATGTTACAGTCAGCCTCAAGGTTTCTACTCTAGTGAGAGTTTTACATGGAGGTCAGAAGCTCAGTGGAATCACCTGGCCATTGCATTGGTAGAAGTTCCCCATACTGACTGTTTGCCAGTCAATGCACTTGGAAAAAGCTGAAATGACAGAGGATCTGATTCATTTCAGAAACAGAATTTAGTGTCCTGAGCATGTCATTAAATTCCTTCTTTTGCGGCAGCGTCACTGTGCAAACATTAATATAGACCACATTACAAAATTAATAAAAATAGCGCAAGAAAAAGGTCAAAGTAAGGCAGCATCTGTTCAATGTTCATTCAGCAATCTAATGGCAATGGAGAGGAAGCTGCCCTTGTGGCACTGTGTGCTCGTCTTCAGGCTCTTGAACCTTTTACCCCCAGTGGTAGCAGAGAGAAGAGGGCATGGCTTGAGTGGTGGAAGTCCTTGAGGATAGAGGCTCCTTTCTTTAGACACCACCTCTGGAGAATGTCCTCGATGGAGTGAAGACTGGTGCTCATGAAATCGTAGGCTGAGTTAACAACTCTCTGAAGATTCCTCCTGTCGTGAGCATTGGCTCCTCTGTACCAGAGAGTGAGGCAATCAGTCAGAATGCTCTCCACGGTCCACCTGTACAAGTTTTTCAGAGTCTTTAGTAACGTACCAAATCTCCTCAAACTCCTCACAAAGTCTAGCTGTTGGTGAACCTTCTTCATAGTCGCACCTCCAGGACAGATCCTCAGAGATGTTGAGACCCAGGAATTTGAGGAACTTGACCCTCTCCACTTTTGACCTCTCGATGAGGACTGGTTCATGTTCTCCTGATTTCATCCTGACGTCCACAATCATCTCCATGGTTTTGCTGACGCTGAGTGCAAGGTTGCTGCTGTGACACCACTCAACAAGCTGATCTATCTCCCTCCTGTCCGCTTCCTCATTGTTGTCTGTGATTCTGCTGACAACCGTGGTGTCATCGGCAATTTTGTAGATAGCATTTGAATTGTGCCTGTCATAAGTGTACAATGAGTAGAGCAGTTCTAAGCACGCATCCTTGAGGTGCGCCAATGTGGATCACCAGTGAGGAAGTGACGTTGTTTCCAATTCATACTAACTGTGGTCTTCCAATGAGGAAGTCAAGTATCTAGCTGCAGACGGTGGTGCGGTAACTTTGGAGTTCGGGGCCCTTCTGGCTTGGAATATCATTGTTGGGACACACACACTGCAGCCTCTGTACACACAGGGCACCCTGCCTTGCACACAATTTATACCCAACTTGATCACTTTCCAAGTCATCCTGCTAACATGTCTGGGAAATAAGATCACCCCAAAAAAGAGTCAGTCAAGTAGCAAAGAAATAGTGACCCAATGAGTCTGCAGTGACTATTAAATAACTATTTACATGAATCTCACCACATGCCCACCAATTCTCTCCAGATTCTTCCACTCCCCATAAAAGAGAAAACAAAATCTTTTATCTGTCACCTGGGTGTAAATTGGCATGGACTGTGGAGAATGAACAAACGGTTGTTTGGGCAACTTTGGATTCAATACACAAAAACAAGCTTGGATTTGTTAAAGATGGTGTGATTGTAGTTAAACACTAAAATGCTGAAGGAATTCAGCCAGTTCGTTCAGTATCTCGGATCTTTTTGACAAAAATATTTTGCCAACATTTTGGGCCTGAGCCCTTCTTCAAGGCAGAAACAGGAATTCAAACAATGGGGGAGGTATCCAAAGCAACAAAAGGTGTTAATTGGATGTGATAAGGGTCCAGGTGGAATTTATCATGTCTCTGTGAAATGAGACAAGCAATGGAGAGATGAAGGGGATGGTGGTGGTGGTGGGATGGGAATTAATGACTTTTCTGTCTTTTGTTAAAAAAAACCATCCCTGCATGTTCTTTACCAGAAACATTCCTTCTCACCATTGCTGCTTGCTTGTTTGAGATTCTAGTATCTCTAGATAAGTAATGATTTACCCATCCAAAGAGCAGAAAATATTAAATCAATAGGACAGACTTATTTGAATAGCAGCAAGTGAAAGTTCATCAATGGAGTAGCTGGTCATCGCTGAGATCCCGGCAACCACTCTCTATTTTAAGCTCTTGGTTACACGCCATTTCCACACTGACCTCGGTCCTTGGTCTTTTCCATTGCTGGATGAGGCCCAACATTGTGAATCTGTAGGAGTCATCTATTGCATCCAGTGCTCCTATTGTGGCCTTCTCTACGTCGGAGAGAATGGACGCAGACTGGGAGACTGTTCCACACTGGCACCGGTGCGGACTCGAAAGGCCAACATGGCCTGTTTCTGCTCCGTAAATGGTTATATGGTTATGGTTAAAAACTTGAAGAACAATATTTTGTGATCTGCCAGCATGGTTCACAAATTCAATGAACATTGAATTTTCCAATAACGGGCAGTTTTTTTTTCTCTCCTTCTGATCTATCCATCTCTCACCCCTTCCTATTCTTTCTAACCACTAAACCCCAGCTTCTGTTAATCAGTGTCTTTTAGCTCTTTCATTTGGTTCTTTTTGCCTATCATTCATTCATTTTTCCTATTGGGTCTCCTGTCCCCTCTCCCAACTTGTTCTATTTGCCCATCATCTCTCCCTTATCTAGATCCACTTGTCATCATCCTACTCCGCAGATTCCAGAATCTGTAGCCCTTTCTGGCCTCCACTTCACCTTCCAGACTGGTTCCACCTTTCAACTGTTGTGGTTACCCACTCTTATGCCATGATTGGCTGCTGCCGTCTGGACACACCTCCTGAGACTGTTCCTTGCATGTTCCCCTTTCTCTTTGCTTCGATCAGTCAGTGGTTGATGGTCGTTCCTACCTTTAGTTAATAAAAGCCTGATCGTTTCACAATCTCAGCCTTTTGTGATTATTGATGGCGTATCACCTGCTAACTCCTGCCATCTCACCTCACCCCTTTATCATGGCTAAATTTAGATGAGTATGTTAATAAGTTTGCAGCTGATGCAAAGATTGGTGAAGTTGCAGACAGTGCAAGGGTGCAGCAGGATTTGAGCAGGTCATAGATAGGAGCAGATAAATATTAATCTGCATAAGTGTTGCACTTTGGGATATCAAATATTCAGGGAATTATGTGGTTAATGGCAGGACCTTTAACAGAGACAATGGGCTGAGGGATCTGAAGGTTCCCGAGAATGGCCATGCAAAAAGATTGGGTAATAAAGAGAGTAAATGGCATGATTGCTTTCAATGAGTAGAAAAGAGTAAGGAAGTCATGTTGCAGTAACATAAAACTTTGGTTCGGGTACCCTTGGGGTATTGTGTACATATAATTGCCCATTCTCCCACAGGGTCCTACTGCCCAGTCTTACAGCCATCAGCTACGCACAGGCTTTAAATGGCTTGTTAAAGGAGGTTTATTTAAAATCCTGTAACCACGGGATCTGGGCCTAAGAAGGCGGCACCTGTGTTCAGCAGCGGCCATGAAGGGATGCAAACTCTGGAGACCAACAGTGGAGGGCATCAGTAACGGGGAGAACACTCCCTGTTGAGCATCAGAAGCAGAGGAATCGAATTCAAGGATGGCGACCAAGGTGATGGTCTAGCAAGTGTCTCTGTGGCTGAAGGGGACCTGCTGGTGACTTGCAGGTAAGGAACCTACCTGTTGGTGAAGAGGTCAAAAGACTCGCACTAGGCTGCGGGCTTCTAGAGACTGGCTCGTGTGATCAGGTATTGGAATCGGGATATGATAGGTTGCTGGGGGCAAGAAGGACTCCCAAAGGGCATTGGGCACTGAAGGCTTCATTGTCAAATTGGTTTTGGATCTGGGGTCA
This sequence comes from Narcine bancroftii, assembly GCF_036971445.1. Classification (NCBI taxonomy): domain Eukaryota; kingdom Metazoa; phylum Chordata; class Chondrichthyes; order Torpediniformes; family Narcinidae; genus Narcine; species Narcine bancroftii. The sequence goes on from NC_091476.1 coordinate 173,214,407, forward strand.
GGTTGCTGATGGTTTGAAATGAAGTCTTGTGGGGCTGCAGAGGCTGCAGGTGAGCTGGAGATGAAACAACAGATACTCAGCGACTCTGAGGGGACTCTCTTTTGCTTCTCTTTCTCTGCTAATGGTGAATCTTCGGTCTTCCCTGTGGCAGACTAAAGGAGATTTTGTGTTATATTACTTCTGTTTCATCGCATACCAATAAATATTATCCGATCGGATTAGAAGGTCCGAATTACAGGGAGAGGTTGAACAAACTTGTTCAGAAGCAGAGAGTGAAGGGAGACCTAGTAGGTTTATAAAATTATAATTAGGCATTGACAGGGTAGACGATCAGAATCTTTTCCCAGGGTAAAAGATTCAAACACAGGAAGACCGACATTTAAGGTGAGGAGAGGAAAAAGTTTAAAGAAGACGTGTGGGTCAATTTTTAACGTGCACTGAAGTTGGTTAAAATAAATAATATGTGAACATTAATCTTTGTGGTTAAATAGCAGAGAGAATCAAAAAGGAAAATGTGATAATCTGGTCTTTAAAAGTCATTTTCATTCAGTGCCATCTAATAAAGTTGTCATTAAGATGAACAGCATAGAATTAAAAAGGGACATCATGGATAGAGAATTGGCCTGAGTCACAGCAAAAACACAGGAGCAATGAAAGGCTGTTTTACAACTAGAGGAATGTAGATCAGAATTAGAATTTATTGTCATGAACAAGTCATGAAATTCAGCGTTCTGCGGGAGCGTCTTAGTGCAAACATTCCGATTATGAACCATCTTCCAACATTACTATAAGTAAAAAAAATTAAAATAACAGACAACACAAAGTAAGGCCGTGTCTTTGGTTCATTGATTATTCAGGAAAATGATGGCATCGCGAAAGAAGCTGTCCTTGTGCCACTGAACGCTCGTATTCAGGCTCCTGTACCTTTTGCCCGACGGTAGCAGAGTGAAGAAGGTGTGGCCTGGATGGTTGACGGGGGAGGGATCTTTGAGGATAGAGGCTGCTTTTTTCAGACACCGCCTCATGTAGATAACCTCGACTGAGTGAAGTCTAGTGCCTGTGATGTTGCAGGCCAAGTTAACAACCCACTGAAGTTTTTTCTGGTCCTGAGGGATGGCTCCTCCATACCAGGCAGTGATGCAACCAGTCAGAATGCTTGCCATTGTACACCTGTAGAGATTTACGAGAGTCTTTGGCGACATACCAAATCTCCTCAGACACCTCGCAAAATATAGCTGCTGGTGAGCCTTCTTTGTGATTGCATCAACATGGAGGCTCTCGTACAGATCCTCGGAGATGTTGATGTTCTTGTCCCTCTCCACAACTGAGCCCTTGGTGAGGACTGGGTCGTGTTCCCCTGATTTTCTTCTGAAGTCCACAATCGTCCCTTTGGTTTTGTTGATGTGAGCGCAAGGTTGTCATTACCCCATTCAACAAGATGATAGTGGGTATCATGAGGCCCACATCTTTTCTCAAGATGGATTAGTAACTTGTCTGAAATTTGCAGAGGATGTAAAACATGGATGCCTCGGAAACTGCAAAGGGACTAGTCATAGATAACAAGATGACATTGACAGTTTGGTGGTGTGAGAGATGGGAAAATTGATCTAAAATTATGAACATGGAAGAAACTAAAGTTCATCAGTAAATGGCTGTAACCAGTACAAACAGGATAAGCTTGGGGGTTAGGATGCAGGAAAGCAGAGTCAGCACGATTAACATAAGAATCTTCTAGTCTTTGTGACAAGACCATAAGACTAAGATAAGGAGTGGTAAGGAACAATAGAATGTAGGAAGTTGAGGTAGTCTGGATCAGATAAGGGTCTCCTAGCCCTGGACAGAAGTACCAAGTCCTGCATATCTAATTAGCTAACCTTACACAGATTTATACATATTAAATTAGCCAACCCTAGACAGGATGAGCCAACTCTGCATATCAAGAGACTGTAGCCCCGAGAATCAGGAAGGTGTGAATAAGGACAATAACATGAAGGGACACCGACAGGATACCCCCTGGTCCTCCAAGTATACTGAAATTTCACGTAGGCAGGCAGGATTGCCTAATGCCAAACCTCTCCAGCAGGAGGCAGAAGAATGGAAGGGGGGAGGGTATTCCTATACTGAAATCAACTGTATAAAAGTTGGGTGAGCCCCAGTGTCTGTGTGTATTCCCAGGGTAAGGGGAAGCACCCAACTTTGCATTGTTGTAGTAATAAATGTTCTTTGTTCTCAATTTTTGTCTCGAGCAATTTCTTTAAAGGTACTTTAATTTCTAACAGTGGAATAGGTGAGAGATAAAATTTAACGAGAGATAAAAGATAACTTTTGCTCAAAAGAATGTGCAGAGAAACATAAATGAGAGATAGAGTAAAATGTTTCTAGTCATGAGGGACTTCAGTTACATGAACAATAAAGGGTTCAGTCAAAGGAATTGAAATATTAAACTCTATTCTTTGATGAAGGGCAAACAACAAAGGGACAGAAAATAGATTGATAAAAGAACCAAAAATGATTAGAGGAAAAATTTTACACAGCAAGGTTGAATGGCCTCTGTACTTACTATACGTGTTTGATTATTCTATGAACTTTATTCCATTCTCCCTGGATTTGTGTTTCGAATCACTTTCTTCTTTGGCTTGGCTTCGCGGACGAAGATTTATGGAGGGGGTAAAAGTCCACGTCAGCTTCAGGCTCGTTTGTGGCTGACAAGTCCGATGCGGGACAGGCAGACACGGTTGCAGCGGTTGCAGGGGAAAATTGGTTGGTTGGGGTTGGGTGTTGGGTTTTTCCCCCTTTGCCTTTTGTCAGTGAGGTGGGCTCTGCGGTCTTCTTCAAAGGAGGTTGCTGCCTGCCAAACTGTGAGGTGCCAAGATGCACGGTTTGAGGCGTTATCAGCCCACTGGCGGTGGTCAATGTGGCAGGCACCAAGAGATTTCTTTAGGCAGTCCTTGTACCTTTTCTTTGGTGCACTTCTGTCACGGTGGCCAGTGGAGAGCTCGCCATATAACACGATTTTGGGAAGGCGATGGTCCTCCATTCTGGAGACGTGACTCATCCAGTTTGATTATTCTATGAACTTTATTCCATTCTCCCTGGATTTGTGTTTCGAATCACTTTAACTTACTAACTTCTAACCACTAACCACCAACTTCTTTTAAGCATTTTAAAACCTCAAACTGTATCAACAAGCAGGACCAGGAAATTGGGAGGTGAGTACTGTAACAATATTAATATTTGGGGAGAATTTATAAGATTTAAAGAGAAGGTCACATACCTACACACGTTTTAAAACAGATCTTATTTGAAAGACTGAAGAATTCAGATTGCAGGATCTCTGGAGAATGGAAGCACCTTTCACAAGTAGGGGTTAATTGAACTGTGGTCATAAAACACTTGACCATTGTCTTGTTGGAGTCATGCTGTCTATCAGTACCCTTTCTGCAAAGTGCTCATGGAAAGGTCACTCCTGGATTTTGTTTATCTAACAACAGATGGGAGCAGAAGAATGAACTCCTATTGTTTTGCTCAGGAAGGTGGGGATTTTGCAAGACATGAGTCACATGCTCTCTTTGAAGTTTCAGTTGGAAAAGAGAGAGTTTTAACAGCTTAGTCAAGACACTGACTGGTAACTGAAAAGTGCAATCCAGGGAAAACTGTTTGAAACTGATGAAAGCAAGTTCCAGAGCAGTAGATGGCTGGAAGTTCTATCTGTCTGATGTTTCTCTTGAAATAGAGGAAGGAATGGAAGTCTGTGGTAGCTTGAAGAGGTTACCATCTAGAAGACCCTGATGGGGCAAGTTTCATCAGCGAGAGCCTGAGGTGACTAGTGGTGGTACCTCAGTTGTGGAAATCCTGGAGCAATAAATATCTCTCTGCAAACCCTAAAATAACCTTCCTGAGCGGTAAACATTTACCTTTCAAGCACCAAGCCTGGTGAACTTTATACATGTTAAATTCTGTGCACAGTATGGTGATTGCCTGCAACCAGAGAACTTGGAAGGAGAAATGAGATTGAACTGTGAACCAAAGAACTTTTCTTGAATTTACACATACATTACATCCACATGCACTTAGAATTAGAAGGGGGTCAATTTGGGTTAGTTAAGTATAGAGTTAAGTTAATGTTTGATTCTATTTTCATGTTTGTAGTTTATTAAAAATAACTTTTGTTTTGAAAGCCACTTGTCTTGGTGAATGTCTATTGCTGCTGGGGTTTGGGGTCCTTTGGGCTCGAAACAGGTCTAAAAGAAGATCATGCTTTGGGAAACCCGAGGTCAGGATCACAGAATATCTGATCTGAAGGCTGCATTTGTGTCCTAATGATGTAATGAAAGTCCAAAGTGCTAAGTTTGACAAGGAACCTCTCATTCTTAATGCCTTCAAAAGAAATGGCATTTGAATGATCAGGGCATAAGGGTAGTAGGCAGCTTTTGCCTCTCCCCATTTTATTTATCTATGTAAATATGCTAATTGATTTGTTAGATATGATTCCTTGGTGTGCAAACGTCTGAATGGTTGGAGTGATAGAGTGTAGACAATCAAGTTGTCAAAAATCAATCACCCTTATTGCAGACCTCTAAATATAAAGAACATTGCCCGAGAGTTGAGCATAACTGCAGAGTTGCAATGCAGCTGGAATCTGGTAACAAGTTTACTGTCATATACATTGTACAATGTGCACATGTTCCAAAATTCTTATTTGCAGAAGCCAAATGAGTACTTCATTAAAAAAAATCCAAATACAATAATATACATTAATTAAGTTCAAAAGTAATAAATAAAGTTACCATCATACAAGTAAAAAAAGGGAGACAGGTCTTTTTGTGGTATCAAAGTAGTTTATGATTGGTGAAGTAAGTTAATACAGTTCAGAGTGTAGTTAAACTAACCTGTAATCTCGTATGTAGGTGAACTTTTCTTCTTGCTTCACCAACTCGGATTTGATTAAATTATCCCTCAGAACAAATTGTGGCATACCCAGGATATGTCCTTTGTTTGTAACCATCACGTTGGAGTTGCTGATATCAGTTATTTCAGGACTGCTTGAAAGAGAAACACAGTTACTTATTAAGACTTAAGAGATGACAATGCTGGAATGTCAAGCCAAACAAAAACAAACCACTGGAGGGACTCAGTGGATCAGATAACCTCAGATAGATATTAGAATGTAGGAAGTAGAGTTAGTCTGAATAAGATAAGGGTCTTTTAGACTTAGACAGAATTAGCAAGGTGTCAGGAAGGTGTGAATTAGAACAAAGGCAGGTTTGTGAATAATGACAATGAAGATAATGACATGATGAGACACCGACAGGTCCTCCTCCAAGTTCACAGAAACGCAAGTAGGCAGACAGGATTGCCTAATGCCAAACTCATCCAGGAGGCAGAAGAATGCAAGGGGGGAGGGTATGTCTATACTGAAATCAACTGTATAAAAGTTGGGTGAGCCCCAGTGTATGTGTGTATTCCCAGGGTAAGGGGAAGCACCAAACTTTGCATTGTTGTATAATAAATGTTCTTTGTTCTCAATTTTTGTCTCGAGCAAATTCTGTGAAGGTACTTCTGTTTCTCACAGAAGGAAATGGACAGTCAACATTTCAGGTTGAAACCCAGTTTTATGTCGAAGAGTCAGTGGATGAACCAAGAAGCGGGTGAAGGATGATGGACTGATAGAGTCAGGTGAGGTGGAGTTGGAAGACAGTGAAAGGTGGAAGAAAACAAAGCAAAAAAAAGAGGAAACCAGGAGGAGAGGATGATAAAGGTGGAGACAGCTGCTTAAGAAGAGATTTAAAAAAAGGACGATAGCCTGATGAGAACAGTGGAAGAAGTGATATGATGGGAGGGATGTACGAGTGGTAGGTTGGTAGAAAGTGTTGGAATCTAGGGGTTAAAACAGTATGAAATAAATGATAAATTAATAAGTGTATATTTACTGCATGGAATCTAGGGGTTAAAACAGTAAGAAATAAATGATTAATCAATAAGTGTATATTTACTGCATGGTTCAGGGAAAAAGGAATGTGATTAAGTGGCAATCACAGCAGGGAGCAAAGTTGGCTGAGCAAAATTGTCTCTCCAAAATACAGGGAGAGGAAATGCATAAAACAATTTAGGAGGAATGCTCAAACGAAATGAGGTGGTGAGTAGCACAGGAGACACAGGCCAGATCAGAACAAAGAATGGCCTGTAAGAAACAAAGGGAATGGAAAACAAGTCTAGGAGGAAGATTAAGGCAGGAGGAGGTGTTAAAGAGAACAGCAGAAATTGGCAGGACAAGAACAGAATGGTGATTAGAGATATCTGGGGATAAAGTAATTTCTGATCAACACAACGGGATAGTCTGGCCAGGAGGATTAACATGGGAGTGCTACACCCCAGATATCTGCAAAACAGGAGATGACTTGTGATAACCCTTATGCAAAAAGATCTAGCAAAGGAAGACAACTTTTGTTCTGTATGATAATGAAATCTAGCAAAGGAAGCCAACTTTTGTTCTGTATGATAAGGTTGACCTATATAAACTGAACCAACTGGACAATAGGGGTCAGTCTCGGGGAGTAGCTCACTGGCAGGTGACCTATGAACTAACAGACTGACCCAGAGCTCTGTTAAGTTTTATTCTTGTGCTGTGTAATAAATTGACTGTTGAACCGAATACCTTCTCCTATCACTTCATTCAAAGAACGCGCTGGACTCAGACTACACATAGACTAAATTAAGAGTAAGTTAAAGCCAGAGTCCAACAATTTGGTGACCCCGACGTGATGAAGATGGAGAAGTGACGGAAGAAAAAGATACGAAACACCGGTCGATTGTGGTGTGGTGATAACAACAAGTGACCATCCTACAAAGGGAGGTAAGCAGACGCCTGTTTTAACGAAGTTCTGCTATTGGCAAAGATAAATTGTGTGTTGTCACTACTCTGCAAAAGCCCTCGTTAAAGCCAAAGAATAAAACAAAAAGGGGGTTGGAGTCCCCCTGGTGGAACGGGGTTGGAGTCCCCTGTAGTAAAAGGGGGTTGGAGTCCCCCTAGTGGAGCGGGGTTGGAGTCCCCTGTAGTGGAAGGGGGTTGGAGTCCCCCTAGTGGAGCGGGGTTGGAGTCCCCTGTAGTGGAAGGGGGTTGGAGTCCCCCTGGTGGAACGGGGTTGGAGTCCCCTGTAGTAAAAGGGGGTTGGAGTCCCCCTAGTGGAGCGGGGTTGGAGTCCCCTGTAGTGGAAGGGGGTTGGAGTCCCCCTAGTGGAGCGGGGTTGGAGTCCCCTGTAGTGAAAGGGGGTTGGAGTCCCCCTAGTAGAACGGGGTTGGAGTCCCCTGTAGAAAAAAGGGGGTTGGAGTCCCCCTAGTAGAACGGGGTTGGAGTCCCCTCGTAGCGATCTCGAGAGATAGCTTTAGACACTTGGCCAATTAGTATAAGGTGTATGGTGATGGTTATTTGCTCCTATAGTGTATAATAAGTATCCGTATAAGGTGTATTGTGTTATAGTTATTTGTTTCTATAGTGTGTAATAAGTATTTGTTTAAGAATCGTGTACCATAGTAGTGTATAATAAGTATCCGTATAAGGTGTATTGTGTTATAGTTATTTGTTTCTATAGTGTGTAATAAGTATTTGTTTAAGAATCGTGTACCATAATAGTAATAAGTATCTGTATAAGGTGTTCGGCATTTAACTGTTTTTTCATGCACGCTGGTATTGTTGCTGTGTATATCACTGTATTACTCTCGATGTTTTAAGTACTTCTGAAAAAGGGGGCAGCAGAGGTTACAGATTGTACTGTTTTACAGGGTAGAGAAGGCATAGAGGCAAGGTATTTAGAATACGGATCAGGGAAACACAGTGGGGATAGGCAGTCACACAGTGAGGCACCTGTGTACACAGACTAACCGCAAAACAAACAATGTACATTTCACACAAAGGGGGAAACTAACAAGCTAACCGCAAAACAAACAGACACTTCACACAACCACGAGACACATAATCCCCCAGCTGGCTCTCTCTCTGATCATCCCTGAAGGGGAACACCTGTTTTCAGGGAGCTGCTGGTCATCTAGTGGTTATACAACGTGGGAAGGGACGAAGTAGATTGCAGGGTGTCAGAATCACGAAGTCTAAAGGGTTAAAGATCAGAACGGAGATGGAAGGAGTAAATAGGGATGTAGGGCAAGAGCTCGGGGGAGACAGAGGGGTTCCCCTATCTGTAAACCGACAGTGGGAGAAAACAAGGGATCAATTACTGGGAGGAGTACCGAAGGGAGAGGAGGTACAGGCTATGGCACGGTACGAACAGATATGGAGAGAGCTGCAGAATCAGGGGAAGGTGCCACAAGGATTTGAAAAAATCCGACTGGTACGGTACTTAGGAGAAGCAGAGAGGGAAGCAGCCAAGGAGGTGCAGGAACATGAGGCAAAAGGACAAGGATCTGATGTGTAAAGTGGCTGGATCAGCCAGTTGAAGGGGGAGTGTGCATGTCCCTTTAAGTGCACTGTGGCACTTGAAATTGAGGCTTCAGGCTCTTGTCTTGCAGTTAGAGGTATGGAGCCCTATCAACACATTTAATACATTTCTTCTACACATTCAGCAGTCAAGGTCCGTGAGTTTAAAGATCACCCACCTCTGGAGAATAAAGATACCTCTGGGGATTCCTATAAGTTTAATCATTCATTTCTCTGGTGCATTTTCCTCTGGAGTGAAATTAATGCCTCAGCACAATTTCTCTGTATTGCCGCTGTTATTTAATTCATGATAACTTTCCCCCATTCATCAGGTTTATATTTAAATCCGGTAGTGCGGAAGTTACATTGTAAATAATCACGGAGGTAAACCCTGCGCAACTGGATTCAGCTTAATGGAGAAATAAACCTGCGAACTGGTCTATGGTGCTGTGTGAGTACTGCAATAGGTGGAATATGATTTAAATTGGTGGCATAGTTCAGAACAATTGGGTGCATAAGAATAATAATATCATTAAGAACTCACAGATCTTGTACCAGATGCTATTCAGTACATCTTGACTTAAGGACTGGAGAAATTGGCATGTTAGAATGAGATTGGCATGGCACCAATATTTCTTGATTCAATAATGACTCCACAAGCTCCAGGATTCATGCAGCAGAACTTTTAAGTGGAATATTATAGAAACTAGCCTGTACTTAAATTATTGTGTGTGCAATCTTCATAAGAACATCTTTTAACTTTTTTTGGTGCCTGTTTTACAGACTGTTTTAAATAAGGCCAGCTCCTGTGAGCTGTGGCACAAGGCATTTTACTTAAGGCAGAACTAAAGGTTGAATATGTTTCAAGTTCTCTTGCAGGGGCTCTTGTGCTGCAATGTCTGTTATGTACTCAATCTAACAAATTGGAGGGTTGTGCCCCATACAGACAAGCAGCTCCAACTGCATTTTAATAAGGTCTAACATATTCAAAACCCATGCAAATATGGTTTGTTTCATTTTACAATTTTTACACTAACACAAAGGAAAGTCAGATTGTTACAAAGTGCCGTAATTTAACATTTTTTTTTAGTTTCTTTAATGGTTTATTCAGTTATTGTTGTATTTTACTTGTCTTTTGATTATTCAGTTATTGTTGTATTTTATTGCAGTTTTCAATGAGCTTGACATTTATTGTGGTTTTATTCAGTTCTTATTGTATTTTATTGCAGTTTTCAATGAGCTTTACATTTATTGTGTTTTATTCAGTTCTTATTGTATTTTATTGCAGTTTTCAATGAGCTTTACATTTATTGTGCTTTATTCAGTTCTTATTGTATTTTAATGCTGTTTTTAATGAGCTTTACATGTATTGTTCATTGTTGTTTACTAATTTCTTTGGAATATTGTTCGTTAATGTTTTAAGCCCCCCTGGAATAGGGGCAGCAGAGGTTACAATTCAGCTCCTTTAGAATGTAGACAGGGCATAGATTTAATGTATAGTCATAATGGGATATAAGGGATCCCAATACGGACCAGGGGAATTAAACAGCTTTAGTGGAGTACATCTAATTTGTATCTTAGCCTACACAGGTATTAAAGACAGGAGTTTTGAAGCGATAGCACAAAGGACATGGTGGGACAAAGACAGACAGAATGGTAGTCAGGATTGTACATGTAACAGAGAGAGAGAGAGTTAATACATATGCTAATGTACACAGACAGGCTGCAACTCACAAGTTCGATGATACATATGCTAATGTTAGCAGACAAGCTGCAACACACAGTTAAATCACAGTCCAGTCCCCTTTCCCCCGGTGTCATGCAGTCCCTGACCTTTTCCATAAAGGAGGATGAGGAGATCTCGACTTTTTTGAGTCAGTGTAGGGAGAGTTGGACTGATAAGGCAGGAGTACACCCAGCCACAGATCCCTTGCAGACTACACTCTTTAGGGCTGCAGTAACGAGTGGACTGCCAGCTGTAGTTAGGGAGGCATTAGAGAATAACCCTGATATTCCTGGCTGCTCGAGTGAGCAATGGGAAAAACATTTGACCCATCACATGAAACGTTACAGGGCTAAGCAAAAGGAGGACAAACATACTATGGAGTCGGCACAAGTGCAACTCCTTAAGCTTCAATTGGAAGAGGCTAGAAAAAAGGCAAACGAGGCAAAAAAGATTTCCTCAAAGGGTGCAAACCAGATGATTCAGCAGCCAACGCAGCCACCACAAGGGAATAATATGAGTTGGCACCCGGCCCCATATTGGGCACCGGGTCCCACCTATGTGGCCAGAATGGGAGGTCCAATGGGGGGATTCCGAGTAAGAGGGAGAGGTCGGGGTGCTCCACGAATGCAGCCAGCCGTATGCTTTGTATGCGGTCAGCCAGGACACTGGAAGAGAGACTGCCCCCTGGCTTGGGATCCTCGGGACACTGGGGGAAGGGGATATGGACCACCACAAAATGAGCATTGGGTCCAGTCCCAGAGATCGTCAGTGCCACCCCCGGTACATCAGGCACCCCATGCGGCTTTAGCTCCAAAGAGACAATTCCCTTTGCTGACAGAGGAGGAGCAATATTGCCCACAGTGACGGAGCCCGAGCACCCATGAGCAGGCTAGGTTGGCAGACCCTTTCCTGCAGATTAAAGTTATGGACATGAAAGTATCCTTTTTAGTGGATACGGGAGCCAGGTTTTCAACACTCACTGGCGCTGAGTTTCAAGATAAAACATCATCCTCTAGCGTCCAGCTGATAGGGTTCTCGGGTACACCAGAAAATCTGCCGTTTTCTACACCACTAGTCACTTCTGTGGCAGGACAGACTTTTACACATCAGTACATTTTGTCAGCCAGATGCCCTACCAATCTTTTGGGCAGAGACTTGTTGTTCAAGTGCGGAGCATCCATCCTTTGTGGACCCAGCGGAATAGAGGTCACCTTTCCAAATGGATATTCTATGAACTGTTCAGTAACTACACTGCATTCCAGTTCTCAGATGTTGTTGGCGGCAGCTGGAGGATCCGCGTCTGAGGGACAATGGGCTGACATTTACTGGGGGCTGCTGCAACCTGAGGACCCACAGAAGGGAGGGCTGCTAAAGCTTTATAATCAATGGAAGCCGTGGATCCAGACGTTACACCCGTATACCCCTCCCTCGGACCCTCCCCATATGACCCTCTTTTACGATAGGGATGGGGATGAAATGTATCAGCATGCCCTTTATGAAGAGGTAGAGGGCAGGCAATGGGAAATTAATTCGGACTACATAGTGATAGGAAAGGAGGGAGTGGCCGCTGCGGTGGCACTGACATCTGAGCAGCTGGAATGGTATGAGATGGCAGGTGAGGCCATTCCTCATGTCACCCTTGCAATTGGCACTACTCATCAGGCAAAAGATTTGGGACCGATGTGTCGGAACTTGAAGTCCCTAAGGGACTGGTCTGACACCCAAATACCGACAGTGCAGTTCTCCTCATCTGCTCAGGCATACAGAATTTGGTCCATTACATATGATCAAGTCCTCCTTGAGCATAGACAGATTGAACGATTTCATGGTAGGGAGAAGATGGATCACCCCGACTCAGCCCCTATGCTAGACTCTCTCCCTGAGAACCTGTGGTCAGTGGGATCAGCAGATGTGGGCTTTGTCAGCAGGTTGATTCCATGACCTTCGAACTGTCAGATTACACCCCTATTTGGCAGATGCAATACTACATCATCCAAAACCAAAGACAGTAAGGAGATGCTTTTGTTTTTGGGTTTGTCAGGTTATAGTAGGCAGTTTATCCCATCGTATGGTGAGTTGACACATCCACTGCGAACTTTGGTGAATGAGCAGGGGATGAGGAATCTGGGAGCTACACTTGATTGGACTCCACAGGCTGAGATGAGTTTTATTCTATTGAAGCAAGCTCTTACAACAGCTATAGATTTGGCGATTCCAAATTATAACTACCTTTCTTTTTGGATGTTTCTGAAAAAGCTCACACAATTGATGGTGTTCTTTTTCAGAAAAAAGGGGGTGGAAGATGTGTGCTGATGTATGTGAGTATCACACTAGACCCAACGGAAGACAGACACCCACCATGTACAAGACATGCAGCAGGAGTAGCAAAGATTCTACAAAAGGTGGCACACATAGTAATGGGACATGGCCTGACAGTATTAACAACACATAGTATTGTAGCATTTGTGAGCTCCACAGCATTTACAATGACTTCGTTAAGGCAGACGAGACTAGAAAAGATCCTGAATGCTCCAAATGTTACGTTTACCCATGAAGGCATTAACATGGCAGAAAATAGTGGAGAGGATGAACCAAACAATAAAAAGTAAGATCAGGAAAGTACAGGCACGGACCAAACTAAATTGGGTGGATGCGTTGCCCCTGGCATTAATGTCAGTAAGGAGTTCGGTAAGTTCTGTGACAGGATTTACTCCATATGAACTACAAACAGGGCACCAGTTTCCAGGACCGGGAGCCGGAATTCAGACAACGAAGAATGAGGTAAGCTCAATGGGATGCAAGCTTTATTATGAAAAACTAACGGCTCTGGTGTCAGATTTTTCACAACAGGTCACAAGTCCCATCAGAGAAGGGGAAACACCGATACCTTCAGTCGCGGAGTGGGTTCTGCTAAAGGTCATCAAAAGAAAGTGGTCGGAGCCCAGGTGGACAGGACCCTACAGAGTGGTGGAGAGGACGTCCCACGCGGTTCGACTACAAGGAAAAGGCGAGACGTGGTATCATTGGAGTCAGTGTGCAGCAACGGACCCACCGACACGGACACTGGAACAGATTCGAACGGAGGTGACTGAGAACCTGTGAAGCAACCACGGACTAAGAACACTTAAAGTCCTTTTTAAAGAGACTATTGGACTACAGTGACTGTGTATCAGTGGTTGACGGCATAATCAAGTTATTGGCATCAAAACAACGAAAGAAGCTGGGATGAATACTATGTGGGGACTATGGGTACTGGTATTCCGAGCCCTTGAAGGGGCTGGAGTAGAAAACCACTAAAGTGTGTGCACTCGGCCTGGGGGTCGCACAACGAAAAAGAACAGTACTTTACTGATTGGACTAACTTTCCTGAACACTGTGTGGGGGCTCACACAGGACGTAAGTGTGTGCATAATGGACAAGTGTATGATGTTAAATTCAATAAGGGCTCTTTACTATCTAATAAATTAACTGGTGATTGGTCTCATTTTCATGAGACCAAAAGGGGGACTGTTGGAATCTAGGGGTTAAAACAGTATGAAATAAATGATAAATTAATAAGTGTATATTTACTGCATGGAATCTAGGGGTTAAAACAGTAAGAAATAAATGATTAATCAATAAGTGTATATTTACTGCATGGTTCAGGGAAAAAGGAATGTGATTAAGTGGCAATCACAGCAGGGAGCAAAGTTGGCTGAGCAAAATTGTCTCTCCAAAATACAGGGAGAGGAAATGCATAAAACAATTTAGGAGGAATGCTCAAACGAAATGAGGTGGTGAGTAGCACAGGAGACACAGGCCAGATCAGAACAAAGAATGGCCTGTAAGAAACAAAGGGAATGGAAAACAAGTCTAGGAGGAAGATTAAGGCAGGAGGAGGTGTTAAAGAGAACAGCAGAAATTGGCAGGACAAGAACAGAATGGTGATTAGAGATATCTGGGGATAAAGTAATTTCTGATCAACACAACGGGATAGTCTGGCCAGGAGGATTAACATGGGAGTGCTACACCCCAGATATCTGCAAAACAGGAGATGACTTGTGATAACCCTTATGCAAAAAGATCTAGCAAAGGAAGACAACTTTTGTTCTGTATGATAATGAAATCTAGCAAAGGAAGCCAACTTTTGTTCTGTATGATAAGGTTGACCTATATAAACTGAACCAACTGGACAATAGGGGTCAGTCTCGGGGAGTAGCTCACTGGCAGGTGACCTATGAACTAACAGACTGACCCAGAGCTCTGTTAAGTTTTATTCTTGTGCTGTGTAATAAATTGACTGTTGAACCGAATACCTTCTCCTATCACTTCATTCAAAGAACGCGCTGGACTCAGACTACACATAGACTAAATTAAGAGTAAGTTAAAGCCAGAGTCCAACAAAAGGTGGGAAAGGGAAAAGGAATTGGGTAACATTTTGCTGGGAAGGATGTGTATCAGAGAACCTAGGCAGATGAGGTAGAAAGAGAAAGGGACTGAGGGGGACTCAGCGAGTATGTTACTTAAAATTGGAGAATTTAATGTTTTTGCTGCTGGGTCGTAGATTACCCAGGCAGAATAAGAGGTCCATTAAATTGTGTGGCCTCATCCTGGCAATGGAGGAAGCCAAGGACAGATTGATCTGTGTGGGAATGGAGGGGGCATTAAAGTGGCTGGCAACTGGCACATAAGGCAGAGATGCTTGGCAAAGCAGTTGCCCTATCTGCTCTTGGTTTTCACTGATGTAGAACATCCTTGTTCCAAACCTACTCTGTCACCACTCCCATCTCTTTCTCCACTTCAATGATGACTGCAATGGTGGAACCTCTTGTTTTCATGTGGAACTTGTCAATTTCATTAACTTTGTGATTAACCTCCACCCCACCTCTAATTCTCTTGGACAAATTCAGGCACCTCTCTCTCCTTTCTTGTAACCTACTTCCTGGAATTCTGAAGAGGCTGCATGGCCTCTTGAATTATGAACAGGCTTCCAGCATACAACCTCTCCAGGCTCCCCTTACTTCTTTGGGGTAATCTTTTGTCCAACTTCCATCCACAAAGCAACTACTCATTAGAAGGAATATTCCCCTGTGACTGAAGGGTTTTGCTTGGAATATGGCACACATCTTTAAAAGCAGGCTGCAAAGCATACCTGGCCCCATTACATGCTGTTAAATTAGCAAATTTACAATACATCAAGTTAGCAATACACTAAAATTAACCACTTTCTGTTTCACACAGGAACTGTTTTGTGAACCTTGCACATTCCTGCTCACAGAAACCACAAAGATGCCCTCAATGTTGTTTTAACACACAATAAAAATGAAAGCTGCAAACTTTCTTCCATTTTCTTTTTACATTTTATTTTCTCTTTTCATTCAAGATGTCATAGTCATAAAGTTGTACAGCATAGAAACATGCCCTTCAACTACATTCATCCAGGTCAAACAAGGCTACTAACTAAGCTAGTCTCACTTGTGCCAGCCTTTGGTCCACAGCCCTCTACATTTTTCCTCTCTACGTATCTGTCGAAATGGCTTTCGAATGTTGTCCATATTTCTGCACCTTCTCTGGCTTAATTTCATAATTCCTACAGACCGGAAATACATATAATACTCCAACATTAATGTCTTGTTTATTTGTAACATGACATCCTGACACTTGTATTCAATGCAAGGACCTATGAAGGCGAGACTGCTATGTGCTTTCTTCACAACCCCATCTACATGTTTCACTATTTCCCTTGAATTATAGATATGTACCCCTTACTCTTTGTGTTTATCAACACACCAATAAGTAGCGCTTCCATAGAATTGATCACCTTCTTTCTCTTTGTCCTGTCCTGGATTAGCATCCAAAAATGAATAATTTCTCACTTGTCCATGTTAAATTCCATCAGTCAATCTCACGACCATTTTCCAAGTTGATCGAGATCCTGTCGAAACCTTAGACAACATGTTTACTATCCATTATACCACCAATTTTGGTGTCATCCCCAAACTTACTCATCACTCCATCTGTTTTTCCAAATCATTGGTATAAATGATAAACAGCAGTGAATCCAGCACCTATCCTGTCGCACACCTCTGATCATAGTCTGCCAATCAAAACAACCCTTCATGATCACTATCTACCTTCTACCACCAAGCCAATTTAGATTCCAATGTGATCTAACCTTCTGAACCAACCTCCCGTGTGGATCCCTGTTCAAATCCTTGCTACAATTCACATTGATAACTGTCCTGATCAATACTCTTGGTCACCTTTTCAAAAATTACAGTCGAATTTGTGATGCCAAATTCTGACTATTCCTAATCAGTCCTTACCTTTCTAAATGCACAGATTGCATCTCTCAGAACTCTCTCTCGTAATTTTACTCCCATTGATTTAAGGCTTGACTGTGGCTAACAAAGATACAAAAATATCCGCCAGGGCCTCAGCAATAGCTCTGGCAGCTAATTCCATATATCCACCACCCGCTGTGTGAATAACCTGCTCCTCAGATCCCCTTTCAATCTTTCCCCCCTCACCTTAAACCCATGTCCTCTTGTTTTATATTCTCCTATCCAGGGAAAAAGACTGTGACTATTCACCTTATCTACATCCCTCATAATTTTATAAAACTCATGTCTCAGTCTCCTTTGCTCCAGGGAAAAATAAGTCCCAGCCTCATGCAGCCACCACTTGTAACTCAAGCCCTCCAGTCTCATATCCCCCTGAATCTTTTCTGTGCTTTCTCCGTCTCAATTACATCTTTGGTATGACTGTGCGACCTGAAGTGTGCATAATATTCCAGGTATGGTCTTACCATTGTCTTGATTTGCTGCAGCAATGTCTTGAAAGTGCAATACCCCAACTCATGTACTCAATGCCCTGACCAATAGAGGCAAACATCCCTAAAGCCTTCTTTACCATCTTGTCTATCTCTGTCACCTCTTTCAGGAAACTATACTTGTATTTACAACATGTTTGTTCTATTTTATTTCACATTTCTCACATTTATATTTTCATTTTCCCTTGTTGGGTGTCCCATTGAAAAAAATTGTAGATATTTCAAGCTGTTCTCACTGTTTCAAAAATCCTAATGACTTTAGAATTTTATTGTATGGTGTGCAAAATTATTATTTTAATGGCATACCAATCCTACCTGTGTCTATAATCTCAAAGTCTGAATTGCTCATCCCTCAAGAATTTCATATAACCATATAACAATTACAGCAGGGAAACAGGCCACTTTGGCCCCTCTTGTCCGCACTGATCCAAGTACCCTCCTCTAATCCCACTTACCAGCACTCTGCCCATACTCCATCCCCCTCCCATCCATATACCAATCCAACTCTTTCTTAAAATTGACCCTGCCTCCATCACCTTTCCCGGAAGCCCATTCCACACAGTAACCACTCTCTGAGTAAAGAAGTTCCCCCTCATGTTACTCCTAAACCTTTGCCCATCAACTCTCAACCCATGACCTCTTGTATCCATCTCTCCTACTCTCAATGGGAAAAGCCTTTCCACATCAACTCAATCTATCCCTCTCATTATCTTAAACACCTCGATCAAATCCCCTCTCAGCCTCCTATGTTCCAAGGACTAAAGACCTAATTTGCTCAATCTTTCCTTGTATTTCAGATGCTGAAACCCGGGTAAATTTTAAAAGCAAAGAATTTTAAAATCGGGCAACATAATTTATTTTACATTTTCTTGAGATATTCAGTTTCTATTTTAAACATAAGCATGTTCCAATTTTTATTTAGCTCTCTGTAAAATGCTATTTATAAAGGTTTTTCTTTTTTGGTTCTGTGAGAATCCATCAATATCATTAACTGCTCAGCCTTCCTCATGACATTAAAGTTGATGGTTATCAGACAACTAGCAGAAGCTTTGATAAAGGAGAAATCTAGCTTTCTTTGAGATTGGTGGTTTGAGTTGTCATTAAAACTGAATGCTAAAACTTTACCCTTGAGTCATAATTCTGGCAACGCTTGTAGAAATGATTGCCAATGTGTCTGGCTACAGTAGAACCTTGCTAACATCCTGCATGAGCATGCAAGCAAAAAGGTCAGAGTAATGGCACTTCAAACATAAGAAGCAATGCATGAGTCAACAGATACAAGAAAGAAAATAACTGCAGGAAATTTGAGTAGGCGGTTTTCTCATTATTTTCATTCGAGTCTTATTAAAGAGTCCTGATCTGAAATGCTGATATTTTTACCCAGAGATGATGTCTGATCCACTGAAAACCTCCAGCTTCTCTTGGTTCACTCAAGATTCCAGCATCCGCTGTTTTTGTGTTTCTCAGACATTTCATTCTCCACTGAAGTTATTACAATTGTGGGCTAATCAACAGGCCACTATTTAGACGGTTTTGATGGAAGGAAGGAGAGTTCAACTTGTATTTACACATCTTTTACAAACATAGGAAGTTCCAAAATGGTTTGCAGTTATTTGAATAAATTTGAAATGTAGCTACTGTTGTAGAAAAAAATTTTGAACAAACAGTAACAGGATGTGTATTCAGTGATCTATTTTACAGGTTTTGATTGAGGTACAAAAATAGATTTTGAGAAGCACTTCTTTCAACAATATTCAAGTGTTCCAACCTACTACGTTACTTATTTTTTTAATCCCCAAAACATTTATTCTGCCCGATTCAGTGATGTGATTCGTTCCAAACGTTTTTGAAAAATTACAAGATTCACAACAGATCAAACTCTACCTCTGCTTTTTAAAAAAAAACATCTAATTAAGAAAGGACAAAGCTGGATCATAATGTTGTTGGCATTTTCTGAAATCTGTAGGTTATAACATGTCTTTCATGCCCACATGTGGAACCTGATGACAGTCATACAAAAAAAGGTTCACACTGTTAGCTCGCGATAATAGTACTCCTCACTTGTAAGAACTTTCACATAATTTTAAATCTTCCACTATTTCATTTTACAGCCAAGTTAAAATGATTCCTCCTGTGTACATAAAAATAGGTGATCTCAAAATATCACCCTACACTCACAAAGACCTCTGACCTTTGGAGAATTGCAATACCAGTTTCATAAGATTTATTTTTGATGGTTTCATGCAGTTAGGCATATTCTGATTTTACCTTTCATTAATTAAGTCTTCTGAAGAAAAATTGGGAAAAAACATTAAATTATTAGGAAATACACATGTTCATTAACAATAAAGCAATTAAACATGTCAGTTTTTAAAACTAAACCTTAAAAACAAATCAAGTTAAATATTTTCACCACCGATATTTGAATCCATACTGATTTGCTTTCACGTACCTCATGGCAGGTGCAATGGAGCTGGTTGAAGCTTCAGAAAATGTTTCAAAGTCAGAGGATTGTCTATAAACAATAGAAAAGTTTTGCTTGATAATATCATGAGCACTTGAGATAACAGCAGGTCATACTTGAAAATTGCAGTTTGGCCCGGGAGCACAAACCTATGAAGCAGGTTTAAGGAACAATGGAATGGATGCAGTCCACAAAAGTGCCGGAAAAGCTCAGCAGGTTATGTTGTGTCAAAGGCAGCCATGTTTCAGTTGTGTTGAAAAACAGCAGATGCCTGAAATAAAAAGGTGGGAGAAAGAGGGGAGTGGAAAGGAGCACAGACTAATAGCTAAGAGGGAGCAGGTGGATACAGGTGGGAGGGCAGAAGAGAAAGAAGCTGATGGTGGGAGAGAACAGAGTGCTAAGGATAGCTCTGATGGAAGGAAAGGGGGTGGGGTGCTGGAGGGGTGAGTGAGTGAAAGAGACACGGGGAGGTGGATTAACGAAAACTGGACAAGTTGATATTGATGTTGCCTGTTGGAAGAGTGCCAGGGCTCTTCAATGGCCCACTATTTAGACAGTGTTGATGTAGATGGTCATGTTGCTATGAGAGAAAAGGCCAGGGACCTTTTCATATGCAAGTCCACTGTACAGATGTATCAAAATTCATATTTGCTCCAGTGACACAGGACATAAGATACACTACAAACAACAGCATAAATTAAATGAGCATAATGTTCAATGAGACAGAAAAAGAGATAGTGGTCTGTGCCTCGTGGAACTTTAAACAATGATTCTGGAGTAAAGTGTTTTTTAAAGCATCATTAAGGTGCATTTTGAGAAGAATATTTTTGAAAAATAGTTTGCACTGGGAAACTGGAGAACAGGTCTTGGAGCAGGAAACCAATAGCTCTTTGATGCTTAGAGTTGTTGAGTTGTAGAAAAACTCTGCCAGTCAGCATCATAAATACCAGCTGTGTGAGAGCAATAAAAATAAAATGAGCATAATGTTCAAGGAGACAGAAAAAGAGATAATAAATACAAGGTGTTGTTGCAGGGAACAAGGCAAACAAAACTTATTTCCCGACTACAGGAAAGGTCCCTGGCCTTTTCTCTCATAGCAACATGACCATCCACACAAAACTGGTAACTGCTAAATGATTCAAAGTATATTTGTGATTCAATAGTCAGAAACCATTAAACACGTCATCTAAATGTTCCCATTGCCATCTGGCACAGGAGGAACCTCGTTTCTCCATTTGACCCTTCAGGAACCCATCGAATGGACATGACAGGCTTTTCAAGTCACAGGAAAGAGCATTAATGTGAGCAGGTAAAATGCAAACAATCTGCAACTCCATGGCATCAGTGATTCTTACTTCTCTGGAATAGAATCAACATTGTTGTCCTTTTCTTTTTCTGTGACCTTCTCTTGATCAAGTTCCAAAGCCAGCAGATCAGAATCACCTGCAAGTTACCAAAAAAAAGCATGTTGACGCTAGAGAAAGCATAACTAGCAAGAACATTAAGGCAATGGGTTCGATGGGGTGGCTGACAGGGTCAGGAAAGGAAAGGGGAAGAGGTTTGCTTTAATTGACCCTAGTCTTCATGAGCTAATCATGCTGGATAAACTGCGATTTATAAGGTTATGACAAGAGGTAACTGAATGGGTGAGGCTATCAGAGGGTGAGAGTGACCCCATCACTTCACGAGAGCCTCAAAGATAATTAATGCAATTCAAATTTGCAAGGAGTCCTATGGTGCTATTAAAACTCAGTTGTTCAGGAAAGAATAAAAATAGTTGTTCCTCAGATTCCCTTGCAATGCTACAAACAGACTGAAGAACAGAATGGCTGATTAGTTTACTTAACACATGTAAATCCATTTAGAAATTGTACTCAAGCTCAACTATTCTAAGAAATGCCAAATGTATTTCAGTAATTATGTACAATCTGGCATGGTAAATGCGGGCTCACTATTTGGATGGGAGGGTTCTGGAGGGTTATGGAATGGGTGCCGGTCAGTGCTACTAGCGTAATGATGTTTTGGCACAGACTAGAAGGGCCGAATTGCCTGTTTTCTGTGCTGTAGTGTTCGATGGATCAAACCGGGTTACCTTTGGGAAAGTGAACTGAAACGTTCCATAGTTTCTTAAGAAGATGAATGGAGAGTTGTGAAATTAGTGAAATGGATCCAGGAAAAGCTGAACACTGTCCTTAACACTCACCTGATTTAAAATTTTTCTTTATCAAGGAAGGAAAATGGGAATTGGTGCAAAACAAAATACTGTTTTGATCTGATATAGTGTGCTGCAAATAATGTAAGAACCAAGAAATATAAACCTATCGTGGACAATTCAACCCATTGTACCTGGTATCTTCTTCTTTGGCTTGGCTTCGCGGACGAAGATTTATGGAGGGGGTAAATGTCCACATCGGCTGCAGGCTCGTTTGTGGCTGACAAGTCCGATGCGGGACAGGCAGACACGGTTGCAGCGGTTGCAGGGGAAAATTGGTGGGTTGGGGTTGGGTGTTGGGTTTTTCCTCCTTTGCCTTTTGTCAGTGAGGTAATTTGCCTGAAAGCCAACTTCCTGTACTAACCTAATATCCCACAATTCCTTTAATACCCAAACATCCATCTACTTCTGTTGAGAATACCACATAATGACTGAGTTTCTACTGCCGTCCAGAGTGGAGAATTCCAGAGATTTACTCCTCACTGGGCACAGAAATTTCCCATCTTAAGCCTGAATAGTCATTTTTTATTTTGAAGCTGTATAATCTTTGATTTTTAGACACATTATTCCTGCATCAAGCCTGGTGAGAATTTTGTATGTTTCAATGAAATGTCCTCTCATTTTAAAAAATATTATCTGCACCATTCATTGAACCAAAACTAGATCTAAAAGTACAAAAATAAACCATACAGTATAATCCTTTAGCAATTTAGTACTTACTGGGAGCAGTGATGGCAGCGACGGCAGCGACGGCAGCGACGCCGACAGTGGCAGCGACGCCGACAGAAAAGTACGTGCAAAGTATTGTTGAGTGAATAGATGGTACACAGGTAGGGCTAGATAGCAGCAGGAAAGCATTATTAGTAACGAGCCAGGAATGATTTGTTATACAGGTGCAATGATACTTCAATGCAAAACATGGGTGGGAGAGAATTGCAGAAATTTGAATGCAACAAACATGTCAAAGTTTTCAGAATACACTGCAGTATTATCCTTAAAATAGGAATGGACAACGGATTGATCACAGCTGGGTTGCCGTTTCTTTCACATGTCAAATTATTCCAGGAAAAGTATAATTTGGTTGTGCATGGTCAATTCCCATTTCTTAAAAGCAATTATATCCATATCAAAGGATGATAGAATCCAAAACTCCTTCCAATTAAGATCAGTTTACGAGCTATGCTGAAGTATTGGATTGTATTAAAGCAAAAGGAAAGACAACTACAAATTAAATTGAGCATTAAGCAATGGGTGAAGGTGCCTCCGAATTGAAGAGAAATTGATGCCATGAATGTGCAACAAAGGCGAGGGAACTGCTAAAGGCAAAAGAGCAATGCCTTTCAATTCCTGTGGAAGAGTAAATCAATTAAAAATTTAACAATCAACCCCCATGGTTATGGACATTCTGGTAAGATTCTCAAATCGACTTTAAAATTATATAACATTCGCTCTCACAGAATTTATAAGGGAAAAAAGTGAACAGAAATTTTATTCTTTTTAAACTTGATGCATGTGCAGATGCTGAGGCTTGATGCAATGCAAGATTGCAGTGTGGCCCATTTTCTCAGAACACCACAACCCGTAACTAGGGGGATTGCTTCTACTATTCATCATTGAGAATAATTACGCCAGTATTCCACATGGGATGATGATTACCCTAAAACCACTTGCTCTTGCTTGATAATGAGAACTAGTTCAGAAATAGGTTGGCCGAAACATAACCCCTCCCATTACACCTTATGTAAAGTTGAATAAAAAAAGTCTCTTGAAATTCAGGGTGAGATAAAAACAAACTGTTTGTGGTACTATTAATGCATTCTCAATTAGCCACGGGTGGGCTCAACTGCATCAAAGAACAATCTCAACGTTCAGATCAACTCCGAGCATCTCTTTAGGCTTTATTTGATTATCTGGTTACAATCTCCTAAAGAGTCCATCTCAAAATTTGGAACAGACTCCAAACCAAAATAATTAATCTTGTGTTGAATGCTATCTTTAAAAACAGAAATTAAGTGTGTGATTCTGGTTACGAATGACCTGGAGGTTAACAATAAATTCAGATGAAGTTGATCAAATACAGTGTAGTGCATGACATTGGACAAAAAGGAAGACGACCATGGAAAGATCAACAACGTAATAGAAATAACAAAAATATGCTGATATATACTTTAAGAGGGAATTAGATCTATTTCTTCAGTATAAGGGTATTAAAGGTTACGGAGAGAAGGCGGGGACGGGGTACTGAACTTTAAGATCAGCCATGATCTCGTTGAATGGCGGAGCAGGCTCGAAGGGTCGAATGACCTACTCCTGCTCCTATCATTTTCTATGTTAATTGAGATAAGGAATGCCTTTTCAGAATTTCTCTATTGATAAAAAGGTATTGAAAATAAATCATCTGTGATGGTCACTCAGATAATGAGTATGGGTAACGGTTAGAATACAGGTATGCACGCAACAACTCCCTGTATGCAACACGTAGATCTCATGTCTTTTGTACCACCCCTCTCCCTCAATTAATGCTCACCTTTCCTCTCTCCTGGCCTCATCTCCATATCCAATTATCATCTTTTGTCTGTTAGTTTGTACTCCTCCCTCACTATTTCTTCTATTCAGTCACGTGCCTGCTTCTTCTAATACCTTGAAGAAGGGCTCAGGCCTAAAACATCGGTTATAAATTTTAACCTCCTATGGATGCTGTGAGACCTGCTGAGTTCCTCCATAACAATGACTACAGACTTTCATGTTTCATTCCCCCCCCCATTGCTGGTCCACTTCCATAAAGAGTCTTCACTCAGGGATCTCCTTGGCAGGTGGTATTCTCCCTTGCGTTTTTCCGCTGCTCCCCGGGAGCTCGCAACCCTTGTGGCCTGGGTTGGCAAGAATGGATACTGCCGTCTTAGGGATGGTTCTCAGATGTAAAAAAAAAACCTCCCAGCCCCATTCTTCAAGCAGTTTATAACCAGGAAGGGGCCACTGGCCATAACAAGAAGAAAATAGGACCCCATGAAGGAGTGCTGGAAGCATGTTTCTGCTCCCTGTTCTTCCTGGGAGAACTGCCATCAGTACAGTTACGCCACATTATCTTGAGTATAAACGCTTTAAAAGCATGGAACATTATGGTACAAATGCATTTGATATTGAATATTTTATTTAAATTTTTTCATCCATGTAATCATCTACTTTTACCTAAGCAAAGTGTAATTAAATTTGACACTAGATATAATCATACATTTGAACTAACAGAATAAGAGATTTGCCCTTTGAACAAACCATGAACAAATTCGTGAATCACAGTTGCCTCTCTGATCGGGATTAATTTGCAGTGGGAAAAGGATCCAATGCCTGACCATTTGGGGATGTGGATGTGCCCAGAAAAACTAAAGGGTACATACTGGGTGAACCTTAGATTATGTACCCCCAAAGTTTAAACATTAAATCTCATGCAAGAGAACCTGGTCCCCTTGCTATTGGCTCAAGATCTCACTCTGTTAAATGCACTTATAAATCCACTGGTGTACAACAACTCCCTCACTTTAAAGGAAACTACACTTCTACCCTACAGTATGAAGTTTGGGGCTTGGATTGCCAGGACTCTCGTGGTCAGACCTAGCAATGACAGAACTGACCATTCCTCTGCTCTATTAGCTTGGAAACTCAGCCTTGAGCCGCCAAGATCAACATCTGCGATTAGAAACTCCACTATTCCTGAAGGAAACTGAAACAGCTAAACATTCACACAAAGGGAGAGGAGCAAAATAAAACTCATGACGTTAAGAATAGATTGCAACTTGAAATGCAGCAGGAGCCTTAGGAATTTGCCACCAGCCACACTTTGGTTTTCCTGAGCCAAACATGCAAAGCCCCACCCAAAACTGGAGGTAAACTTTATCATGAGCAGAGAAGCAGCCAATGACTGTTTCAAGAAATACTTTGAAGTCATCTTCAACTATAATTCTGCTCTTGATAAAAGCACATTCAATTCCATCCCGGAGCAGCCAATATGGTCGAGCCTGATCACATGACTGACAAAGTCCAAGAGCAGCTGTAGAGGCTGCAGGAGCACTGGAGGCAGATCCATGGGCAATTAGTGTCTCTGAAGGGACTCTCTTTCGCTTCTTTTTCTCTTATTG
This sequence comes from Narcine bancroftii, assembly GCF_036971445.1. Taxonomy (NCBI): domain Eukaryota; kingdom Metazoa; phylum Chordata; class Chondrichthyes; order Torpediniformes; family Narcinidae; genus Narcine; species Narcine bancroftii. The sequence goes on from NC_091476.1 coordinate 173,240,181, forward strand.
TTCTGTGTGCCAGGCAATTATGATGGTGATTCTTTCTTCTGCCTTGCAAAAGTTGAAATATATCATATACATAACATTTTTTTGTATTATAACGTGACAACACAAGGAATCTTTAACCTCAAATCTTGAGAAATAGTTGGGCATTACTGCTGAAATTCTAAAACTTGCAACGCCCAGCTAGAACAATTACAGAATTAAGGAAGGATCCTCCTATAGCTTTCCACAGAGAAAAATCATTGCCAGGATCCTTCTCAATCGTTTTCCTTCTCATGATTTCAGAGCCATTTCCAAAAATGCAGAGTAGATTCTATCCATCTTAAGGCACAGTGGACTTGATCTTCACCACACAACAATTTCAGTAGAAATGAAGGGAGTAGCACCATTGCGTGTAAACTCACTCGTCTTGGAGTCAATCATTTGGAAGAAACTGTGGATCACTCCTCTAATTATTAGCTGATTAAAGAAATTCTGACCTGAACATTGATGGCATGAAGGTTATTATCCCAACTACCCTCCAAAAAAGCATATGAAAGTGTAGGCTTTTCCTAAAACACTACATGGAACTGCCCTACTCCCAGCTGCACAACACTGTTTAGAGACAATAAAGATTTTCAATGAAACGGGAAAACGTGGAGCACTTCTCACATATCAGGAGTCACTTCTCAACAAATAAACAAATCTGTGAGGATTAAAACTTTGGGCCTGACACACAAATCATGTTCTGCTGGGCAGCTGTTATCCCTGTCTTCCTATCCAATTCTGAGACCTGGACTATCCACAAATCATGGGAAAGATAATACCAACACTCTCTGCAAAATCCTCCCAATTCAGTGCAAGGATTAAGATTAAGTCAATGCTGTCCTCTCCTAGACCACAGGTCAATATCCACAGCACCAGGGCCACTCAGTTGGATTTGTTGGACAAGCTATGTCACTCACATGCCCAATACCAGATTGCTGCAACAGACAAATGATCCTGAATGCCGTTAATGGAAGGGTTTATCATGTGGTTGGTCAGAGGAAAATATTGAAAGATGTGTTCAAAGCCTTGAAAAAATGCAAAATATTCACTGGGTCTTGGGAATCCCTTGTCCAAGACCATTCAAAGTGGACAAGGATCATATGGCGTGGTATCAATAGCTTTGTATATCAGGAATACATAAAATACCTGCATAAACAGCTGGTGTGCACTACCTCTAGCTCAGATAGTGGAACAACGAGCAGTTCCAGCACGGTCCTTATCAATTTCTTTAGAACTTGAGTAGATCACGTCAAACTTGAGGAACTTTAGCAGCTATGTGGAAAGATCATACTTACAGGCAGCAACTGCATGGATTTGCAATGCATACAAGGTAAGACAACATTGAAATGGCCTTGTCGGTTCAAGTGCGTGAAACACAGGGAAAGCTGACACTGTTCTGAAAAACGCGCAAATGAAGGTCATGAATTTTATGGACAGGAATTCAGAAGGTCAGTGGGAGAAAAAGAATTTAAATTTTGGTCAGAACATGGTCGATGTCTTAATGAAGGATTCTGATTTAAAACAATGACAATTCTTTTTCTCCTCCTGCTTGACAGGGTAAATTTCTCCAACAGATTGCTTTTTGCTTCTGATGACCCTGCGGTTTTAACACTAAAAAAGCAATAATTTTGAAAGAAACAAAGTAATCTCACGAAAGAAAGATTGAGTAAATTTGTATTGCAGCTGTTGGTAGCATTTTATATACTGTGTTTTGACTATGAGCCTTTTAATGTATCATTTGATCTGCATTTATTGAGCTCTTTGGGTCAGAGCTAAAATAATGGTTTTTGTCCTGTGTACCGCAGGAAAAGGGTTATTTTTAAAATATGGTCCCGGCGATTGTTACAAAAATCTATCATTCTATTTGTAAATAATTGGATGTCAAGGATTTGGCACAGAAAAGATGAGGACCAGGAAAGATCCTCATCAGGGCAGCTTGAGGGATTGAGTTCAGAAACCCAGCTCTAATCTAGATTATCAAGCAAATCCCAAAATTTAAAAAATTCATCACTGGCGAAAGTTGCTGTTGTGTTTTTTGCAGATAGTGGTGTAACAAAATGTTGCCCTTCAAAATCTCAAGACTGTTACGTATGAAGAAATGTATGGAAGTCCCTTTCCAGCTCAAAGTAAGGCAAAAATCAAGACTGCTGTAGAGTAACGCTGATGCTTCCTGCTGCACTCCATATTGCAAGTCGAGTCTCAGAAATGACCTCACAGGGGTTCATTCTTTAGTGCAAGCATATCTCACAACCAAGTACCTGGTTGAATCCCTCCAACTCAGTAATTTGTTCCTGGGAACAGCAGTCACAAAGAGATCACACAAGTAGGAAAAGCAATCTGTGCTACTTTTGATGGCTGATGGTCTTTTTAGAATGTTTAGAAATTAATCTTAGTTTGTAGCTTTAAATAGCATCGGTCATGCATTCCACCATGCTTCTGAAATGTCAATACATAAATTTCAAAAATGGAGTGAAACAAAGTCGTGATTAAATACTACGATTAGCACAAACGATTATGATTAAATTCTTAAATTTTGAACTGACTATAGAGTAAGTTCTCCACCATCAATGGAGTTTAAATTTCTATTGCTTGGAATTTATCTTCCACCAATAGTATTAAATATGCTGTAAAATGGATACACCACGCGTTTGTGCTGGTGAAATGAATCTCATTGCCAAAGGCTGTTGTCCTGGGATAAAGCTGGATTTCGTGGAGCAGAGAGAAATGCTACTGCCCCTCCCACCCCCAGTAAGTGATTAAAGGGAATATACTCGACTTGCGTTCTCTGTAATAACGGGACGTACTCAAGGGGACGCCAACTTTGCATTGTGGCGTTGCTGGGGGTGTCCATACTTAATAACTGGCTTTCAGGTTTGTCAAACGATAAGCACACTTGCTGACAATATGATAAAGAAACGGTAAACAGGGAATTACATTATTCTCTCCATGTCTAATGCATTCTTTTTTTTTTTCACACCATAAATCACATTAGCCATGATATACACTATTTCTTTTTCACACATATACAGTGACTTTTTCTCCCCCCCCCTTTCCTCCCAAACCACCCCCCCACCCCCCCCCCCTCATCCATTTTAGGTATACAATCTAGGTTGCATTAAGCCAGTCAGACAATGTTGTCATTCAACAAAATTACACCAGAAATTCTACTGAGTCCATTCTTTTCTTTCCTTCTCCTTCCATCAACTTAGGTAATGTTTGTCCCCGGTAGGTTTTCGCTATTGTATTTAATGTAAGGCTCCTATACTTGTTCGAATATTTCAATATTATTTCTTAACCTATATGTTATTTTTTCTAATGGAATACATTTATTCATTTAAATTTAGTAGTTTCTTCCTTTTTAATTTGGTTATGTATTCCATTAATATTTAAAGACATATAGTTCAGCGTAGCCCTTTTATATTTTGTTTATCTTCTCTTTCCGTTTTTCCATCATTACCTTTCCTCCTTTTCCATTTCTGTTTTCTTATTTTCAACTCTTTATAAGACAACATTTCTACAACATCCAACATTTTCCTTATTCTCCTATTTCTATCTTTCTCCTATTTCTATCTAACCCCAATCTCCCCTTCACCTCCTGAGTTGTCCTTTATCCCTTGTCGGACAACCACATCTCCCCTCTCCATTTGGATTTGCGAATCCACTCGCAAGCGTCAACTGATTTTGCAGTGACCGCTATTTCCCCCCACCCCGCCTCCCCAGAAAAGATTTCACTTTTCATATGTCACAAAGGTCACTCTTTTAATTCCCTCCTTATTCTCTCTATTCCATTACCTTCCCTTATTAATTCTTGTCTATACTATCTATATTTTCCTCTAAGTACAGATACATTCATGTATGCTCATTGTCTCTATTCACTCTTATACCTCTTTACCCGCATACATATCATTCGTGATCATTTTTACTCTCATTACCCGTCTTCATCCCTCAGTCTATTTTTGTCTTTACCCACATCCATATCAATCGTGATCATTTTAACTCTCATTACCCGTCTTCCTCCCTCAGTCTATTTTTGTAATTGTTCTGCAAATTTTCGTGCTTCTTCTGGATCCGAGAATAGTCTGTTTTGTTGTCCTGGAATAAATATTTTCAATACCGCTGGATGCTTTAGTATAAATTTATACCCTTTCTTCCATAAAATCGCCTTTGCTGTATTGAACTCTTTTCTCTTCTTTAGGAGTTCAAAACTTATATCTGGATAAATGAAGATTTTTTGCCCTTTGTACTCCAGTGGTTTGTTGCCCTCTCTTACTTTTTCCATTGTCTTCTCCAGTACCTTTTCTCTTGTCGTATATCTTAGGAATTTTACTACAATAGATCTTGGTTTTCAAAACGGTCAACCAGTTTACCTATCTCGGCTGCACCATTTCATCAGATGCAAGGATCGACAATGAGATAGACAACAGACTCGCCAAGGCAAATAGCGCCTTTGGAAGACTACACAAAAGAGTCTGGAAAAACAACCAACTGAAAAACCTCACAAAGATAAGCGTATACAGAGCCGTTGTCATACCCACACTCCTGTTCGGCTCCGAATCATGGGTCCTCTACCGGCACCACCTACGGCTCCTAGAACGCTTCCACCAGCGTTGTCTCCGCTCCATCCTCAACATCTATTGGAGCGCTCACACCCCTAACGTCGAGGTACTCGAGATGGCAGAGGTCGACAGCATCGAGTCCACGCTGCTGAAGATCCAGCTGCGCTGGATGGGTCACGTCTCCAGAATGGAGGACCATCGCCTTCCCAAGATCGTATTATATGGCGAGCTCTCCACTGGCCACCGTGACAGAGGTGCACCAAAGAAAAGGTACAAGGACTGCCTAAAGAAATCTCTTGGTGCCTGCCACATTGACCACCGCCAGTGGGCTGATAACGCCTCAAACCGTGCATCTTGGCACCTCACAGTTTGGCGGGCAGCAGCCTCCTTTGAAGAAGACCGCAGAGCCTACCTCACTGACAAAAGGCAAAGGAGGAAAAACCCAACACCCAACCCCAACCAACCAATTTTCCCTTGCAACCGCTGCAATCGTGTCTGCCTGTCCCGCATCGGACTGGTCAGCCACAAACGAGCCTGCAGCTGACGTGGACTTTTTACCCCCTCCATAAATCTTCGTCCGCGAAGCCAAGCCAAAGAAGAAGAAGGTTTAGAGGCCAATACTCTATGTGCCCTTTCTATTTCCATTTCTTGCTGTAGTTCTGGACATCCTAGGGTCTTAGGGATCCACTCTTTTATAAACTCCCTCATATTCTTGCCTTCTTCATCTTCCTTAAGGCCCACTATCTTTATGTTATTTCTTCTGTTATGGTTTTCCATTGTATCTATTTTTTGAGCTAGTAGTTCTTGTGTCTCTTTAGTTTTTTTATTAGATTTCTCCAATTTCTTTTTTAAGTCTTCTACCTCCATTTCTGCTGCTACTGCCCGCTCTTCCATCTTGTCCATTTTCTTTCCCATTTCTGTTAAGGTCATCTCCATTTTATTTATTTTCTCTTCTGTGTTGTTTATTCTTTTTCTTAAATCCTTAAATTCCTGTGTTTGCCATTCTTTAAATGACTCCATGTATCCTTTAATAAGAGAAAGAATATCCTTTATCTTGCCTTTCTTTTCTTCTTCTATTTCTCTGTACTCTTCCTCTTCCTCCTCTGGGTTGACCATCTGTTGTTTCTTTGTTGCCCTTTCCTCCTCTTCTTTCTTGTTTCTATTGTCTTCTGTGGTCTCTTCTTGCTGCAGGTGTTCTGCAGCTGTCGTTGCCAGCTGTGGAGATCGACTCCCCAGCTGGTCCCCCCTCCCGTCGGTGTGTTTTTTTTCATGCGCATGCGCGGTTGCGCACTTTTACTCGGCTCTGCGAGCCATTTTTGTAGTCCATTATTTACCGACCTGAGGGAGCGGGTTTCTCTCTCCGCAGCGGGCCTCTTCGTACAGGTAAGGCCTTCACCTTTTTCCTCCTTTGTCTTCTCTTCCTCTCTTCTTACCGTTGCTTTCGATTTTTCTTTTTTTGTCGCCATCTTCTTTCCACCTTTATACTCACTTTTCTGTAACTTTTATTTCTGTGCCTTTGTGTTTTCCTTTGTTTTTCCCGACTTTTCTGGAGGGCTGGAGTTCACCGTCCGGCCACTACTCCATCACGTGACTCCCTCCTCTAATGCATTCTTTAGTGCAAGCATATCTCACAACCAAGTACCTGGTTGAATTTCAAGAGCTATGTTATTTGATAAATCCACAGTTAAAATTATTTTCCACTTCTTGTTGCATTGGAAAAACAAAATCACAATGAATTTTCAGATTTTAATTTTATTTGTCAATTATTTCAAATATTTAGTGCCATGACACATTTTTAAGGCATGAAGCAATGGTCTTCTTTGTACTTTCAAAGAGGTGAAGACAAGGTTGTCAGCTGGATCTGTGTCCAAAAGAAGAAATAACTTGGAGAGGACAACATTCAGCTCCACAAAGGACGGTTCAATGTAGATACATTTCCCCCAAAATCCCTTCACTCCAGAACTTGACAAGTCCAACCTGATTTGTGTAAAAATCACTTCCATGTTACAAGATGTATTCAAGAGATTAATCTGAAGAAAAATGGGTATGGCAAAGGTTAAGTCAACAAGAACCTGGAAGGTGCAAACTGGAGGATTACATCTTACCAATCCCTTTCTGCAACTCACCAAAGACCACTACAATGTCATTAGTGAGACAATCATCCACAATACCTCCTCAATGCACCCTGGAACCATCTCCCTTAAATGTTAAAATCGAGCCCACATCTGCCACTTCAGCTGGAAGCTCGTTCCACACTTTCACCACTCACTGAGTGAAGAAGTTTCCCCTCATGTTCCCTCTAAATTTTTCCCCTAAGAGTCATCACTGCTCTTAAAAAGATCCAAGGCCATGCATTCCATCCTGATCTCTTAGTATGTCTGTGTGCAGTTTGCATGCTCTCTCTGTGACCATCAGAGTCTCCTCCAGGTGCTCCAGTTTCATCTCACATTCCAAAGACATCTTGATCTGTTTATCAACTATTTGTGCAGTTGGATGAGAGGAAATTGTTGGAGAATTCATCACAGAGAAACAGTGAGGGAATGGGAGAAATGGGAATGGTGCAAGAGCCTGTATGGACTCAATGGACTGAATGGCTTCTTTCAATGCATTAAGAACACATGAAATGTGAATATGCAAGACTCTTCTCTTCAACATAAGCTAATTAATAATCTAAATGCACCTGATATTTGTACTTTCTGCTCTGATCATATTTTGGCGAATCAGCCTAATGCTGTGCATATAATTGTAAAGCAAACAAAAAAAAAAGGTGCTGTAAATCTGAAATAAAAATAGAAAATGCTGGACATATTATGTGGCAAAATAAAACTTAACAAGACAAAAACAGAGTTAACCTTTCAGGCCAATGGCGTCTATATTTGACCTGCTAATATTATGCTATTATTTCAACAAAGCAATTGATAGGATCAAAACAATTTTTTTTCAGACTCTTCTATCTACACTAAAAACATCTTGTAACATTTTCAATTTATTTTGCATTAAATTCCAGTCAGTTGACTGGTCCACATTCAAGAACACATCTGCCAGCAGAAATGACTGAGTCATTGCTGTCACAAGGTTCTACAGCAAATGGGTCAAGGACTACATGCAAAAGGCATCAGTCTGGGTGATCCTCAACCTGAAACCATGGCTGAACTGGAAAATCCACTCCCTACCAAGGTTCAAGACTTAGGTATTCAAATTGGCCAACCCTGATCTCCAATAAAACCAGAAATGACTATTGCAAGGCCATCAGAGACACCAAAAGACAATAGCAGACCAAGTGGAGCAACAATCCCATCTCCGCCACATCTGCACCCAGGATGAGGCATTCCAGGACATCTGAGATCACCTTCTTCACAAAAAAGTTTCCCCTTTCATAGAACCATAGAACAAAGCACAGAAACAGGCCACTTCGACCACTCTAGTCTGTGCCAAACCACTTTATTTTACCTAGTCCCACTGACCTGCAATCAGCTCATAGCCCTCCATACCTCTCCCATCCATATATCTGTCCAAATCTCCCTTAAATGTTAAAATCGAGCCCACATCTGCCACTTCAGCTGGAAGCTCGTTCCACACTTTCACCACTCACTGAGTGAAGAAGTTTCCCCTCATGTTCCCTCTAAATTTTTCCCCTTTCACCCTTAACCCATGTCCTCTTGTTTGAATCTTACCCACCCTCAATGGAAAAAAGCCTATCTAAACCTACTCTATCTATCCCCCTCATAATTTTAAATACCTCTATCAAACCATCCCTCATTCTTCCACACTTCAGGGAATAAAGTCCTAACCTGTTTAACTTTTCCCTGTACTCAGTCCCTGAAGTCTAGGCAACATCCTAGTCAATCTTCTCTGCATTCTTTCAAACTTAATAATATCCCTTCTGTATTTAGGTGTCCAAGACTGCACACAATACTCCTAAATTGGCTCACCAATGTCTTGCACGACTTTAACATAACATCCAAACTCCTCTATTCAATACTTAAATTTATGAAGGCCAATATGCCAAAAGCTTATCCACATGTGTCACCACTTTCAGGGAATTATGTACAGGTATCTGTATTCCCAGATACCTCTGCTCTACCTCACTCCTACCATTTACTGTGTATATCTTTTCTTGGTTCATCCTTCCAAAAATGCAACACCTCATACTGGTCTGCATTAAATTCCATCTGCCATTTTTCAGCCTACTCTACTAACTGGTCCAAATCCATCTGCAAGCTTTGAAAACCTTTTTTGCTGTCCACAACGCCTCCAATCTTAGTGTCATTTGCAAATTTACCACATTCTCATCCAAATCACTGATATAGATGAGAAACAACAATGGTCCCAGTACTGATCCCTGAGGCACATCACTAGTTGCAGGACTCCAGTCTGAGAAGCAATCATCCTGCCCAGCCATTGTCCAATCCAGTTCACTGCATCACCATGAATACCCAGAGTTTGAACCTTCCTGAACAACTTCCCATGCAGGACCTTGTCAAAGGCCTTACTAAAGTCCACGTAGTCAACATCCACAGCCTTTCCTTCGTCACCTTTCCACCTAACCTCCTTGAAAAACTCTATAAGATCAGTTAAACAGGATCTACCACACATAAAGCCATGTTAACTATCCTCAATCAGTCTCTGGCTATCCAAATAATTGTATCTCTGATCTCTTAGAACACCTTCCAATACCTTACCTACTACTGACACCAGGCTCACTGGCCGTTAATTTCCAGGGTTACTTTTGGAGCTTTTTTGAACAATGGAACAACGTGAGCTACCCTCCAATCCTCTGGAACCGCACCTGTGGCTAAGGACATTTTAAATATTTCTGTCAGAGACCCTTCAAGGTCTGAGGGAATATCTTGTTAGGCCCTTATGAGCTTTAAGACAGCAAACATTTCCTCCTCTTTAATCTGTATATGTTGCATGACCTCACTGCTTACTTTCATTACTTCCCACAACTCTTCTTAGTGAATACTGAGGAAAACAAAAACATTTAAGATCTCCCCCATATCCTTTGGCTCCATATAACCACTTTGATCTCCCTCTCCTGACATTAATTTAGCACTTGACCTGCATCTGCTCACATCTCTCTGGCCCTCCTCCCTCCCAACCCTTCCAGCTACAACAAGGGCAGGGTTCTCCTCTTCCTTACCGACCATCCCACAATCCAATGTATCATTCTCCATGAGTTCTGTCACCTACAATGTGATCCACCACCAGACATATCTCCTTCCCCTTCTCTGCTTTCTCTAACCATCGCTCTCTTTGTAACTCCCTTGTCCACTCATCCTTTCCCACCAATCGACCTCCTGGTGCCCCACAGGGATCCATGTGACCATAAAAAGTGGTACACTTGCATCTACACCAGCTTCTTCACTACTCTTCGCATTAACTGAACCGTACAGAGAATTGGAAGTGTGTTTGAAAGTCTGTCTGTGAAGTGTTACACGTGAGGGACAGTGTGGCAAAGGAAGCAGTCACCGGTATTGGAGACCCTTGTGCACGATGTGCCTCATTGCACTGTTACAGTTTTTGTCTCATCTCATACCGTGGAGAAGATAGGTGGTCTCTGATATCGGAGTCCAACCTGGGTCTGATGTGAATGTCTATATATTTAGAGGAAGAGTAATTGAGAATAATTCAACATCTTTCCCTGTTTGTTTCCTGTGTGTTCAATAAAGTTAACTTTACAAAAACATTTTCAACAAATAAACCTTTAATAATGATTCTCAACATGTACATGACAGAACCTTAAATAAAGGGACGCAATATATGACCTACAAGTAACTAACAAATAATTTCAACATATATGTATACAGTACTTTTAATACTGTGGTAAATATGTACTGTACCTGTACTGTACAGTTGTTTTAATAAAGATTGTCACATTTCATCTGATTTGATTGCCCACGGTTTCTCGGAGCGGTAAATCAGATAAGGCTTCATCTTAAAACCAACATTAGTTCCTAGTGAAAAGGTCACTGGCTCCTTAAATGCTTCAAATCCTGGCCTCATGCAAGCTTCTTTATGGATGTATATTTGTTCCCGCATCCTCTTACAAAAGTCCCCTTTCATCCACTTTGAAAATTTGCTCTGGTTGCTAACTGCCATCATGGATTGGCTCATCCAGACTTTCAATGAATATTTTGATGACTCCTTCATCAACACTTGCTGCTTCATCTGTGCAAGCTGTACTTTCTTTTAAATCTACTAAACCAGCCATTATTTGCGGTGAAGCTCCCAATATAATCCTCTCTTGCTTGCTCCTTCAATGCCTCAAAACGATTTCTAGCCTTCATCTGAATCGTCTTTAAATTCAGTGGCATGTGTTTCTGAATCAGGTTTTCCAACCACTCCATTAATAACTTCTCCATGTCGTGAATAAGCCCTCGCCGTTGCTTAGTTAAAATTGCGCTAATCAAATTTACAGATCCTCTTACAGCCTCGCGCATTCTCTCTGTATCCTTTAAAATCGTCGCCATGGTGGAATGCGACAATTGCTGACTGCGTGCAACATCATTGACCTTCCTTCTTTGATCATGTTGGTTAATGACTTTCATTTTTATCTCCAAAGTTAATGTTTTCATTGGTCTTTTAGCAGCTCTTTCAGCAAGGGATATGTTTTTCTTCTTGCTTGCCATGTTTCTAGTGCGCTTATGGAAAGGTGATGGCACGCATGCCCCTATAGAGTATTGTGTAGCGGCTACTACGGTAGATGCTACTAAATAAAGGCAAACACACACAAAGGTAGTCAACTCAAGACTAGTTTATTGCAGACATACACAGACCTTTTATTCCCTGCCTGTTAATGTGCTCATTAGTGAACAGCTGCTGGTCCACAGGACCAACAGGTTAAAGCTATGAGCCATTAGCGCCCTGCGCCTTTAGGCAGGGGCTTCATCTGATCCACTCGCTATAGTTTGGCACCCAGCATTGCTAGCCCGCGATGTGTCAGCTAAGTCTGTGAATTGACGGTGGCGGTTCGCAATACCGCGCTGTGCACCCGCTACAATAGCACTATACTGCACCTGCACAGACACGTAGTTTTAAAAATTTCGGTCGTAAGTGTAGGTGGCCGTAACTCACACAAGTTGGAAGTCAAGAACGATGCCTCATCTTAAGTGTTGCAAATGGACATCAACTTCAACAGCTATTTTGGTATGATACATTGGAAAGAAAACAACACATTTGCCACTCAAGCAGAGTGGCATAGTGGTTGGTGCAACCCCTTTACAGCACTAATAAGAGGGACCAGGGTTTGAATCTCATGCTGTCTGTAAGGAGTTTAAATGTCATCCCTATATCTGCATGAATTTTCGCAGGGGGCTTTTGTTTTCTCCCATCGTTCAAAATGTACTGGGGGTGTAAGTTAATTGGGTATAAATTGGGCAGCACAGATTCGTGGGCCAAAGTGACCTGTGACTATTCTGTATGTCTAATTTTTTTTTAAATAACTTAAAAAAATCCTGTTTGCCTTTAATTATAAGATAACAGACAGAAATGATGCCATGAGGAAGAATATTTAAGTTTACAACAGGATCAGTTGGGAAGGTGGACGAAAAATTGACAAACTGAATTCAATTTTGCTAAGTGTGAGGTGTTGCACTTTATTAAAGTCAGACATGGACAGGGCCTTTAACAGTGAATGGGGCAAGGCTTTGGAGAGAGTTGTAGATCAGAGGGGTAGAGATGCTTATTTTCCAGAAATGTTTAAGGTGATTGGAGGGGATATCAGATGTAAATACAAGAGTGGAGGGTGCCTGAGTTACATTGCTGGGTGTGGTGGCAGAGGCTGGTACAATAGAGATGAGAAGGTTGGATGTGTACATGGAGGTGAGGGGGTTGGAGGGTTATTGGAGGTAAGCGGGAGGTTTGAGCTAGCGGAGTTGTTCTAGTGAACCGGTGTGGACTCGAAAGGCCAATATGGCCTGTTTCCGCTCCATAAATGGTTATATGGTTATGGTTATAGTGGGTAGACAAGGTGCTGAAGGTATTTGGCACATTGGCCTTTGCTGGGTGGGGTATACAGCATCAGTGAAGCCACATTGGAATACTGTGCACAATTCTGGTCACCCAGCTATAGAAAGGATAGCATTAAATTGAAGAGGTAAAGAGGAAATTCACCGAGATGTTGCCAGGACTAGAGGGGTTGAATTATCGGGAGAGGTTGGATAGGCTGGGTCTTTATTTCCTGGAGTGAAGGAGGCTGAGGAGTGATCTTCTGGAGGTTTATAAAATCATGATGGTCATGGATAAAGTGAATGTTCACAATCTTTTTCCCCCAGAGAAGATGATTCTAGAACAAAAGGACAGAGGTTTACAATGAAAAGGTAAAATTTAAGATGGACCTGAGATGCAACATTTTCATTCAGGACATGGTTTGTGTTGAAATAAGCTACCAGAGAAAAGTGCAGAAATGGCATAATAACAATATCCAAAAGACACTTGGACAGATTTATGGAAAGGAAGCACGGAGAAGGATATGGACCAAACAGATGCAAATGGGGTGATCCCAGAATGCCAACTTGGTCAGCATGCACAAGCTGTGCCGAAGGGCCTGTTCTATTCTGTACAACCTTCTAACAGTGAGGTGGGTTATCACGTAACAATACGATTTCTTGAACTCCGTTAGCTCCTTTCCATTCAGCTCTTAGAGAAGAAACATTTCATCCCAAATACACATGATCCCAACACTATTTTCATTAACATCATAAGACCACCAGTAGGAAGGAATGGCTATGGCAATATAGATTAATGACCGTTTAATAGTTCCTTGCAACTGATACATCAACAAATAACCAAACCGATTATTTTAAAACAGACTTGTATTAATTAAATTGCACAGGGAAATGAATACAGAATTTGGCACAATTTGGATGATGAGTTTTATTTTTGATTGATAGAAATGGGGCGAGTTTCTGCATATCATTTTGCCTCATGAATTCTTGGGGGTCAGAAAATTGAGAATGTTAAGCAATACTGCCAGACACGATATCCAGACCTGTTGTCTGTGTTGATACATCAGGAAATATATATTTTAGGTATATTGGAAACAGAATGAGGAGCTCCAAATATTACTAATGCTCACCACCCAAAAATTCTGTTCCTGAAAGCAAGCCTGAACTAATTTTTATCCTCGTCAACTTTCAACTCAAGTCACAAAAGCACCGATCACAAATAGCAGTAGTCTCCACACAACCAAACTCCAACACTGTGCACTGACTCACACAAATAATGAAAATGTCCAAGAAATTGCCCACTACAACACCAGCAACCAACGTAAAAAGGGGAAATATTTCAACCTGAACTTGGAGAGTCTTCTGCAGACATTTCACAGTTCAATACTGCATTCTACCATCAGTTCCTCAACAAGTTCCTCATTATTCAAAGCTTGCATGACATCACTGGAAACCTTAGTGGTCAGGATGAACTAATCAATCACTGAGCTGTCCTTAATTAAAGGCAGTGTGCACACCCAAGTATGTAAATGCATTTGGTAAACTAAATCCACCACAGCCATGGTGTTTATCCTCAGGCAAATGAGGTGCAGATATTAAACTAACAAATGCATTGGGAATAAAACAATTTCACTGCATACAAGCAACTGTTTGCAGAAATAACAATAATATCAGCAGAAACAACCTTGAGAAATGTACTTCAGAGTTTCTGAAGACAACAAAAGAAATCTGTTCCCTTCCTTCATGACAGTAGGTGGCCACACATCCCTGTTTAATTGAGGTGATCCTGAACCATCCAAATCCCATATGGAACTCAATTTTCCCATAAAGTCCATCATCGCTCTCAATATGCCAACTTTCCCTGGATCACATCGGTTCTAACCTTTTGGATCAGCCATCCCTTTGCGGATCTTATTAAAACCGTAACTGAAGTCCACGTAAACTACATTAACTGTATTGCCTAATAGATAGTAAAACTTCTGTTATCTGGAATTCAAGCAACTGTCAGCCTTATGGATAATTTCTGCAGTTTTATTGAATATGTTGTGGCAGCGCACATCACAACACAGGCGAGCTGGCTCTGTGTTTGTCACAGACGCGGCAGCGTCAAGATGGCACCACTGGGTTTGCTTACCTCGTGGGCAGAAGGGCCGTGCACACGCACTCAATTGCGATGTCGCATCACCGCCAACACAGGGGTGGGACTTGATGGCTGCCTAATAAACCTTTGGAAATGAAACTGACTCCAGCATGTAGTTCTGTTCTTGTTTCCCTCCCCCCCACCCACCCCCACCCCGGTAGCTACCGCTACAATTGGTGACCCCCAACGAGGCCAGACGATTCTAGACTCTATACAGTTAACACAGTGGCTATGAAACTACCGCCCTTCTGGACGCTTTGCTCACGCACTTGGTTTGGGCAAGTGGAAGCACAATTCCACCTCCGACAGATCACGTCCAACTTGACAGTGTTCTACCACATTGTCAGTGCCCTCGACCAAGAGACCACAGCCAGAGTGGACGACCTGATACACAACCCCCCTGGAGGAAATTAAATACCCAGCTCTCAAGAAGCTCCTCTTAAGTACCTTCGGCCTGTCCAGGTGCCAAAGCACCGCCAGACTCATGCACCTAGATGGCCTAGGAGACAGAGCAGCATCCGGCCACATGGACGAAATGCTCGCAATAGCAGAGAGCCACAAGCCGTGCCTCATGTTTGAGTAGGCTTTCCAGGAGCAGATGAGGATTTCTCGGACCCATGCAAGGTCGCGGCCAGAGCAGATGTCCTGTGGTGCACGAAACGCGAAAATTAGTCCGCCATGAACCAGGCATTGCATCCCAACTCCAACCGGGCACAACCACACCCCAGCAAGCTGGCAGAGGCATCAAACACTATCTGGTGCTTTTATCACTAACGCTGGCAGCCACAGGCACCTCACAATCCCCAGCAGTCACTGCATGAACTACTTCCTCACCCAGGGAACGCTCGGACTCCTTTGAACCCCCATCGCCACCCAGGCATGGTACCCGCCCGACTCATGTTCCTGGTGAGCTGCTTTCCGCGGAGTTCATTTTCGTTCGGCAGGGCCCGACCGTGCCACCTCTGCAGTGACCATACGAGGGGCCATACAGTGTTATACGGCGTTCCGGCTTGACGTTCACGCTGGACTTGGGCGGCAGGCATGAGCTGTTTACCATGGACAGGCTGAAGCCAGCGCACCTCGATCCCACTGAGCCCAGCCCAAGAAGCGAGGCCGCACGGCAAAAAAGGACATTGGCGCCGGTTCTGGGGGGGCTGTGTGGCGGCTCACCACAAGGCAGGCGAATCAGCCCTGCTTGTAAGCCACGCGGCAGGGCAGCCAGTCAAAATGGCACCGTTGGGGGGTTTCCCTTCCTCCCAGCTCGGGGCTCAGAAACCCGCGCTTGGGGACCACGTGACGCCCGGGTGACATCAGCGCCCTCCGGCGCGGTTCTCAGCCAGGTCCAGGCTGGGAGTATAAGTGCAGCCCAGCAGCCCTCAATAAACTAGTCTGCTCAATGAGCTCAACCCATCTGGTTGCGTGTGTTATTGCAGGAGCCGTGTAGCCAAAATAGCTGTCCACCTTGGTAGTTGGCTTTCTGCCTCTTCTTCAATATTCTACTCCATTGTCATTTTTAAAATATTGCATTTGAATCAACCAACAGGCAGAAATTTGACACAAAATGCTTGTTCAACAAGATTTGATACTTTCCAAGTGTGTCAACTGAGTTGGGCCAGACAAGTATCAAAGGCAAACTTTTGATGTGTTATCAGAGGGGCCTGATCACAAGATATAATACTGGAAATATATTTAAAATTAGTTATATATTCTGGTAAAGAAAAGATCATTTCTTTCCTTTCACCAGCACAAACGAAAAAAAAAGCAGAACAGCAACTGAAACATGGAAAAGACAGTTCAGACCATGGCTGGACATAGAAGTGGGAGTTGGTCATTCAATTCCTTGTGTCTGCTCCACCAATCAATCAAAGCCATGGCTGGTCACCTCAGCTCCACTTCCTGCACTCACCCATATAACTTGCTAAACATCTCTAAATAAGTTGAACTCAATAGCCCCTTTCACACTTGCATCCCACTAAATTGGCCATTCAGTGTCCCAGGATAGGAATGGGGGCTTGGCTTTTCACACTTGATCACTCGTAAATGGGGGATTGAACGCTTTCACACTTGCAAGGAGCCATCTCCAGGATTAGGAGTGTTCTACCTTCTACTGGTGACTTCATGACACATCCAGTGATGGTGGACCTGCCTTAAATCCTGATCAATGTATTATGATCTTATATTTGAATAAAATTAATCATGCCTAATTATAACATAATTAAGCTTTACGTACAGCTCCTGTTGTTGTGCCGACCTATATAAACCTTTATAAGGGAACGTGGGAAAGTGCTAACAATAAATAGCAATAGCGGACAATTTTTGAAAACCATGGGAAAGTTGGTAGTGCTTTAGCGCTCAATTTATATAGCATAGGAAAGTTTGTTGCGCTATAGAGCTCAATTTATATAGCGTGGGAAAGTTGGTAGCGCCAACGTGTACAATTTATAAATACTGTGTGGGAAAAGTGATGTTTGACCTGCCCTCCCAGAATTCTATGAAGCAAAGGGCTGTATGACTGGCAGCAGTGGAGCATTTATGGAGGTGTTTTACTGCATTCCAGCATTCTGGGAAGTGAGGTCCACCATTGCTTTTTCCTGTGGTCTTTATAAATTGTGAACTAATAGTGTTATCAAGTGCTGTTTAAAAATGGCAAAGTTTATACCTTCATTTTAATCTTTTCTTCCTTCACGTTCCTGCACTCACACAAAAACTTGGGTTATTTCAATCCCACAATGCAATTTCCTGTTTCGCACTTGCCTGATTGCAACACCGGCATCTGCAGACGCCGGGGATTGTACTAGGGGTCGAGGCCATCGATCCCCAGCATGAGATGACATCATCTGATGCTGGCGTTGAGCAGATTTTGGTTTCACACTTGGCACTTTAAAGGCCAATTGGCGGTTAATTTCTGGGATCAGTGGCAAGTGTGAAAGGGGCTATAGTTTAATAAACTCAATGACTCAATCTCCACTCTCATTTTGGGTCACAATTCCAAGATTCAACATCTATGGGTAAAGAATTTCTTCTTAACTTTATTTTGAATGGCCAATTTGTGAGCCTTTCATTGAATTGGTACATTGTACAAGTTGAAGTTTATTACCATCTGAATATACACATACAACCAGACAAAACAGCGCTTCTCTGGACCTTTGGACATCAGTTGATGTTTTTCAGGGTGACGTCTTTGGCCTAGCTAAATTCAGCTGTTTCATCAATGATCATCCTTCCATCGTTAGTCAGTCATAAGATTAACCACATATAACTTCATAAATCTCAGTAAACCATGCTTTCCTTGCTGACATACAGCATCACCCAAGGTGGGGTTGATATTTGAGCCACAAATATCCCAGGCAGTGACCACCTCCTCAAGGAGTCCAACTACTGGCCCTTTATATACATTGGAATTATCATCACCAATTCCCTTACCATCAATGAACTAGTATTATCACTTAACTAAAATTCAACTGTCTAATTACTGTGGTTACAAGAGTAGCTCAGAGTATGGATATCACTACCTGACATCAAAAATCATTCTACCACTTATATTTACCTAGATAAATACAGGTAACAACAACTCTCAAAATGCTCGATGCCGTCACCAAAGCAGTCTGCTGTATTGGTACCCATTCACCCCACTTCAGGTGCAACGTAGCTCGAGAGCAGCCATTCTCAACGGGGGCCACAGGACATTTAAGTAAAAGCCTTGCTTTCCTTTCACCTCACATAAACACTGTTTATCTAGTCAGTAGGAGAGAAGAACGGAGGAAACCAAAACTTGAAAGTTTTGCAGGAAAAAAGCCCCATAAATTTTGAGCAGAGTCCGAGGTGGGGCCATAGCCCCCAAAAATATTAAGAATGGGTACTCTAGAGTACACCATCAACAAAATGCATTGCAGTTACTGATCTGGGTTGGTAACCCACCAAGGACAAGAACTAGAAGGTACATGCAAACAGCCACCTTTAGGTTTTCTTCCACGTTGCCCCCAAAAAGGAAATAAAACAACAAAATTTGTGACATGTTCATGACAATAAATTCTGATTCTGTTTCTCCTCTGTAGCTGAATCTAAATCCCTCACCACGAGGTCTGCAGTGGTCTTAGAATATGGCTCTTAACCACCTTCCAAATTCTGAATTTTTCAATTAAGATTAAAAAAAACAGCTTATCTATTCATATTCATGCAAGTAGATGAAAATAAAAATAAAACTGCAGATGCTTGAAATCTAAAACGCTCATTCAGGACATATTTAGATGCATCTTGACCATTTCCAGCATTTCCTGTTTCTATTTAACAATGTCCTGGCAGAGCTTTTTGTAATTTGCTGAATCATTTCATTCAAATACTGCCACTAATTTATCTGTAATACATGTACATATGCATCAAAATTCTTACTTGCTGAAACCAAACAGACATTTTTGTTAAAAAAAGAACTCCAAAAGAATACATTAATCTACCCCGGTTCATAAAGATATAATAAATAAATAAATGATAGATAATAAATATTCAGTCACAGTTGGTGCAAGAGAAAAACTGCCGTTTCAATTGTCCAGACACATTTTTTGGCGATCCCAACTAGTTTATGGTTCAGGTAATAAAGGGAGGTTCAAGAGCCAATCTGCTTTGGGGGGAAAAAAACCTGTTATTGAGCCTATGGGTGCTGGTCTTCAGGCTTCTGTACCTTCTTCCCAAAGGCAGCAGAAAGAAGAGGTTGATTCTGACAAAGTAACAAATTACTGAATTAATCAATGAACAGGTAGTTCTTGATTCCAAGATCAAGCCAATTACAACAAAGGGTCTGTAGAGCTTGGGATGATTAATCAATGATCTCTGCTTTCAGACTGCAGCAATGAGCTGCCTGTCTGTGGCATTTTGTTATGACCATTCATTGTCCCAAGTGACTGCAGGCTATTTTAACCCTCTTGAACTGTCAGTCAAATGCTCAGCAATTGCCCAGGCGTTTCCTTTATTCCTACTTGCCTGACCTGTTCAGTTTTGAATCTTTTGTCTTTTTGTTTGGAGTGTCGTAACCAGAAAGTTCTAAAATGAAAACATGACTGTAATCTTTCCATTTGTTTTGGTATTTCATGGATTTAAGGTTGAGAGATTTAATTGATTTTTGTGAAATCAACTCCAAGACCTCAGCATATTCCTTTTCACCATACTGTTTGAGTTTAGAGATACTTAGTCCCAGGATTGTTCCGTGCAAATATCAACACTGACGACAATATGGAGTAAATTCTAATGCTCCCTAAGGCTAACCTAATAAATGGTTGAGCAGTGTAGTTAGTCTCTGTACCCTTGAGTATTAACACTAGATGTTGCAATCTCTAAATTTTACTTAACTATAATCTTTCTCTTTATTGACCACTTAATTAAGGCAATCAACGGTGTGAAAAATTTTGTTTTTGAACAAATTTATTCATAGTCCAGATGACAACCCCCTACTATCAATCATTTACTTCTGGGATCTGCATAATCCAGGCTGAGCTGGTTTCAGATTAAACTTTTCCAATTTCTGTGCTTGTGGAAAATTTGTTTTCAGATGAATTTTAAAGGAAAAATCAATATTAATGTACAATTAGGAAGTATAAATCATAATTGCAACATTAATATGTGGAGATAGAAAAAGGATTCCTACAGCTTTTAATTTCTGATAGTTTACAGTTAAGATTCTTCAAAACTATTCGGATGTGATAGTACTTCCACACAAAAGGACTTTGGAGAGTTGATTACTGACATGATTTTAAATAAGGTTTCTTTCTTTGGCTTGGCTTCGCAGACAAAGATTTATGGAGGGCTATGTGATCAGTTGTGAAAACTTCACCACTGAAATGAAGTTTTGTTGTTTTGCAATTTAGTATTTCCATTTCAATACTATCAAACCAATTGAATTACATCTTTTTTTGAAAATTTTATTTAAGAATTTTACACAACCAAAAAATGCAAAATGGGATAAAACTACCCCCTCCCCCCCTTCAGAGTTTATTTTAAGAAAAAAATTGAATTACATCTTGAAAAGTGGTAAAGCTTTGTAATATGCCAACAGAATCACAAAATGTTTGCATCAGAGAAAGGAGTCATTTACCAATTCATGTTTGCACAGGCATTCTTGCCAACGACCATGCCAGTTGCATCATATGGATCCTTTCTTCATCACTTGGTTTTTTTTCACCATTTACAATGCTTACCAAGTTCATTCCTAAAAGCCATGCATTCCACGTTCCAATCACGAACTCTGTAAAATTGTTTTCCTCCCATCACTATTAATAAACATCACAGGGCAGCACAACGCCTTTATAGCACCAGCAATCAGGACCGGACCTGGGTTTGAATCCCAGGATGTCTATAAGGAGTTTGTATGTTCTCCCTCTGTCTGTGTGGGATTTTCACCCCGGGGGCTCCGGTTTCCTCCCATCCTTCAAAAAAACATGGGGGGTATCGTTTAATGGGTGTAAATTGGTCAGCATGGACCCGTAAGGCCGAATTTGTCTGTTACTATGCTGTACGTCTGAATCTTTTCGAAAAACTTTTTAAAAATCTTTATTTTACGTGTCCATCTCAACCACCCCATCCTCATGACTTTATATACTTCTGCCAACCTACTCATCTCCAAATAAAATTTCAAACTTTGTAATTCTGACTGTTCATCACAGGAAGCAGGCTAATCAATGCTTACAGCTCGTCGTTTCAAAACTGGACACAAACTGAAATATTTGGTACAAATTGATGGTTTTATCTAGTTTGTCCAGACCAAATCGATAAATACAAATTGTGTGCAAAGAAATAATCTTCAAGCATCGCTTTCTTGGGGACATACATGACACTACTGTAAATCCCAATCTGTTAATTACGATCATCTGTTCAATCATTCATCATACATGTGCAATTGACAATTAGTTCAGGTGATACGAAAAATATCCTTTTTATAGGACTGACAGATGCAATAAGAAATAACTTCAGTAAAATAAACAATTTTTAAGAGAAAACTGAATATTTTCCACAAGAACAAGCAAACAAGAGGGTGCCATGAATTCCAAAGCAATACTTCTCAATGGCAGTATATGGACCAGGCCACATTTTTGATCTCAGTTGAATCATCATTAATGGAATCTCATGTCTAAGGGAACAAATAAATAATTTGCAAAATTCATTTTGCTAATCGTAACTTTGTGAACTCTATTAGAAACCATGAATGTCACTTGCAGGTACAGTTATGTAGTCAGTTATAAACATGCAATCTGCAATTGTCTGCTTTCAACAATCAACCACTGTGGATTAGAGCAATTAAAGATCCAGAGAATGGACTTTGTCAATTTAGCCTTGTCAACTTTGTCATTAATCTTTTTTGGTAAATTAAAATCACGAAAAAAAGAACCTGTTCCCAAAACAAGAGCCAAGATTAGTCAGTGAAGGTTTGATTTCATACAATTAATCTAGGTCATCCCTCTCTGGAAACTTAGTCCCAACATCTAATTGCCACTTGACAGTTCAAGAAAAAAAATCAAATATTTAAATATGAATAACAAATTCCATCAGAAGTAAGTTTTATGTTGTGGGTATCTATTTGTAAGCAAATACAAATGTAAATAAAATTTGGAACCTCAAGCTACATTGAAGCAACAGAAAGGGGAAACCAAAGAATAATACAGCACAGAAACAGGGTGCTTCTAGTCCTTGCCAAACTATTGTTCGACCATGTCCCACTGACCTGCACCCCGACCATACCACTCCATCCTCCTCCAATCCATGTACCTGTCCAAATTATTCTTAAAAATTTAAATTGAGCCTGCATTCACCACTTCAGATGGCAGCTTGTTCCACACTCCTACCATTCTCTGGGTGAAGAAGTTCCCTCTAAGCCTTTCCCCTTTCACATTTAACCCATGTCCTCTGTCATGTATTTCAAAAACCTAACTATATTTACTCTGTCTAGTCCCCACATAATTTTAAATACCTCAATCAAATCTCTCCTCATTCTTCTGCACTCCAGGGAATAAAACCTGTTTAACTTTTCCCTGTAACTCAGTTCCTGAAGTCTGGGCAACATTCTAGTAAATCTCTGCACTCTTTCAATCTTATTGATATCTTCCCTGTAGTTAGGTGACCAAAACTGCAAACAATACTCCAAATTTGGCTTCACCAAAGTCTTGTACAACTTTACCATTAGATCCCAACTCCTATACTCAATACTTGATTTATGAAGGCCAATATGCTAAAAGCTCTCTTTGCAACCCTATCTACCTGTGATGCCACTTGCAAGGAATTATTTATTTGTATTCCAAGATCCCTCTGTTTAACTGCACTCCTCAGTGCCCGAACATTTACCGTGTATGCCCTTTCTTTTTGTCCTTCCAAAATGCAATACTTCACACTTATCTGCATTAAATTCCATCTGCTATTTTTCAGCTGGTCCAGATCCCTTTGCAAGCATTGAAAGCCTCCCTCGCTGTCCACAACATCTCCAATCTTTGTGTCAACTGCAAACTTGCTGGTCCAATTGACCACATTATCATCCAGATCATTGATATACTGTAGATGACGAACAACAATGATCCCTGCACCAATCTCTGAGGGGATCTTGAGGAGATTCTTTAGCACATAGTCCAAAATATTTAAAGTTAATTTGCAACACTGCCTGTTGATTGTAATATTTTGAATCTCTGACAACTCCCTAAATTCTCTACAGAAAGACGTAATTGCATTTGCATCTTTATTAGCTAAGCATTGAAAGGTGTCCCTCTATGATACAATGGATTCAGGACATAATTTTCTTCATTAAACTGGAGAAAATCAAATCCATATTAATATGGTCCATTCACATTTTTGTCATTAATGGCAACCCCTCTGAATTATGAGTGCTTACTGAGTAAATGTTTAGCTGAGAAGTCTATGTATTAGCATAATCGGTAATACTCTGATAAAGGTGCCAAGGTGATCAGGGAGTAGGGGGGTCTGGGTGTGAATCTGAGGGTGTATGTGAATATTCATGCATATGTGTGTTGGTCTAAAAGAAAATGGGCTCGATGTACACATGTATAATATAGACAAAGTTGTTTTGGTGCTCCATAAACATATTTTGATGAAAAATATAATTATTACCAGTCCGATAAAAAAGTACTATATTTGATATTTCTTTTTCTTGATTTAATTGTTAACAGAACATGCAAATAAGTCATAATTTAATAAAAGATAAATTGGCATAGGTATGAAGCAGCAATGTTAATGAACAACAGTAATGTAAAAAAAAGGCAGAAGGAATTAATATCAGACAGATCACCACTAACATCCAAATTGCAATTGCCTGATAGATTTATAATTATGAGAATTTGATCCAGCAAAGTGTAATTTGACTAAGCTCTTTATTTTTACCTGAGTGAATAGCTGAGAAGTATCATCAATATTTGTCTGAGAACTGGTGCCTTGGAAGTGGATTATTGAAGCTACGAGGTGATAATGGCCTATGTGATATCATAATGGCCTCCATCACAGTGCCAGGCAAACAGTAGGAATCATCCCAGTCCCAAGTACAAATAAATGCGAAAAATTAATGCTTTAAATTTATTCCCTGCACACCACCAAACTTTTTAGTTCATGGAACCCTTCTGAGGATCATCTGAAATTGTGGAACTCCAATTATAGTTGACACAAGCATTATAAGAAAGTAAATAAACTTACCATTCTCCATGTTGAAATCATTTGTTGCCTCTTTACATTTAATGGGATGAATGGAATTGTTTCTTGTCCTCACAGATCTTCTTAATTTTGTGCATCTGGGTGCCTCTTTATTTTTTAATTTTTGTCATACCTTCGTTTCTTTCTCACACTTGATTTTTCCAATACAGTATAGGTGTAATCAAAGAATCTTCATGAGAAAACGGTGACACCTCAATAATTTCTTCAGATGAATGATCCTGTCTTTTTTAATCCAACGATCCATGGTTCTTAACAATGCACACATGGAATATCTCTGAAATATGGCCAGCTTTGCGCCAAAAAAAATCGGATTTTCCTTTGTTGAAAATGATGCGCAGGCCTGGCGTCTGCACTACTAATTTCAGGCCTTGTGACGTTATTTTGTTTTCTTAGAATGGAGTGCACTGTTTGCTACACTCTCAGATACAAACTGAATTAAGACAGAGGTAATAAGTGATTTAAAGAAAAACAAGTAGATCATTATTACTCTGTCATTTCTTCCACGAAACCCCTATGCCTTTCCACAGAACCCAGTTTGGGAAACCCTACTACACACCAACAATGAATGAAGCTTGGACTTGCAACAGCAATACCATGCTGTTTAAGATTCCAATGCCATAAAGGTTTGAGATGAATAAATGATGGAATTCAGAGTTACAAATTACTACTAAAGTACAGACCATGAATCAAGTTGTAAATATGAATATTAAAATTATATGGCTCTCACGATCACCATGTGGTGTACTTGGATTTGTAAAAAGGACTTAAGATCAGAGAGGATAGGTTTGGTGATTAGGCAGTGACATAGTCTGGAAAAACAGAGGATAAAGAGGACTCTTTTGAATTGGTAATCAGCAACAAACGAGGTCCCACAGGGGATGAGAGAATCAGAACTGAACCTGAACACCAATACTCTCAATTGAGAAACCGCTTTCAGGTGGAATAGCTGGGAGAATGCAGCTCCAGAGCCGGCTGCGGCTGTGTGTGAAACGACATTCAGGTGACAGCGCTGAAGGCACTGTTCTGGCACCTGAAAGGTCTGCAGCAGGGCGAGGTGCCGTGGAGCAAACGCCGGCTCCTGTCGACTGTGGCCGTAGTCCCGCCCGCTTTCAGGTGCCTAGGGGGAGCGCTTGGAAGCGGAGAATACACCTACCCGAGGAGGGTTGGGTAAGTACTCCTCGGGTCAGGGTTCTCCGCTTTCAGGTGGCTTCCCAACAGCCGCATTTGGGTATTTTAGGCGGCTTTAAGTTGGGGTATTCTGGCCACCTGAAAGCGGCTAATGAAGGTACCAAGCATGCATTAGCCAAATTTGCTGACGATACCAAGATAGATTGGTTAGCAAGTTGTGAAGAAGAAAAAGTGTTGAAATGCGAAATAATTGGGCAAAGCATTGGCAGATGGAGTAGAATGTGAAAACACAATTCCAATTTGTGAGAAAGAATAAAAAATAAAACGATTAAAATTCTGTGGTGGAAAAGATTTCAAGATTCCTCATAATGAAGGAAGATGGCATGTAGTTACACCAAGTAACTTTAAAAAGTGTGGAATGTTTATTGTTATTGCAAAAGATGTGGAGCATAAAACTGATGCAACTTCAGGGAACATGTGAGGCTACATCTTTTCAAGAAAACAATGGAGGCTGAGGCTTGAATATATTTATGACAGAGATTGACAGATATTTAAACCACAAGGGAGTATGAAGAGTGGGTAGGTATTTTTATGCTGGGCATCTGCTTCGAGGCCTGCTGCAGAGTGGATAAATTTTTTTTTTAAATTTACCTGTTCATGGAGCATCTGCTCCAGTGCTGCTTTTATGAAGAGCAGCACCTCGGTGCGTCACCCGTCATAAATACGCGGCAGGCCATGGCTGTCTTCCCTTCCCATAATCCCCCACGCAGCTGGAACTGCTTTGCGTTTCCCTGAACGGTTCCAGCTGCATGGGGGATGATAGGTAGGGAAGACGGCCATTGCTCTGCCATTTATTAAGCCGCTGGCACTGACAAGCGGCTCCGAAGGCTGAAGCCGCCCAGTGAGGTGCTGGAGCAGCCAGCAGGGCTGTCAAAGCCCACACCAGCCATCCCTACCCCGATGGCCACCCCTGCCCAATGACTGCCCCTGCCCCAATGGCTCCTGCTGGCCGCCCCGCCGCCTGCCCCTGCCCGACAGCTCCTGCTGACCCCCGCCGGACCCCTCCTGCCCTGATGGCCCCTGTCCTGAGGGGATCGTAGAGGGAGAGGGGTGAGTGAGATGGGTTGTGGGCTGATGACATCACCACAACATCATCAGCCCGCCATTAGCCAGCCATTTGCAATAGCAGTACATTCATTCAGGGTGGCAGAGTATAGCACTCCACCGCCGACCCTGCCCCCCAGGGATTGCAGTCGGCGCCTTGGAGCCGGCCAGGGTGCATTCATAGAACCAAGTCTCCCAATGTAAGGGCGCAAAATCTCCGCCTTTACACTCGGGCTTTTTGACCATATGAAAGAACTTAGTAAGAAAGTGATATTGAGGCCGAGGCACCATGAATAAACAAGATCATACTGAATGACAAAGCAGGCTGAAGGGTTCAACTATCCTACTCCTGCTTCTTTGGAGATTAAAATAATACAGTTCATGCTGAAAAATACAGTGCAAATATATTGAACGGAGTCATCCAATTCTGATGCAGTTACATTACAAATACAATTTCCACCACCCTCCCCATGCCCGCAGATTCAACAAACCTTAGACTATGAAAGGAGTACTAAAATGACCATCTAGCAAGTAAGACAATTTATTTCATCAGATTTTCAGGGTTAATTGGAAAATTGCACTTGTTGAAGCCTTAGCCACAAAATGTCACCACTGCAGCTCACAGCAAGTTATCACAGAAAACACTATTAAGAAAATATTGTGTCCATTTATTTTTACCTACTGTATTGGAGGAACTCAGCTGTAGATAATATTATGAAAAGTCCAATCACCTTAAGGATTAAGTAGTCAATTTTTGGATTTACATTGCTACATAATGTTCAGTGGAAAAGTAGAAGGATAATCAAACTCCAATGTTACCCTTAAATAATCTTTTGCTCACTGGGTAGACTCACAAATGTAGTCAGAATTCTCATTCCCAAGGTCAGGTCACCAGAACCCACAGATATTTCTTTAGGAGTGGAATCGATAAATTTTGTACAAATGGATCACAAGAGTTTACCACTTATTTTGCAGGCCATTTTATCTTCTGCACAGGTGAATGAGGATACAGTATCATTTGTAAATTCTTCCTCTCGAGATCTGTGCAACAGGGAGTCTTTCTTTTGTTGGTATTCTGCCACCCATTGAAATTGGAGCGGGAATCCTCCAGCAGCAGCTTGTTTGGATACTTCTACAATAGGAAAATCACAAATGAAGCAGACACACATTGCTGATCCAACCATCGTTAAACATTTTCTTTTGTAAAAATGAAAAGCAGATTTTTTTAAATACAAATGCATCCTTTTCATGTAGTAATATTCTAATGCAAAAAAATGGATTCAGATCAAACATTCAATTGATAAGATAACTACTGCAATGCTTTGTCCCAGGAAGATACCAAATAATTTAATTGTATTCTAAGTTCTGAAAGGACAGCAATAATACAGTAAATCAAAAAAGAGAGATTTCTGGGACTTCTGTTGATGTCTGCTTGGTTTGAACCAGTTCAAATTTTAAAAGAATGTATCTCAATTTCATGATATTCTGTTAAATATAAAAACTGGACAGACAATTTAGCATAAAATTTGATTGTTTGGCATATGACAATTCTTCAAATATAATTTTACATGAAATGGGAAAAGTCATTTTCAAATGTCTTCCAAACTAATAAAACCATGGATGATCATTAGTTTGTTCACTATTGTGTCCTCAATATCCAGCTCTGTATTCTGAATGAATGATAATAAACACAATATTTTGCCCTCCCAAAGGGACTCCTTTTATGGCTGATATTGGCATCCCACCAAATACAACTTTTGCCTTTACTCTTTAAACTACGAAAGTGTGAAACATTGTCTGATTCCTGGTCCCTCGTTATTCTGCAATATTCTGATGTCTCACTGAAACTTATCACAGAAAAGATCTGCCCATTCATCAATAGAGATTAAAATATTTTTTCCAATGTTGTCCTCTCCTATTTAAAAAAAAATCTTTTTCATGTAAGATACAGCATGGTTACAGACCCTTCAGACCCAAAGACACTCATATGACCAATTACTAACCCTATACATCTTTAGATTGTGCTATGTACCAGACAGCAGCAATAAAAATTATCCCAGATGGTGTTACATTTAAAATAATATTTTAATTATTAATCAATAATGGTAATAACATCTAATTTAACTAACTTATCTACACTTATCTACACTTATCTAAATTAAACCCCAAATATGCTCGAGGCTCAATTCTCCAAAGGCAGTTCAAAGTTCAGTTTTGGAAATTCAGTGAAGACCCGTGGGCTTGAAATTGATGTGAGACACAGGCTTCAGATAGTTGACACTCGCAGGCTTTAGATGGATCAGACACGTTAGCCTTAGATGAAATGAGCAGTTCATGAAGTGGGTGAAAGAGACCGGGGTAACAGAATGTTGATTAACTCACAAAACCCTTGTTGAGGTGCTTCAGGGAAATGTCCCTTTTAGACAAGTGCCAACCAAAACTCCCCTCTTCTTTTGCATAGAGGACACAAAGCAAGTGATGCTCACAAATCTTCCAGAATCGTTTTCATGGATCAGATGAACTCAAGTGACTCTCACTCTGGTCACCATCCAAGCACAGTATTTCTTCTTCAAATAGAACCCTTTTCGTGGGTTAGTTGAAGTGGTCTTCTCATCGCTCTCTACTAACAGGAAGAAATCTGACAGTTTGTCTGGAACCCCACAATGAGGCCAAGTGAGTTTCTCAGTCCCACAAAGAAGGTTAAAGAGCTCTTCACTCTTGTGTTGCCTTCTTAAAATGGCTTCCTGAGCAAACTATGTACTTTTCAATAAGATGGTCACATGATATCTGCCCCTGGCTTCCCCAGGGCTGCTTCCAAAATCTGCAAGGTTTGTTCTATCTAATCTCTTAAAGGGTCATTCCCACACAAATAAAATGAACTAGAAAATGGGAGAACGTCACTGTGGTAAGAAACCAGAGCATCCAGAGGAAACACACGCGGACACAGGAAGACCATACAAACTCCTTACAGATAGCACTAGATTCGTATCAGGGTTACTAATGCTGTACTAGCATTGAGTGAACCACTACACGAACCCTAACCATGCTGCCCTATCTCAAAGACTGTCCTTCTTAATAAAATTCAGCTTCACAGCTGGTGAAATCCTTCTGCTTCCTTGCCACAATGCAATAATAAAATGAGTTAATTTACAGTTTAGACTTCATAACAGGGGTTAGCAGTCCACTTACAAGTTGAAAGAATTCTGGATGGAAATAGGGCAGAAGCATTTGCAAACATTTCCCCTCCTCAGTCAATGAACAATGGTCGTGTTCCCACCACTGTTAATGTCAAGTTCACCTCATTAACAAATGATCTGGTTTTGCAAGGGAGATCACATCACAATCACACCCTGCACATGTTCGAGCCTACCATCATTAATATGAAAATCAACGCGTTCCTGTAACACAGCTTCTCTTGCAAAGAACTGACTGGGTTTGTGTTTACTTGAAAAGAGAAGGCCAAGAAAAGGCCTGAATTAAATATGAGAAGCATAGATAAGGTCTTCACGGGGCCACAGTGAGAAATCAGTACATTTAGCAGTTGTCCATAATTAGAACACATACTGTGCACTCTATAATGTTTGGGACAATGACATTTTTTCCTGTGCTCCACAATTTTATATCTTTAATCAAACAATTCACATTGCACTTTCCAGACTTTATTCAAGGCTATTTGTATCTATATAAATTACAGCACTCTTTATACATAGTTCCTCCATTTCAAGGCACATTAATGTTTGGGACATTTGCTTTCACAGGTGTTTGTGATTACTCAGGTATGTTAAATTGTTTCATTGGTGCAGGTATAAGAGAACTAAGCTTGCTTTTAAGGTTTTAATCATCTTTGGATCTGTAGTTGTCATTTTTCAACTTGAGAACCAGAGTGGTGCCAAATGAAAGTCAAAGAAGCCATTAGGTTGAAAAACAAAAATAAAACAGTAAGAGACATCACCCAAATCTTAGGATTACCTACATCACTGTTTTGAACATCATTAAGAAGAGACAGTGTACTGGTAATCTCATTAATTGCAAAGGGAAAGATATTCCAAGGAAGAACACCACTGTTGATGACAGAAGAATTTTCATCGTAATAAAGACGTCCACCAGATCAGAAACTCTCTTCAGGAGGCAGGTGTGGATATATCAATGACTACAATCGGTAGAAGACTTCATGATAAGAAATACAGAGGCTACACTACAAAATGCCAAGCCACAGATAGAATGGCCAGATTACAGTTTACCAAGAAGTATTTCAAAGAGCCTGCAGAAATCTGGAAAGACGGCCTGTGGAAAGATGAGACCAAGATTAACTGTATTAAAGTGATAGTAAGAGCAAAGTGTAGTGGTGTATCTCCTGCGGATGGTATTCATCAACATATCTCCACCTGCTTACCGAAGAGTGCTTCTGATCTGTCAGACATACGTTTGGGAATTTTTCTTCATTATGATGAGAATTCTTCTGTCATAAACAGTGGTGTTCTTCCTTGGAATACTGGATCCTTTGCGATCATTGAGCTCACTATTATGCTTTTACTTCTAAATGATGTTCAGAGCAGTTGATTTTGGTAATCCTGAAGTCTGGGTGATGTCTTTTACTGTTTCATTCTTGTTTTTCAGCCTTAAAATGGCTTCTTTGACTTTCGTTGGCACAACCCTGGTACTAAGGTTGTCAAATGGCAAATTTAGACTCTAAAGATGATCAAAAACTTAGAAGCAAGCCTAGCTCTCTTATACCTGCACCAATAAAGCAAGTAAACATACCTGAGTCCTCACAAACACCTGTGAAGCCAAAGGTCCCAAACATTATAGTGCCCTGAAATGAGGGGTCTATGTATAAAAAGTGCTGCAAATATGGTCAAACCAAAACGTATACAAATAACTTTGAATAAAGTCTGGAATTTGGACTTTAATTCCATTAAATTGTTTGATTACAAATTTTAAATTGTTGCACATAGGGACAAATAAAGGAAAAAACATTATAAAGGCACTGTAGATTCAAGGTGAAAGATAGGAAATTTGGATAAGATTTGAGTTTCATTCAGAGGATGCTTGAAATCTAGATGCACTGCCAAAATGGTTTTTTTTTGTTTAGCAAGGGATGCTGACTTTTCAGGCTGCACAGCATTTAATTCCCTCTGCCGAAATGACCTTGAGTAGTTGAGTTCTAGAACCACTACAGTCTCGAGGAATAGGAAAACCCACAATGTTGTCAGGGAAGGAAATAGATTTTGAGCCATCAACAGTGAAAGAATGATGATGAATTTCCAAGTTAAAATAGTGAACGACTTGGAGGTCAACTTCAAAGTAAAGATTTCCTCATGCTTTTGCTGTCCTGTTCGTCTCCCCGATAGAGGTAATTCATCTGGAAGGTGCTGTCCAAGGTGTCAGTGCATCTGCAGGGCATCGTGTGGATAGTACAAACCGCTGCTGTGCATCAGAGGTAGTGATTGAATTGTTGTGGATGGGATGGCAAAGACAATGACAGCAGGTTCACGGACATTGGAAACCACTGGCATTCTTCAGCCGACTTCTTCGTCCGCCAGAGCACAAATATAGTGCTTTCGACCGTGAGTTGCTGGGCATGTACCTCGCGGTACGTCATTTTCACTATTTCTTGGAGGGGAGGCCTTTCACCATTTTTACCGACCACAAACCCCTCATTCAGGTGCTCGCTATGGCTAGAGATCCCTGGTCGGCCTGTCACCTGTCCTTTGTGTCGGAGCTCAACACCAACTTTCAGCACAAGGCGGGGAAAGACAACATGGTCACCGACGTGCTCTCCCGACCGGCCATTTGCTTGCTGACACCCCGGTTAGACTACGACCAGCTTGCCCAGGACCAGAAGTCCGACAAAGAGACGCAGACCTTCAGGAGTGCCATTACAGGCCTGCGGTTCTAGGACCTCCCGATGCCTCTCGGTGACAATACCGTCCTGTGCGATGTCTCCATGGGCACCCCGCGACCAATGGTTCCCCAGCAGTGGTGCAGGCAAGCAAGTCTTCCACCATATCCACGACCTTTCCCACCCTTCCATCAAGTCCACGGTTCGTATGGTGGCAGAATGCTTCGTCTGGCATAGGCTTCGAAAGCAGATTGCAGACTGGGCCAGGACCTGCACCCATTGCCAGCTTTCCAAGGTGCACAAGCACACCAGAGCGCCCAAGTAGGATTTCGAACATGTCCGAGAACGGTTCAGCCACGTACATGTTGATATTGTCAGCCCCTTACCCATTTCCTGAGGTAACTGCTACCTTTTCATGGTGGTAGATTGCACCATTCGCTGGCCCAAGGCAATTCCAATGCCAGATGCGTCCGTGGACTCCTGCTCCCGAGCACTTTTCACCAGTTGGGTTGCCCGGTTCGGCGTCCCAACCCACCTCACCAACGACCGAGGCACGCAGTTCACCTCCGCGCTCTGGGCACAACTCGCCAACAGACTGGGAATCGAGCTGCATCACACAATGACCTATCACTCACAGGCCAATGGACTAGTCAAGTGATTCACCGCCACCTTAAGTCAGCACTTATGGCCAGCCTCACCGGCCCCGACTGGGTGGATGAGCTGCCTTGGGTACTCCTGGGCATCCGCTCAACACCCAAAGAAGACCTGCAGACGTCATCGGCCAAGCTGGTCTACGGTGCACCGTTAGCTCTGCCTGGTGAGTTTATCAATGCACCTCACAGCCCTCAACAGTCACTGCACAGTTTACTTCCCCGTCTCTGGGCCCAGTTGGACTTCACACCCCCACCACCACCCAGACACGGCACTTGAGCCTCCTACGTCCCTAGCGAGCTGTATTCCGCAAAATATGTCTTTATCAGGTGAGGCCCATCCACAGCACCCCTTCAAAGACCTTATGAAGGGCTGTACAGAGTCATCCTGCGTTCAGGATCCACCTTCACACTAGATATCGGTGGTAAAAGGGAACTGTTTACTATAGACAGATTAAAGCCAGCATGCCTCGACCCCAACGAGCCAGTGGTTGTGGCTCAGTCCAAGAAGCGAGTCCGTCCGGCAAAGAAAGACATTGGCTCCAGTTCTGGGGGGGGGGGGGGGCTGTGTGCTGGCACGCCATTAGGCAGGCGAACCAGCCCCGAATTTCATGCACGCGGCGGGGCAGCCGGCCAAAATGGCGCCATCAGGGGTTTCTTCCCGACCTCGGCACCAGGCTTAGAAGTCTGCGCTCTGAAGCCCACGTGACGCCCTGACGGCATCCGGGCCCACGGCGCGGTTCTCAGCCAGGTCCTGGCTAGGAGTATAAGAATACCCAGGCAGACCTCAATAAATCAGTTTTGCTCACTGAACTCAACCCATTTGGTTGTAGAGTTATTCAGTAGGCAGAGGAGCCGTCGCTACAGGCTGATGAAATAATCTGCTCCCAAAATGATTGTAGTTAAGTCTAAATGAATGATTAATATTTTAACTATGATCAAGTGAATGTAACTATACCAGTTTCATCATTAACTTTGACCTGGAAAAGCTTACAACAGCAAAGCCATAGAATGCAATGTCAGAATTAAGTTCAAACACACTCAATACACCTGTCGTTTACTCAAATAGTTAATCCATAATTTTTGTTTTAACATAAACACTCTGTATGTAAAATAAGCTATAACAGAAGTTATCATTGCTACCTTCGTGTAATAACAGCAAGTCTAAATAAATTAAACTGGAAAGAAGATAAATCGGTAATTAATGGCATCCATGCATTATTAAATTATTAACCAAGGATAAACACAGATCATTATTCGATCCACCCTTCAGCCAAAGCACAGGCAGTCAACCTACACATTTCTTCTTTTGTTCACTTATTAAAATTACTGCATTTACAAATAATCTTTCATAACACACACATGAAGTGGGCTAATTGTATTAGCAAGTGCAAAGGCTCTTTAAAGTTGCCAACAGCATTGTTAATGTAATGTTTTGTGGTCTATTCCTTCACAATGTTCCCAACCACCAACGTTATCTCAAGCAGGATGTTATGACCATAATATTCACTTTGCAGCAATTTAAAAATAACTATGAAATGCACAGGATTAAAAGTGCATCTTGAATATACATATTTAAAATAATTCTGAACCTTGCATGATGTTGTTTGTACAATGAATTTATTTTATTTCATCTCTCAACATCAGCACTTCGTACTGGCATTTCTAAGTTGCTTGTACATTATGGTCCTTTTACCACCAAGGATCCTCAATTAAACAGCACTTAAGACATTGTGATTATCTTATTTAGTTATCTCGGGGCTCAAAAATGTTTTTAAAAAATCAATTGTTAGGCCTCTAATTATGATATAATGAGTTAAATAATGAATTAAATAATGAGTCAAATAATAAATTAAATAATGAGATAAATAATTAGTTAAATAATGAATTAAATAATGAGTTGAACAATGAATTAAATAATGAATTAGACGATGACTTAAATAATGAATTAAACGATGAGTCAAACAATGAATTAAATAATTAATTAGACGATGAGTTAAATAATGCATTAAATGGTTAATTAAAAATGCATTAAATAATGAATTAAACGATGAATTAAATAATGAGAAACAATGAATTAAATAATGAATTAAATGATGAATTAAATAATGAATTAAATAATGAATTAAATAATGAATTTAATGATTAATTAAATAATGCATTAAACTATTAATTAAAAAATGCATTAAATAATGAATTAAACAATGAATTAAATGATGCATTAAATAATGAATTAAATGATTAGTTAAATAATGAGTTAAACAACGAATTAAATTATGAATTAAATAATGAATTAAACAATGAATTAAATTATGAATTAAACAATGAATTAAATAAGGAATTAAATAATGCATTCATTAATGAATTAATTGATGAGTTAAATAATGAATTAAATAGGCTCCTCGATGAGAGAATAGTCATTATCAAAAAGTGACGACGTTATCTGGCAAGTTTGGAAGAACTGAATGGTTACAGAGAACAGACTCACTGCAGGACCCTCACCAATTTTAAATTGACGCAAGGAGGAAATGCTGGTCAGTGACCTTGATATCAAACAAATTCTATTTATGCACTTCCACTTTGAATGATCCAACCTTGTTTCTGGTCTCCTGCGCTGTTGAGCATCAGTACCCTAACTTTTATCTGGGCACTTTGAAGATTCTATATTGGCCATTTTTTTCATTTTCACTTCTAGTGTTAAGTCTGGCCATTAGTATTGCAGGCAGATATATCTATAGTATTCACTCAGTTTTTACATCTATAAACATGATCTGATCCATTTGTTTTCATTCTCCCTCATGACTTGATCCCCAGCTACAGCAATTCTGCATTTCACCCTATCAGAAATATTCTCATTGTCCAATGCATTCCTCCCTTAGAATTTCTGCAACTTAAAACAAAATTTGTTTCACTCTTTCTCATTTTTGACCAAAAGTCTTCAGCCCAAACATGTGAAAATATTTCACTTGAAAATTTTTTTTAAATTTAGACATACAGCACGCCCATGACCGCAGAGCCCACCTCACTGACAAAAGACAAAGGATGAAAAGCCCAACACCCAACCCCAACCAACCAATTTTCCCCTGCAACCGCTGCAACCGTGTCTGCCTGTCCCGCATCGGACTTGTCAGCCACAAACGAGCCTGCAGCTGACGTGGACATTTACCCCCTCCATAAATCTTCGTCCGTGAAGCCAAGCCGAAGAACTTACACCCCTAGTATATTTTGAATGGTGGGAGGAAACCAGAGCCCTCAAGGAAAACCCCACAGACCTGAGGAGAATGTACAAACTCCTACGGACAGCGCGGGATTTTAACCCCAGTCCCAATTGCTGGAGTTGTAAAGGCATTACACTAACCACAAAGATGCAACTGGATTTGTGACAAGTTTTCAGCATTTTCTATCTTTAATTCATCTTTCACAGGAGGTGACATGGTTGGCATAGAGGTTAGTGCAACACCTTTACAGCACCAGTGATTATAATCAGAGCTTGAATCCTGTGCTGAAAGGAGTTTGTCCATTCTCCCCATGTCTGCGTGGGTTTTCCCTGGGGGCTCCGGTTTCTTCCCACGATTCTAAATTTACCATGGCTTAGGTTAATTGGGTATAAATTGGGCAGGCATGGGCTTATGGGCCAAAATGTCCTATTACGGTGCTGTATGTCTAAATTTAAAAAATTTTAAATTAAATTTTAAAAAGTTTAAAAATTAAATTTAAATTTAGGGGTTTTGACAATTAACCCCCTCAGTAGATCATATTCATTAGCTTTTACTAATTACTGATTTTAATTAAAATATGCTGAACAAACTATGTAAAAACAGTTTTCAGTAAATTGGATCAGTAAATTTGCAGGTGACACAAAAATTCGAGGTGTAGTGGACAGCGAGAAAGGGTTTGAAAGCTTACAACAGGATCTGGACCAACTGGAAAACTGGGCTGCAAAACAGCAGATGGAATTTAACGCTGGCAAGTGTGAGGTGTTGTATGTTGGCAGGACAAACCAGGATAGGACTTGCAGAATGTAGTAGAACAAAAGGATCGAGGAACACAGAAACACAATTCCTTGAAAATCGTGTTACATTTAGATAGAGTCATATAGAGAGCTTTTGAAAATTTGGCTTTGGTAAGTCAAAGTATAGAGTACAGAAGTCCAGTCGTGATGAAGAGAGTTCAGCCTGAATTGCTGACTGTCAATTGCCTTCCATGCATGCAGCCTGACCCACTGAGCTTCTCTAGCATTTTACATTATTTACCCATGAAAATTCAGATAATGTAACCATAATTTGAAAATCTGGTTGAGACTTGGGAGCTACTTCTAAGGGCAGCGGGGTTGGTGAAGCATTTAGTGCAAGACTGTAACAGTGCCACAATCAAGACCAGGGTTCAAATCCTGCACTGTCTGTAAAGAGTTTATACGTTCTCCCCATGTCTGCATGGGTTTCCTCCCACCATTCAAAACCTAGCTGGGTTGTAGGTCAATTGGGTGTAATTGGGTTGTAGGTCAATTGGGCTCATGCGCCGAAAGGGCCTGTTACTGTGCTGCATGTCTAAAAAAAATTAATTGCTCAGCAAGCTGACTGCACTGGTGGAATAAGAAACAGGGTTAACATTTAAATTTGATGACTTTATGTTGGAACAATAGCGAGTTGTAAGATATGGCACAAAATAGGACAAAGGGATAGGGATCAAGATCTCTGATGGGGTGGAAAGAAAGAGTGACAAAAGGGATGACAGCACCAAGCTAAGTATGATGAGATTGGAATAATTAATGCACAAATGAGAATTAAAAGAAGCAGGGACCAAATCTGCATTTGGTTTCTCTAATGTGAAGGAAGGCACTCACACTGAGATGATAAAATTCAGTAAATTCAGTAAACCTGTCATGAATTGTTGCTTTGCGTGTTGAGTCCCTGGATAGCAGGAAAGGAAAAGCATAGGTAAAGCTACATAGCGAAAGTTATTTGCAGTACATCTTGGGGATTTTCCAGCACAAATTGGGACATCAATTAGTCCTGATGTTGATCCTACTTTTATCACTGATCATCCCTGGTGGCCCACGTTTAATGTTGCATTTGGGGATATTTGAGGCCCTTGCAAATATAATAACACTCAGAGGCTAAGAAACATTTCTTACCTCCACATGCCTTTTGGACTTCCTGTACGAAAATCCTAGTCTGTGAACCAAATGGTAGCAGAAGTGCTTGATCAATATCTCTTGATATTATTTTGACAGTTGCGTCAGAACCTGTAGGGTTGTCGAGGCATTTTGGATAAATTCCCATTATTTTTAGTCCTTTCATCATCTGTAGAATTTTGCTTTTGTACATCCAAAACACGACACCAGAACTCAATATATAGCCAAGCCAATAAATGGTCATATACAATGCCATAGGTGCTCTGTGATTAGTAATATATTACTTCAGGAGGTATGTGGAGGGGGGGGGAAGGTTGAGAACCATTGCTTTAGAGCAATGGATCAGAAACCAATCCACTGACCATAAGAGCGACAGAAAGGATCTCACTGGGGTCGCTTCTCCCCCCCCCCCCCCCCCACCACCTTGACGTGATCTACCAGGATCATTTGAAGAGAGGGTGCAAAAATCATCGAGGACCCTACTACCCCACACACAGCATCTTTCAGCTACTCCTGTAAGGAAAGAGATACAGGAGTATCAGAACCACCAAGCTGAGAAACAGCTTCTTACCAGGGGCAGTGAAACTGCTGAACAACTGAAAGAACTGCTCACAC
Source organism: Narcine bancroftii (assembly GCF_036971445.1). Classification (NCBI taxonomy): domain Eukaryota; kingdom Metazoa; phylum Chordata; class Chondrichthyes; order Torpediniformes; family Narcinidae; genus Narcine; species Narcine bancroftii. The sequence continues at coordinate 173,279,010 of NC_091476.1, forward strand.
TATCCCTCTGAGACTCAACTGTTTTTTAAACAATATTTATTTATTTTTATACATGTACAGCATACATGTATTTGTCTGTATGTGTGTGTTATATCTGGATATATGTTTGCATGTTTTTGGACCAAGGACTGGAGAACACTGTTTCATCAGATTGGACTTGCACAATCAGATGAGAATAAACTTGATCTTGAAGACATTGCTTTACTTTTGGCATTTAGGTTAGTCTAAATTTCAATTCACCAATTTCAGTCGTAAAAGATGACTGCAGAACTGCCGAAATGTTCTGGTCAGTTTCATGTAATGCATAAATGAGAAAAAATTTAACCCGTTTTACATGAATATCTGAATCAAAATTCCATTTGTTAGGTCTGCTTTCCTTCAGGCAAGGAGGTAAAGGTAAAGGTTTCTAGAAGTTAAACAGGTTTTGCATTTAAGATGTACAAAATGGGCATTAAGAAAACCATTTTTAACTGTTTCAAGCTCGTAAGAATAAGCACATCACTAAAACAGGAATTATGAATGGAAAACTATGCTCACTTTGAATCATTACCACTTTATCCATTAAAATGCAAAGAATTATATGATTAAAGCTATGGATATACTGACACCCAGTGGCACAAACAAAGAAGAAACAGAAAAATTAAATGCCATTTTTACCAATAATTTAGCAATAATTCAAAACACAAATTGTTCCAAGTATTTTCCATCGAATGTGCTTGAGTATTTTTTTTTTAATTTTACATCTAACTTGGCCCTTTTCCAATCATGGATTAAACTGGATACATTTCAATTTGCCTGTTGTCCAAACAGGTCCATGGCAAACTCCATCTTCCCTCAACCTCCACTCTGCTCAAGAACCCCAGACATCTTGCCCAGACAACTGACATAGAATACAGCTCAGCCTTCAATACCAAAGTATTGAACAAACTCATTCCCAAATGTCAGGATCTAGGTCTCACTGGATCCTTGACTTCCTGTTTAATAGATCACAATCCATGAAGAGAGGCAACCACATCTCCTCCATGGCCACACACAGCACCAACACTCAAGAATGTGCACTCAGTCTCTCACTATATTCCCTCTGTAGCCACAACAGCAAATATCATTCCAACTCCCAGCTTCAAATTTTCCAATGACACCAGTCTTGGGTTGGAGATCAAATAATAATGAGATGAAATACAGGAAGAAAATCATGGTGCATGGTGCCAAGATATTTTTTGTTTCCCAATATTAATAAGACTTCAAGAGGGGGCAGAGACCACACCCTTGGCTATGTCAACGGTGTTGAATGGATAGAGTAGGTTGCTTCGAGTTCTTTGGAGCAATTATTTCCAATGACCTGACCTGGACTAGCCATGTTGATTGAAGCCAAGATTAAGACAGCACACCAATGTCTCTACTTTCTTGGAAAAACAAAGAAGTTCAGCATGTCCCCATGTCCCTCAACAACTTCTCCAGATACACTATTGAAATTATATTTTCTAAATGCATCTCAGTGTGGTAATCACACACCAACAGACTTAAAAGAGAGTTTCTTTGGAATTCTATAACTCAACTAATATAGCCCCTTAAAATCAAAAAGAGTTTGCTAAACACCTTCTTCACAACTCTATCAACCTTGGTCACCAGGTTTATGAACTAGGCATCTGTGCCACGACATCTCTCTGTTCTACAATACTCCAGGTCCTACTGATTTAACCTACCAAAATGTAACACCTTTGACTTGTCCGTGTTAAGATACACCTGCCAATCCCTGGTCCTCTTTCCAGTTAATCTAGACTCTATCGTAATCTTCACTGTTGACTATATCACTAATTCTGATGTCATCCACAAGCTTACAAATGGCATTGCCATCTACATACAGGTCGTCCTCAACTTACGACCGTAATTGGGACTGAAGGATTGGTCATAACTCAAATTGGTCATATGTCTGATTCACATGTCTTCATGAGATACTAAAGGAATTTTTCAAAATAATGTTCAAAAAATGAACCTTTAATGAAGAACTTCAGAATATGTACAATATTTTTTTAGATTTTGGTTTTATGTGTGGGTGGACGTAACTCACATAGGTCATAAGTTGAGGATCACCTGTAATTACTATAGACAACAAGCAACAATAGATCCAGCACCAAATCTTGCAGCCCACCACTAATTGTAGGCCTCCAATCTAAATAACAAAATTCCAATGCCACCCTCTGACTCCTGGCTAATTGGATTGAAGCATACCATGCTGAATCTTGTCAAAAGCCATGCTGAAGTCCATGTACGCAAAGTCCATATCCTCATCTATCATCTTGGTCACCTCTTCAAAAAATTCAAATTCCTTAAACACAACTTCCCATGCACAATGCCATGCTGTCTCTAATCAAATCTTGCCTTTCCAAAAGCATGTAGATCCTGTCCCTCAGAATTCCCTCCAGTAACTTTCCCACCACTAATGTTAATCCCACCAGTCTGTAGTTTCCTGGCTTGTTCTTTCTGTCATTTTTTTAAAAATAAAGGCACAACTTTGGTCACCCTCCAGTCTTTAAGCACCTCACCTGTGTCTAATGATGATACATACATCTCAGGTGGATTCATTCCAGGTGGATGCATCATACTGTGCTATGGGAGCTGTTCTACCCAAGATCGGAAGCTACAGAAGGTGACGAATGTTGCTCAGAACATTACCAAATGTCCCTCCCCTCCATAGATTCCATCTATACTTCTCACTGCCTAGAAAAAGCTGCCAACATACTGAAGGACCCATCCTACCCCAGGCACATTCTCTTCACCCTCCTATAAATTTTAATCTAATTGCTTGGCAAGCAATTTAAAAAAAAACACAAATTAAAAGGCTCAATTTTGCATAATAATAAATAGAAAGCAAAAAAAAATGTTCCAAATATAACAAACTCAGCAACCTATTTATCAAGTCAAAATCTAAAAAAGATACCATCTTCCAAATTTAACTGGGATGGACAATTAAAATGTCCACATCTAGAGAATGAAAATTGTACAAAATTGCAGATACTTAGTTAAGTATTCTTTCAATATTTTTATATTTTTCCTTTTTAAAGCGTAAAGAAAACTTTAGAAACATCATAGATATTATTGCACAACACTTTGCATATTGTTTTTCTACACCAGACTGCAAGAATAAGTGCCCACTCTTTTAAACATTCATTAATTTCTAGTTTCCTTTGGAAACACAGTGATGACTTTCTTGGAACATTTCAAAATGAGTGTCACAAGACCTGTTTATACACCAAACTGACTAAGCAATGAAGGGGAAAAAAAATAATCGAGATGGTGTGGAGGGGAATTTGAAAAGGGACTGTGCTTCTTGTCCATGGGCTTCAGCAATGACCATGCTGTATTCTGACATTATTTTACTGGAAATAATCATTGCCGAGATTTCTATAGCGCAAATGTTTCTCGCCAGTACCAACCCAAATCTGAATGGTGTTCAGATTCCTGATGGCTGGTTTGGACTGTCTTGGAACTTGAAAAATTCAAAGTGGAATTGTATACTTGAATCAGCCAACATCTCCAGTGACACATTTCTGAGAGAATCCACTAATGAAGCAAATGGAATGGGTCTTAAGGAACGTCTGCAGCAATGTTCTGGGATTGACATGAACAACCTCCAACTACCACCAATATTCCTTTACCATGGTAAGACTCCAACCAATGTGGTATTTCCCGCCATTCCCGCTGACTTCAACGTTAACTGGATCTCCTTGAATTCTAGGTTGATCAAACATTGCCCTGGCATCAAGAGCAGTCTCTTTCCTTAGTCTGGCTTTCACAGAGACCTAAGCAAAGTCCAGGTTATAAGCTGGTAGCTCCCAAATGATGAGTTGAATGAGGATGAGATCATTGTTGGATTCTCCCCTGACCACAATACTACGTTCCTATTTCTGCTGCATCAATAACTGATCTTAATCAAGGCATAGCAAAGGAAGCAACATTAATTTGGCCTGATTCTGCTGGTATGAGCCAATCACAGGTAATAGTCGCTCTTGCCATCTTGCAAGGATTTATATTTTTAGGTCCTATTCTACAATAATTAAAACTCCATTCACAATAAAGTTATCATTCATTGTACTGGTGATTGACCATTGTTTTGTTTGGTTGTTTTTTTGTTCGGATTGTGTGAAATTTCAAACATGTAAAAGGGAAGATGTGTAATCGGGAGTGAGTTCATCGACTTACAATTTGCACCTTCCATTTAATTGTGATTCCTTTGAAATCGGTCATTGAATTAAGTATCCATTTACTCTAAACTATTAAAATTCAACCTTCTCAAGTCACACACTGAAGACTCAGAATCTTGTTTTAGTTGGGGTTTTTTTTCTTTCCTGAATCCAAACTACATTAAATGTTAAATCAGCTTTGCAAAGCACACAAGTTATGGCACAAAACCACAATCCTCATAATGTAATATTTTCTGACTAAAAACCAGTTTAAAATATTTGGATCACTATCTTGCCTTGAGAAGTGATAGGTTACTTTTGACAGCAGCTTGAGAGGAAAATCTTGCAGCAATTTGAAAATCACCCTTCACCTTCCCACACCTCTCCTTTGACTGTCTAAATTGCTTCGTTTTGTTCCACCAATGAGCAAATGGCACAAGTAGCAAGGCTGATTGCCCAATTTTGTTCCTTAAAGTTTCTTAAAATTTAGCATTTGTGACCAAGGCAATTTCCTGTGGGAAGTTCAACAAAACTGCACTGCATTTAAATTATACCCATTGGTATTAGTGCAACAACACTGTCAAGATCCTGAATTGTGTAACTCACAATAAATGACAAATGTACAAACACCAAGGATTTAAACTCATCCAGACTCTCCTCCACATCAAACCTTGCATTAAACTGCTACCCATTGTGAAATGCACTAGATCCTGTACTCTAATTTAAAATTCTTATTCATGCTTTGAAACTACCTCATCGTCGTGACCCACTCATCGACATAGCATCATTGAGCCAACATGCAATCATGTGGAACTTTCTGTTTCTCTAAGTTTGGCATTGTGGTGCATTTCCTTCTTCTTTCAGTCACTACTAACATTTGTGGCTTGCAGATGACCATGCTCTGGAAATCCTTCCTTCAACCTCTCAAACTACTTCTCCTCTTCAAGAAGCAACTTTTGCCAAACTTTTGGGCACAACATTTTTTTTCAGATCAGCATTCATTTTATTTATTTCGCTGTTGTGAGGCATTTGAAGTATTCTCCCATTTTCAAGTCAATGTATTAATATGTAGCTGCAGCTATTAATACAGTCCATCAATTTTGAAGTATATTTAATATGGCTGAATGATTAAGACTTACCAATAGTATATGTGTTCTGAATCACTGAAAAATAAAAAGCAAAATCTACATTAGTCCATGTAAATATAATTAGTATATTTATTTAAATGCAATCTGTGGAATGATCAACATTGAACAATGTTGACTGGATCAGAGTACTTTCCCAATTGCATGATGACTGCTCAGTTTGTCTTTATTTAGTTTCTGAATTGAATAAAATTTGTAGGATAGAAACAAATCATGTTTTCTTATTTGCTTTCTCTAATGTGAAGGAAGGCACTCACACTGTGAGTGGCATTATATGTCTGAGATCTATCGTGCTTTTGCTGGAAAATAGACAAATGAGAAGGGATCCCATGGAAACATAAAAGTCTAATCGGATTGAATACATAAAAATGCTCTTAAGGGCTGGGGAATCTAAACCAGAGTTTACAGCCTTAAGAAATTAGATAAGCCAAATTATAATGGAGATTAGAGAAACTTTCTTCACCCAGAGGGTTCTGAATCTGTGGAGTTTGTAACCATTCAAGGCCCAAGTCAAAACATATATTCAAGAAGAAAAATGTATTTCATTATGTTAAATTAAACAAGGGGTAGGGGTGAAGGAAGAAGCAGTTGTACTGAATTGGGTAATCAGCCATGATTGAGTGTGAATGGACCAATTCTTGCTTCTGTTCCAATTTTCAATGCTTATAAGTAAGTTGGAAGGATTTGAATAGATAGAGACCCAACTAATTTTCCTCTATTGTGACAACCATTTTACAGCAAGTGTTAGAGAAACAGGGAGCTCATATGAACAATTCTTTGTCCTTAAGAACATACTTCAATCACAGAACTGAATTGGAAGTGAAAAATCAAAATAATGGAAAAGAGCAGAGGAAAACGATATATTACAAGAATTCAGTTTTCAGATTTATTGTCAGGGTACAAACATGACATCACATATAACCCTGAGATTCTTTTTCCCTGCGGACGTGGCAGAATTACCTCTAATTGGTAGTGCAAAAGACTGTACAAAGCATAAACATGTAAACAAATAAAGAACCAATAATGAATGTAAAAAAAACTAACTGTGCAATACAGAGAGAATAAAAAAGAAAAATCAATAAAGTTCACAAGTAAAAGTCTTTAAATGAGTTTCTGATTGAGTAAGTCGTTGAGGTGGAGCCATAGCAGCTGTTCCTGAACCTGGTGGTGCGAGTCTTGTGGCACCTAAACCTCTTTCCTGATGGCAGCATCAAGATCAGAGTGTGTGCTGGGTGGTGTGGGTCTTTGATGATTGCCACTGCTATCCATTGGGAATGTTCCCTGTAGACGTACTCAATAGTGGGAGGGTTTTGCTTGCGATGTCCTGGGCTGTGTCCACTACCTTTAAGAGGGCTTTATGCTCAGAGGGACTGGTGTTCCCTTACAAGTCTATGATGCAGCTGGTCACCATACTTTCCACTATACTGCTGTAGAAATTTGCCAGGGTGTCTAGTGTCCTGCCAAACAAGGAAGAAGAAGCGCTGACGTGCCTTCTTCACAATGCCATCGGTATGTTGGATTCAGGAAAGATCCTCCAAGATAGTGACTCACAAGAACTTAAAATTTGCTCACCCTCTCCATCTCTGATTCCACCAATGATCACTGGATTGAATATCTCTACCCTTCCTTTCCTGAAGTCAACAATCACCTCCTTAGTTTTGGAGACATTGAATGCAAGGTTGTTGTTAGTGCACCATTCAGCCAAGTTTTCAACCTCCATCCTATACGCTGACTCATCCCCTTCCTTTATACAACCCACTACCATGCTATTATTGGCAAATTTGTTGATGGTGTTATTGTCATGCCAAGCCTCACAGTCGGAGGTGAGGAGAGCAGGGGGCTAAGAACACAACCTTGTGGTGCTCTGGTACTGATGGAGATTGAGGAGGAGAACTTCTTACCAATCCTCACTGCTTGTGGTCTGGAAGTGAGGATATCCAGGATCTAATTACACAGTGGGGTCTTGGAGTTTGCTGATCAGTTTTGAGGGGTTAAATGCCGAACTGTGGTCGAAAAAGAGCATCTAATGTATGCACCTTTGGTGTCCAGGTGTTCCAAGGCTTTGTGTAGAGTCAATAAGATGGCATCCGCCATAGACCTATTCCTACAATAGGCAAACTGGAATGGACCCATGTCACCGCTCAGAGAGGAGCTGATAGGCTTCATCACCAGCCTTTCCAAACACTTCATCACTGTTGATGTAAGTGCTACTGGTCGATAGTCATTAAGGCAGGTTATTGCACTCTTCTTTGGCACCAGTATGATAGATGCCAGTTTGAAACAAGTGGGTACCATGACCTGCTAGAGTGAGATATTGAAGATACCCATGAATATATTGGTAAGTAGGTCAGCACAGATTTTTAATACTTGGCCACATACTCCATCCAGGTTGGATGCTTTCCTCGGATTTACTCAAATTGGAGAAATGCTGGAAGAACTCCAACAGTCAAAAGAATCTGTAAAAACAGTTAACAACAAAAATCTGCAGACACTGTGGTTGAAGTAAAGACACAATGCTGGAGAAACTCAGCAGGTACAACAGTGTACTTTATAGAACAAAGATTAAAATACATAACCAAAGTTTCAAGCTTGAGCCCTTCAAAGTATGGACAAAATGTGGGCAGGCGCCCAACAAAATGGTGGGGGGGGGGGAGAAGCACAGCCCCACAGGCAGGAGGGAGGGCATACCAGTGAGTATAGGTGAGTACTTGATCTTAGCGTTTAAGAGCAGCAGGGATTACAGATGGGCAGCATTGAGAGGGAATCCCACAGAACTCCTTTCAGAGAGCAAAGGGTTGGCATCCTTGAAGAGATTTCACAGAATTTTGCTGCAGACAGAATTAAAACACAAAAGTTTCCAGGCACCGTGGTTGAAGCAAAAACACAATGCTCGTTAACCTTTCAGGTCAAAGACTCTTCATCAGAACTGGGAACAAGAAAATGATCAAAATGGAGAGCTTTCAACCTGAAATGCTAACAAGTCCTGCTTGAATAGCTGAGTTCTTCCAGCATTTATGTTTTTGTTTATTTCCAGCATCAACAGCTCAACTTGGCCCTTGTTTTAAAAAAATACAACTTTGAACTTAAAAAGTTTCAAGATGCTGCATCAGACATTGTTAGCTTTCACCACATGGTGAAATTGATGTAATATTCACTTGTGACATCAAGTTATTTCAACATTCTCCCTGCCTACATGGTGAAGTAACTGCATTTCTCCAATACTTGCATTGTAAGCAGAGTGGATGTTCTGTGTAATTCCCCAGGAGATTCAAAATACTCAGTCAGCTTCAGACACCACACTTATTTAAAAAAAGAATTTCCGGACAATACCTTCCTCGATAATAAAGTTTTCTGATATGGGCACAATTTCTTCTAATGAAACATCATCTGCGATGATTGCCATTCTTCTATGAGTGTACATAAAAATTCTGAAAAAAATCAGTTGAAATATATTTGAAATGATCTGCTTGAACAATGTTGAAACAATAAATATCCTATATTTCTTTAAAAATTGCTAAAATTGAGGTTTTCACTGTTTAAGCCAGTATTTAGCATCTAGTTCTAGTTAAAGCAAAGAACATTTCTCTTAACAGTTTGAAAGAATTGAGTTGCTTCTTCTACTTTTGTCATTGAACAGTTAGAAATCAACAACATTTATGTGGGGATTACATTTTCTTAGCCTGGAAATGTCCAGGCCCCCACCCTCACTCCCAAAGAATGTGAATGAACGAGTGATGTTTTTAAAAAAACAAAGCAGCTGCTTTTTGATCACTTTCAACACCACCAATTTTTAAAAACTTAAACATTTTTTTTTTCAAAACCGAATGTTACATTCTCATTTTGCTACAGTATGGTCTGAACTTGTGCTTTATAAATATTTGTCCAGGCTGCTGAAGTTTTACTTTACTTATACAACTGCTGCAATAACAAATCCAAGAACACTTCATGAAATCAAGTTTAATATTCCATATTCCAAAACCCAGTCACAGTTTTTTTTTGTTGGATAAAGCTTGGGAGCGGAACAACACAATTGAATTGACTTGTAATGGCATCCTAAAAAGGTGAATGAGATCAGAAATGATTTTGGAACAGAAGCTGACAATGAATGATGAACACTGGATATTGTAAGGTAAAAACATTATGAGATGGGACCGGAGAAGGAGTCACCCAGTACTAAGGAGTAACAGAATGCAGATGTGACCTTGTACACTCAAGATAAGCTTTGCACTAACAAGAATGATGAGCAGCAGACTAACAGAGAAGGATAGCAACAGTTTATTCATTGGACAATGTAATGGTATGATAATTTACTAAGTACGTATCCTGAGGTATAAAAAAAACACCACTTGCTGATAACGGCAGAATGCGCCTTCTCCAACTAACACTGTTAGTTGCAAGTGTTACAATCCGGCAATAAAGAACAAAGAACCTTGATTTCGACTCAGTCTGGTGTTTGACTCACTCATTCATGAACAAAGCAGACCTAACAATATGTGCTTGAAAATTTGAGCAAAATTTAAAGCTTGAACAAGCAACAAATGTGGAAGACTTCAAAGAGAGGGAACGATTGAACCTGTGATTGGCTGGATCACAAGTGGAGAGAAAGAAAAAGAACCATGTCAGTCACAGATTGTGAACTTACTGAGATGGAATTTGGTATGAGAGAATGAGAGTAATAAATTACTCTCAGAAAGGCCTCAGAAATTGCACCACTGGAAAAGAAAGCAGCATAATTAGGACCCACAAGGTGCCAATATTAGGTAAAAGCACAAAGCTTGAGAATCTCACCAGGTCAAAGAGTGTACTTTATATAGCAAAGATAAAGATGAATAGCCAATGTTTCAGGCTTGAACCCTTCATAATGTATGAACAAAATGCAGGCAGGTACTCAAACAAAATGGTTGGGGGGGGGGCACAGTACTAGAGACAGTAAGTAATAGTAATAAGGGAGGGAGGGCACACCAGCTAAGAGGGGGAGGGAGGATGACTGTGAATGGAGAGGAAAGGGAGTTTAGAGCTGGAGAAAAGAAGACAGAGAGATGGGGAAGAGTGGGAGAATGGGATAGCAGAAACCAGATAAGTTTTTTATTTTTTTTAATTTTTCACACTATGAACCATATTAACCAAAATACACACAAACATTTCCCTCTTGAATATACACAGTCATTTTCTCCCCTTTTCCTTCCCTCCCTCCTTCCCACCCCCCTCCCTACCCACTAAACATTCAACATATATAATACATTAAACCCATGAAACAATGTCATCACACAATGAAAATAAACAAGAAAATTGTGTCATCTACCCCCGCATCGGACTTGTCAGCCACAAACGAGCCTGCAGCTGTCGTGGACATTACCCCTCCATAAATCTTCGTCCGCGAAGCCAAGCCAAAGAAGAAAGAATAGTTCCGCAGCAGAGCTTTTCCCATTTTTCATTTTTTATCTTTATATTTAGATCTTGTTCCCACTTTTGTTTGGGTTTACAGCCTTTTTCATCGTTCTCTTTCTCTTGCAGCTTGATGTACATGTTTGTTATAAATCTTTTAATTATCATTGTGTCTGTAATCACATATTCAAAGCTGCTTCCTTCTGGTAACCTCAGCCTGCTTCCCAATTGGTCCTTTAAGTAGGTTTTCAGTTGGTGGTATGCAAACATTGTACGGTGAGTTATACCATATTTGTACTTCATTTGTTCAAAAGATAATAAATTATTTCCCAAAAAACAATTTTCTATTCTTTTGATCCCTTTTCTCTCCCATTCTCTAAAGGAAAGGTTATCTATTGTGAAAGGGATTCGTTGATTTTGCGTCAATAATAATTTTGGTAGCTGGTAATTTGTTTTTTTCCTTTCTTCGTGAATCTTCTTCCAAATGTTGAGCAGATACTGCAATACTGGTGAACTTCTATGTTGCACCAGTTTTTCATCCCACTTACAATGTATATGTTCCAGTACCTTCTCCCCTATTTTATCTAGCTCTATCTTAGTCCAATCTGGTTTTTCCCTGGTCTGATAAAAATCTGATAAATACCTTAATTATGCTGCTCTATAATAATTTTTAAAGTTTGGTAACTGGAAATCACCTTGGATGTACCTTTCTGTTAATTTATTTAACGTTATCCTCGTTTCTCCCCTTTCCATAAAAATTTCCTTATTATTCTCTTTAGTTCATTAAAGAATTTCTCTGTTAAGGGAAATGGAAACAATTGAAATAAGTATTATATCCTTGGGAAGACATTCATTTTAATGCAATTTACCCTCCCTATCAACGTTGGTGGAAATTCTTTCCAATGTTCTAAGTCTTCCTGCAATTTCTTTATTAATGGCTGATAATTTAATTTGTACATGTGGCTTAAATTATTATCTAATCTAATACCTAGGTATCGGATTGCTTGTGTTTGCCATTTAAATGGTGATTCTTTTTAAAATTCTGGATAATCTGCATTACTCATTGGCATCGCTTCACTTTTATTTGCGTTGATCTTGTACCCTGATATTTCTCCATATTCCTTCAATTTCTTATGTAGTTCTTTTATTGATATCTCTGGTTCTGTTAGTTATACTATGATGTCATCTGCAAATAAACTGATTTTATACTCCTTCCCCTTTATTTTTATCCCTTTTATTTTATTTTCTGTTCTTATCAGTTCTGCCAAAGGTTCTATTGCTAAAGCAAACAGAGAGGGAGATAGTGGACATCCCTGTCTAGTTGACCTACTTAATTTAAATTGGTTTAATACATATCCATTTACTGTCACCTTCGCCAATGGTCCCTTATATAATGCTTTAATACAATTAATATATTTCTCTGGTAGGTTGAACCTCTGTAGTACTTTGAATAAATAATTCCATTCTACCCTGTCAAAGGCTTTCTCTGCGTCTAAAGCAACCACCATGTTGGCGTCTTATTTCCTTGTACTGCGTGGATTAAGTTAATGAACTTACAGATATTGTCCGTTGTTCGTCTTTTCTTAATAAATCCAGTTTTACTATTTTTGGTACACAGTCGGCCAATCTGTTTGCTAATAGTTTTGCTATTATCTTATAATCTGAGTTAAGTAGAGATATTGGTCTATACGATGCTGGTGTTAGTGGATCTTTCCCCGTCTTTGGTATTAATGTAATTATTGCTGTTTTACATGAATCTGGGATGTTTTGTGTTTCTTCAATCTGGTTCATTACTTCCAGGGGAGGGAGGAATTAATAAGTCTTTAAATGTTTTATAGAATTCTATTGGGAGTCCGTCCTCTCCAGGCGTTTTATTGTTCGGTAGTTTTTTTAATATATCCTGTATTTCCTCTATTTCAAATGGTTTTATCAATTTGGTTTGCTCCTCCTCTTGCAATTTCAGTAGTTCAATTTTGGATAGAAACTCATCTATTTTGTCTTCATTCTCAGTTCGATATAATTGCTCGTAGAATTCCTTGAAGTTTTCATTGATCTCTGTTGGGTTATATGTAATTTGTTTGTCCTTTTTCCTTGATGCCAATACAGTTCTTTTAGCTTGTTCTGTTTTAAGCTGCCAAGCTAGTATTTTGTGCGTTTTTTCTCCTAGCTCATAATACTTCTGCTTTATCTTCATTATGTTCTTCTCCACCTTATACGCTTGTTGTGTTTCGTATTTTTTTTTGTCTTTTTGTTGTATCTTCCCTTGTTGCTAGTTCTTTTTCTGTACTTGCTATTTCCCTTTCCAGCTGTTCTATTTCCTGATTGTAGTCCTTCTTCATCTTAGTTACATAACTTATTATCTGCCCTCTGATGAAGGCTTTCATTGCATCCCATAATATAAATTTGTCTTTCACTGATTCCGTATTTATTTCAAAGTACATTTTAATTTGGCGCTCAATGAATTCTCTAAAATCCTGTCTTTTAAGTAGCATGGAGTTTAATATTCATCTATGCGTTCTTGGTGGGATGTCCTCCAGCTCTATTGCTAATAACAGGGGTGAGTGATCTGATAACAAACTAGCTTTATATTCCATTTTCTTAACTCTCCCTTGGATATGGGCTGACAACAGGAACAGGTCTATCCTTGAGTATGTTTTATGTCTACCTGAATAATATGAGTATTCCTTCTCCTTTGGGTGTTGTCTCCTCCATATATCCAAAAGTTTCATTTCCTGCATCGATTTAACCATAAATTTGGTTACTTTGTTCTTTCTGGTAGTCTTTTGTCCAGTTTTATCCATCTTTGAATCCAAATTAAGGTTAAAGTCTCCTCCTATCAATATATTCCCCTGCGTATCACAATCTTCAAAAAAATATCTTGCATAAACTTTTGATCCTCTTCATTAGGTGCATAAAATTCCAAAATTCTGAATATATCTGACACTTTATCATTACGTACCTCCCTGCTGGATCTATTATTTCCTCCTCTATTTTGATTGGTACATTTTTATTGATTAATATAGCTACTCCTCTGGCCTTTGAATTATATGACGCTGCCGTTACGTGCCCTACCCAGTCTCTCTTTAATTTATTATGTTCCACTTCAGTTAGATGCGTTTCCTGCACAAATGCTATATCTATTTTTTCTTTTTTCAGTAAATTTAACAGCCCCTTCCTTTTGATTTGGTTATGTATTCTGTTAATATTTATAGTCATATAGCTCAACATGGCCATTTCATACTTTGTTACATCTCATTTCCGCTTCCTCACTACAACCTTTCCCCTTTTTCCCATTTCCATTTCTCAGTTCTCTTTTCTTGAATGCACTGTATGACAACACTTCTAAAACATAAACTATTTCAACCATTCCCACATCTAAAATTCCCTTAACCCCAAGTGTTCTTCCCCCCCTCTCTGAGTTGCCCCTTGTCCCTTGCCGGGAAACCACAATTCCACTCTCCATTTGGATTGCGAACCTGTCGCAAGCGTCAACTGATTTCGCAGTGACTGTTATTCTCTCCCACCCAACCGTCTCCAGAAAAGACTTTCATCTTCTCATTACAACAAAACTCCCCCTCGTTTCTTCTTTTTCTTTTTATGTTTTATTTATTTATTATTAATTTTTTTAACCCCCTCCTCTTTCCCCCCCCCTTCTCCCTTACTTCCCTTTTCTTCCTTCCTTTAGTTCTTACTTATACATTATTTTTACTTCTTTATATGTAGTTTGTCATTGTTCTTTGTTCTTGTTACATCTCTTCATCTCTCTTTCTGTCTTGCAGGCATTCTGCAAATTCTCATGCTTTCTCCGGATCCGAGAACAGTCTGTTTTGCTGCCCCGGGATAACTATTTTAAGCACAACTGGATGTCTTAACATAAATTTGTAGCCTTTCTTCCATAGGATCAATTTTGCTGCGTTAAACTCCTTCCTCTTCTTCAGGAGCTCAAAACTTATGTCTGGGTAGAAAAATTTTTTTTGACCTTTGTAATCCAGTGGTTTTTTTGTCTTCTCTCATTTTATTCATTGCCTTCTCCAATATATTTTCTCTTGTGTATCTCAGGAATTTTACTAAAACGGATCTTGGTTTTTGTTGTGACTGTGGTTTTGGGGTTAATGTTCTGTGTGCCCTTTCTATTTCCATTCCTTCCTGCATTTCTGGCATTCCCAGGATCTTTGGGGTCCATTCTTTTATAAATTCTTTCATATCTTTGCCTTCTTCATCTTCCTTAAGGCCCACTATCTTTATATTGTTTTGCCTACTATAGTTTTCCATTATATCCATCTTCTGAGCTAACAATTCCTGTGTTTCTTTAACTTTTTTGTCACTTTCTTCCAATTTTCTTTTTAAGTTGTTCACTTCTATTTCTACCGTCATTACACTTTCTTCCACATTTTCTAATCCTTTCCCTACATCTGTTATGACCAGCTCTATTCTACTCACTTTTTCTTCTGTACTTTTCATTTCACTAAATTCTAGTGTCAGCCATTCTTTTGATGCTTTCATTTGTTCTTGAAATTTTTTTAAATCTATGTATTGTCCATTCATTTTACCTCCTATTTCTCTGTGCAGAGCTTGGTCTTCTTCTTCTTCTGTGTCTGTTCTTGGGTTTGTGTCTTCTACTTCTCTTCCTTGTATCTGTGTCTCTTCTGACTTTCTTGTTGAGTTGCTTGTCTCAGTTTGTTGGGTATTTTTTTTTCTATGGTGTCTTGATGTTGGTCCTCTTCTTCTGGGCTGGTTATCTGTTGTATCTCTAGTTTCCTTTTTTCTTTCTCACCCCTCCCATTCCCGTTGTTTTCTTTATCTTCGAGCTGGGAGCCCTGCTGTCGGGCATCTCTTAGCTGTTCGTGGCTGGAGTTTCACTCCACAGCTGGTCCCTCCTCCCATCGGTTTTGTCCTTGTCATGATTCCTCGCGCATGCGAAGTTGCACCCCCCCTGTTTGGCTCCGTGAGCCATCTTTGCAGTCCTGCAGTTAATGGGTCGTGACCCTGCGGGGTCTCCACTAACCTCGGGGAGTGGGCTCCTCTTTCCACGGCGGGTCCCTGCTTTTTCGTGCAGGTAAGGCCTTCACCTTTCTCTTCTAGCATCTTTCTTTCTTCTTTTCTTCCCGTTGTTTTTGGTTTTTCTTTCTTGGGTGCCATTTTCTCCACACCTTTATCTTTAATTTGTTGTGATTTGTGTGTCTGGGGCATTGCTTTTTCTTCACTTTATTCCTTCTTTTCTGGAGAGGGCTGGAATTCTCCTACCGGCCACTACTCCATCACGTGACTCCTAGAAACCGGAGAAGTTGATGATAATGCCATTTAGTTGGATAGTGCTCAGACTGATGTTAGGAATAGTTTGGAATCTTGACAATTAATTTCTCCTAGCACCACTCTAAATGAGCACTGATGCATGGAGCTCATGCAATGTAGAAACACATCAAGGATGTAGAGATTTGTGACAGGAAGTACAGAAAGTAGAATGTTTTGACCCAAAAACTACTGTAATTAAATTTAATTCATGTGTTGAACATGAAAAATAACAGCTCCTCTTGAAGGGATTTCTATTTCCGTTCACCTAAATCTATTTCAAAGATTTCTTTTAAAATACAACTTTATAATTTGGTGTTAAATTAAAGGCACACTTTGTGAAGCTATTACTGGGTAATTTATAATTAGTTGCTTCTTAAAATAGGGCTGTTCAAAAATTGTACCATTTGATTTTTATTCCATCTAGTTGAATTTATCTTAGTCAGACAATACCTGAATCTCTTACAGTTACTGAAATAGCTGATCCAGTAGAAATAAGAGTTTGGCATAAATAAAAGTCCCATTAAACCAAATGGAAGTACAGTAATTCAATTTGAGGACATAAAATTATACTAGGCTGCAGAATAATTGTGCATCAATCCCTAATTAACAGAATCGTCCAGATTTTATCAAGTCACCATACAATATATAGATATTAAAATCCCAAAGAAGCAATGATCAAAAGGTTGAGAATTATTCTGAGAGCACGAGTGGTCTAATTCGCTGCAACTTAAAACCGCAATGCCTTCTTTGAGGTAAAACATGAAAGTCTGCAGACACACGATTGAAGTAAAAACACAATGCTGGAGAAACTCCAGCATGAAATATGGTTACGTATCTTTATCTTTGCTAAATAAAGTACACTGTTTGGCCTGCTGAGTTTCTCCAGCGTTGTGCTTTTACTTGTTTCCTTTGAGTTTATTTCTGAAAGGCTAACTTTGCTGCTCGTGTTAATTCTAAAAGAAAATGTTACAAGTCCAGAGGACCCCAAAACCCAGCAGCAATAGATCTGCACCACGACAAAGGGTTACTTAAACAAAAGTTGCTTTTAATTATCTTTGAACATGAAAACAGATTCAAACTTTAACTTATCTCTGTTGACTAACTTAATCCCCCTCTTATTCTAAGCACAGGTGTGTATAATGTGTGTGTAAGTTTAGAAAAGTTCTTTGGTTCACAGTCCAATCTCACTGGTTGTAGGGAATTCTTGTACTGTGCACAGAAGTTAGCATTAATAAAGTTATCCAGGCTTTGCTGCTTAACAGGTAAATGGTTACCACTCAGGAGGGTTCTTGTTGGTTTTCAGAGAGGGAGCTTTCTCATTCCAGGACAGCCACTCCAGTGTCTTGCTGACGAAACTTGCCCCCTTCAGGATCCTCCAGATGATAACCTCTTTCTTTCAGGTCATCACAGGAAAACAGCAAACAACCAGTCCTCTCCTTTGACTAGGCCGTCTTCCAAAGCTTACCAATTTGTTCCCCTGGAACCGAAGTCTGTCTCTCTCCTCCCTCTAGACGCTTTCAGATGTTCCGCTGAAGATTACCCACTTGCAGGCGCGGCTAGCAGAGTCCAGCTGGCTCATTCAGGTGGCCATGAAATAGACAGCTTTGTGGTACCAGCTGATTGCTAGCCGCCTAGCAGCAAAAGCCGACTACTCTGAACAGGTGCCTAGTCCCGCCCACGCTGACCTCACATCATAGCAACGTGTCAAGGCATGTCTGACAAACAATTCAGGCATGACCTGACTCCCAGTGCCGGTCTCCCCTCCCCAACCTGCCCGACTCCCATTGCCGCTGCCTATCTCCCCCCCCCCCCACCCTCACCTGCCCAACTCCCACTGCCGGTCTCTCCCCCCTCCCCACCCGACTCCCGCTGCCGGTCTCCCCCCCATCCTCACCCGCTGCCGGTCTCCTACATACCCACCCTTGCCCGCCCAATTCCTGCAGTGGGAGTTGGGCAGCCGAGGGTCGGGGAGGGGAGACTGCCAGCGGCGGCAGGCGAAGGGGGGGGAGACTGGCAGTGGGAGTCAGGCGGGCGGGAGTGGGAGGAAGAGACCATCAGCGGGAGTTAGCTGGCCGAAGGCGGGGAAGACCGGCAGCGGGAGTCGGGTGGGAGGGAACCAGCAGTGGGAGTCGGGCAGGCAAGACCGGCAGTGGGAGAGGGTTCGAAAAAATTTTTGAGGAGACTGGCTTCCTTGTCTCGGAGTCGATGGCTGATGACGTCACTGTGATGTCAACAGGCGCCCTCTGTCAGCCCTGGCCGCTTTCAGCTGCCACAATCGATACTCCAAGCAGGCTAGTTATACCTCGAGGAGAAGGGTTAGGTGAGTAACCCTCCTGGCCGGCTTTTCCGGTTTCAGGTGGCCACCCGACAGCCACGCGGGGGTATTCTGTGCGGCTTTACAGTCAGGCTTTGTGGCCACCTGAAAAGGGCTTCTCACTCCCTCCCACTCTGAGATCAAAGCTTGTTCTGCCCCTGTCTGCATAGATCACATGCTCTTCCAGACAGCAAACAGTCTTCCTGCCACTGTATGTGCTACTTTGTTGCCTTTTGCAAAATAGCACTCCATCATAGAAGTCTAAGCATTCTGAAAAACTCCTGCAAAAAAATTCTGTTTTAAATTGTTTGTGTGTGACCTGCTCTAACAAATCTTTCCCAATTGATCTCCCAAACAATAACACTGTCACACTAACACTGAAGAGTGACTGCAATGCAGACAATATTGATATAGAGCACGACAGATATGAACTTTAAAAATAAAGAACTTACGCAAATTCATTCCCACATTCTACGAGTCCGAAAATACGACTTTCATTTGATTCTCCAACTAGTACAGTGCCTTGTACCGCATACAAAAAAATTGTTAAGGGAAAAAAAATCTCATTGTAATTTGTATTCATGAAATAGGGTACATTTTCAAATTTGAGTCCTGTCAATAGCCAGAAAAATGTTTCCTATTTACCACTAGAAATTGGTCATATCTGTGATTCAGTTTGATGAGCAGACTTGGTACACATGTGGATTTACAGTGCAAGAGACCCAGGTTCAAGCCTAACCTCTCCTCATGTCTGCGTGGAGTATCTACATTCTCCAAGTGACTTTCAGGTGCTCCAATTTAATGTTAGAATTAAATGACCATTTATTTCATGGTGTTAGAAAGTCAGGATAATGGGAACTATTTGGTCACCGTGTAAGAATACACCCTTCTCACTGTAGTAACTGTAGTGCACCACTGTGGGGCGTATGTATATGTATAGATTCGTGGGTGTGAACAGTTTCCTGAGATGGTGGAAGACATCAGTAAGTAAGTAAAGTCTCTTTTGTTATTTGAGAAGCCTCCCAAGTAACTCAAGAGACATAATGGCTACTTAAGTAATACTAGAGCCAGCAAAGATCATTTGTTTCGTTTTACTCTGACAGACTTTTACAAGCTATGAATTAAAGAATCACATTCTTTGAGGGAGTAATCATGGAAATTTTCTGTTTCAAAATTTCCAGATACTCTTCCTGGTTGTTTATTCACTGGTTATATGGAAAATACAAATCTTCATTCTCTCCCAAATCCAGGAATGCACTGCAACCAGAGGGCCGCTCTGGGCACCTTGGGAGGCCGCTCTGGGCACCTCAGGGGGGGGGGGCTCTGGGCACCTCAGGGGGGGGGCGCTCTGGGCACCTGATTGAGGCTTACAAGAAGTCCAGACCTTGATGTACTTCCAAACATTAAAACACTCCAAAACATTCGAACACAGGATTGAATAATTCTCCAACAAACAACCAGCCATCACATTACAACCTCATGTTTTGGTCTCCACACCTCACCCTCCCCCACACTTCTCACCCCATCACACTCCCCACCTCACCACCCCTCACCTCCCCACCCCCTCACACTCCCCACCTCCCCACCCCCTCACACTCCCCACCTCCCCACCCCTCACCTCCCCACCTCACCACTCCCCACCCCCCACACTCCCCACCTCCCCACCCACCCCTCCTCACCACCCCTCACACTCCCCACCTCCCCACCCACCCCACCCACCACCCCCCACCTCCCCACCCCCTCACACCCCCACCTCCCCACCCCCTCACACCCCCACCCCCCCACCCCCCACACCCCCACCCCCTCACACCCCCACCTCCCCACCCCCTCACCTCCCCACCCCCCCACACTCCCCACCACCCCACCCCCACACCTCCCCACCCCCCACCTCCCCACCCCCTCACCCACCCCACCCCCCTCACCACCCCACCCCCTCACCTCCCCACCCCCTCACACTCCCCACCCCCTCACACTCCCCACCTCCCCACCCCCTCACCTCCCCACCCCCTCACACTCCCCACCCCCTCACACTCCCCACCTCCCCACCCCCTCACCTCCCCACCCCCTCACACTCCCCACCTCCCCACCCCCTCACCTCCCCACCCCCTCACATCCCCACCCCCTCACCTCCCCACCCCCTCACACTCCCCACCTCCCCACCCCCTCACCTCCCCACCCCCTCACACTCCCCACCCCCTCACACTCCCCACCTCCCCACCCCCTCACCTCCCCACCCCCTCACCTCCCCACCCCCTCACCTCCCCACCCCCTCACCTCCCCACCCCCTCACACTCCCCACCTCCCCACCCCCTCACCTCCCCACCCCCTCACACTCCCCACCCCCTCACACTCCCCACCTCCCCACCCCCTCACCTCCCCACCCCCTCACACTCCCCACCTCCCCACCCCCTCACCTCCCCACCCCCTCACACTCCCCACCTCCCCACCCCTTCACCTCCCCACCCCCTCACACTCCCCACCCCCTCACACTCCCCACCTCCCCACCCCCTCACCTCCCCACCCCCTCACCTCCCCACCCCCTCACCTCCCCACCCCCTCACCTCCCCACCCCCTCACCTCCCCACCCCCTCACACTCCCCACCTCCCCACCCCCTCACCTCCCCACCCCCTCACACTCCCCACCCCCTCACACTCCCCACCTCCCCACCCCCTCACCTCCCCACCCCCTCACACTCCCCACCCCCTCACACTCCCCACCTCCCCACCCCCTCACCTCCCCACCCCCTCACCTCCCCACCCCCTCACCTCCCCACCCCCTCACCTCCCCACCCCCTCACACTCCCCACCTCCCCACCCCCTCACCTCCCCACCCCCTCACACTCCCCACCCCCTCACACTCCCCACCTCCCCACCCCCTCACCTCCCCACCCCCTCACACTCCCCACCTCCCCACCCCCTCACCTCCCCACCCCCTCACCTCCCCACCCCCTCACACTCCCCACCTCCCCACCCCCTCACCTCCCCACCCCCTCACCTCCCCACCCCCTCACACTCCCCACCTCCCCACCCCCTCACCTCCCCACCCCCTCACACTCCCCACCTCCCCACCCCCTCACCTCCCCACCCCCTCACCTCCCCACCCCCTCACCTCCCCACCCCCTCACCTCCCCACCCCCTCACCTCCCCACCCCCTCACCTCCCCACCCCCTCACACTCCCCACCCCCTCACACTCCCCACCACACCCCCCCCCTCACTCCCACCTCTCACCCCCCGCCCCGTCGAAGGCGCGGCCCCGCTCCGTCACAAGGATACTGCCCGGCACTCGTGGCCCGGCGCCAGCGTCGCTTGCACAACTCCCGACCGATCCATGGCGGCCCGGACCCTCCTCAGGCTGCCTGGCAATGGCAGCAGGCACGCGACCCCCCCCCCCACCCCCCACCCCCCAACCCCCACCCCAGGGCTTCCCCCTCTCCCCGGTCCTTGGCCAGATCCTCGTGGCCGCCCGGCTCTTTAATTCGCGCCGCGATCCTCTTTCTGCTGACAGTCCCTTTCCTTCTGCGTGGTCCTCGAAAGGGATTTCCTCCGAGTGTCAGTGACGAGGCGCTGGTGCAAGGGTTCGGCTGCCACGTTTCACTTTCCGTGCCAAACCTTGGGGGATGGACAACAGTGCAGGCTCGCTCCACTGGGACCCTCCACTTCATTTCCATCAGGCTCGCTCCACTGGGACCCTCCACTTCATTTCCATCAGGCTCGCTCCACTGGGACCCTCCACTTCATTTCCATCAGGCTCGCTCCACTGGGACCCTCCACTTCATTTCCATCAGGCTCGCTCCACTGGGACCCTCCACTTCATTTCCATCAGGCTCGCTCCACTGGGACCCTCCACTTCATTTCCATCAGGCTCGCTCCACTGGGACCCTCCACTTCATTTCCATCAGGCTCGCTCCACTGGGACCCTCCACTTCATTTCCATCAGGCTCGCTCCACTGGGACCCTCCACTTCATTTCCATCAGGCTCGCTCCACTGGGACCCTCCACTTCATTTCCATCAGGCTCGCTCCACTGGGACCCTCCACTTCATTTCCATCAGGCTCGCTCCACTGGGACCCTCCACTTCATTTCCATCAGGCTCGCTCCACTGGGACCCTCCACTTCATTTCCATCAGGCTCGCTCCACTGGGACCCTCCACTTCATTTCCATCAGGCTCGCTCCACTGGGACCCTCCACTTCATTTCCATCAGGCTCGCTCCACTGGGACCCTCCACTTCATTTCCATCAGGCTCGCTCCACTGGGACCCTCCACTTCATTTCCATCAGGCTCGCTCCACTGGGACCCTCCACTTCATTTCTATCAGGCTCGCTCCACTGGGACCCTCCACTTCATTTCCATCAGGCTCGCTCCACTGGGACCCTCCACTTCATTTCCATCAGGCTCGCTCCACTGGGACCCTCCACTTCATTTCCATCAGGCTCGCTCCACTGGGACCCTCCACTTCATTTCCATCAGGCTCGCTCCACTGGGACCCTCCACTTCATTTCCATCAGGCTCGCTCCACTGGGACCCTCCACTTCATTTCTATCAGGCTCGCTCCACTGGGACCCTCCACTTCATTTCTATCAGGCTCGCTCCACTGGGACCCTCCACTTCATTTCTATCAGGCTCGCTCCACTGGGACCCTCCACTTCATTTCTATCAGGCTCGCTCCACTGGGACCCTCCACTTCATTTCTATCAGGCTCGCTCCACTGGGACCCTCCACTTCATTTCTATCAGGCTCGCTCCACTGGGACCCTCCACTTCATTTCTATCAGGCTCGCTCCACTGGGACCCTCCACTTCATTTCTATCAGGCTCGCTCCACTGGGACCCTCCACTTCATTTCTATCAGGCTCGCTCCACTGGGACCCTCCACTTCATTTCTATCAGGCTCGCTCCACTGGGACCCTCCACTTCATTTCTATCAGGCTCGCTCCACTGGGACCCTCCACTTCATTTCCATCAGGCTCGCTCCACTGGGACCCTCCACTTCATTTCTATCAGGCTCGCTCCACTGGGACCCTCCACTTCATTTCTATCAGGCTCGCTCCACTGGGACCCTCCACTTCATTTCTATCAGGCTCGCTCCACTGGGACCCTCCACTTCATTTCTATCAGGCTCGCTCCACTGGGACCCTCCACTTCATTTCTATCAGGCTCGCTCCACTGGGACCCTCCACTTCATTTCTATCAGGCTCGCTCCACTGGGACCCTCCACTTCATTTCTATCAGGCTCGCTCCACTGGGACCCTCCACTTCATTTCTATCAGGCTCGCTCCACTGGGACCCTCCACTTCATTTCTATCAGGCTCGCTCCACTGGGACCCTCCACTTCATTTCTATCAGGCTCGCTCCACTGGGACCCTCCACTTCATTTCTATCAGGCTCGCTCCACTGGGACCCTCCACTTCATTTCTATCAGGCTCGCTCCACTGGGACCCTCCACTTCATTTCTATCAGGCTCGCTCCACTGGGACCCTCCACTTCATTTCTATCAGGCTCGCTCCACTGGGACCCTCCACTTCATTTCTATCAGGCTCGCTCCACTGGGACCCTCCACTTCATTTCTATCAGGCTCGCTCCACTGGGACCCTCCACTTCATTTCTATCAGGCTCGCTCCACTGGGACCCTCCACTTCATTTCTATCAGGCTCGCTCCACTGGGACCCTCCACTTCATTTCTATCAGGCTCGCTCCACTGGGACCCTCCACTTCATTTCTATCAGGCTCGCTCCA